>NW_026889768.1:4195000-4752500 GCF_033153115.1 Saccostrea echinata
CTTTATCATCTGCTTCATATTTGGATATTTTACTGATTATAGACGGTGATTGCCAACTAACAACTAAACTATATAACAAACGATATGACTTCCGAATCGGCTTTCCCATCACCAAAAAATGATAGTAATATTCCACTGTCGCCTTCATATGGTGGTTGTCTCCCAACCTATTCGGAATGATAGAGCTTTCTCTGAGTACGATCATTTATAAACAAAGGAAGGATAGTGATAATCTGATGTTAAATGGCTTTCAACAGTCTCACTCAAAGCATTTCAAGAATTCCTGGGCCATTATAATGACCTTGTAAGCAAATACATTTTGTAATTTTAGAATCTTGATAACTTGATAATAATTTTACAAAAAATCATGAAGGACATAACTTTTTTAAATACAGAATATATGGAAATAATACGGTGCCGTTGAAGCCCAGAAAAAATATATAATAGTTCGAGCGAATTAGATGATTTTTGTTCTGTCAAAAAAGATATTTCTAACAATTTTGCTCTTTGTTCGGACAAACAAGATATGTGTGTGGACAAATAAGTTGAATATACTCGTAGGTTAGAAGAATTATTCTGCTCTGCTTTATAACAAAAATGATAAATCTTTTCCACATAGTGTAGACTGAATTCGATTAATGTTGTCAATTTATCTTTATCATATATCATCGCTGTATCCTCAATTTACCTCAGGTATTTTGACCGACGGCCTCTTTATGTATAAATCTTTATCTTTTTTACTAAAATGAAAAATATCCCTAATAAAATTTACAAGGGTCATTATTCTGCGGGGGTCTTTTTTTCTTTACGTAGATTTTGCAGATTTGAAGGGTGATGCCACTTTTTCTACGGGCAAAATGGTAATTTATCCATAGATACAACCATTGATAGCAAAAAATGGCTAAAATTCACAATAAATTTCTTCCGTCAACCTTCCTTATTTATACAGTAATACACCATTATCACTTGCAGATAGTGTTTATGTCCACATGGTGTGTGTTTCGAATACGATCAATTTCTTAATTGAGACAGGCTACTGAGAAATAAGTTGATGTTACAGGGATACAAATAATTCCCTTTATCATCAGCTTTTTGCAATTTTTCTGTTAATTATAATGGCCTTGTTTATGAATCAGTTTGTAGTTCGATCGAATGTTGACTAGTTAGGTTTTTGTTTTCATACTGATTTGTCTACTGATTATTCCGATAACATTGTAAAAGCGAGGGGCTCACGGCAGATATAAATGCTTATTCCTGTATGACCTGACCCTACCTCTGATGTTTCAAGGGATGCTTGTTTATCCTGATTCAAATTTGTATTGCTATATTGGATTTTGAGCTTAGTCACTATTTCTTATCTTTACAATTTTAAAAGTCGCCCGCGTGGCGCAGTGGTTAGAGCGTCTGCTCTAGAGTCGCGAAGTAAGGAGTTGATCCTTACGTCGCGGGTTCGAATCCCACTGTGGGACGTGGAGACCGGTCCTTCGGATGAGACCGTATAAACCGAGGTCCCGTGTCGCAGTAGGTGTTGGCACGAAAAAGACCCCTCACTGCTCAATGGCCGTAAGTGCCGAGCATAGGACAAAATTTGCAGCTCTCCACCGGCAAGTGGTGGCGTCTCCATATGAGTGAAAAATTCTCGAGAGGGACGTTAAACAACAAACAAACAAAAAAAAACAATTTTAAAAAATTACAGGGGTTAAGGAAGCAAATGAAGCATTACATAACTTAGCTATTTTTATTCTTTATTTCTTCTATCTTACTATTTATTTATATTCCGGAAATTGTGTTTGCCACATGCTCTGTCTTATTATCATACAAATGTCGGATTACAGCAGATGTTTCATGTGACGAACACTGACATTACTGAAAATAAGAACCTAAAATCATTTTTTTCTGATTCAAAACTAGTCCATTTCAGTTTACTCTCTGGTCAAGTGTAGTGTTGTTACAAGTTAATGAGTGGTAATCTGAGCATGACCGGATAGCATAACCAGGATCTGCATACATTGGCATAGCGCAATATGCTCTTTAATCTATCTTAGTCCAGCACAATGGTAAAATGACCGAATATCGTACAGCACTTAGCAAACAATAGAGAATTAACGGTAAATACATGTACATCCACATTCTTCCGTGATTTAAGGCTTAGCTATGTTTCATTTTTTTTTTTTTTTTTTTTTTACACAATTTGAATTCCAAATCCGATTTTACTTATCATACAAATTTTGTTCAATCAAAGCCGATTACTAAGAGTTATTTGTTTTGAAATTTTTAAACAATTAATACTAGTGTGCTATTATAAACTGACAAATTAAATTCAATCTAAACAGTTCTGGTTTGAGACTCTTAGCGAGAAAATACACATATCTAGATGTTCATTCTATTTTAGAACTTTTGTCATGCTTTGAGCGTATAATTACTCAAACAATAATTATAATCTTCATCGTTTAAATGTTTAAAATGCATGTACATATGAATATACCTTTCCTCTTTACACAGTCTTCATGTATATTCCTCAACATTTTCAAAAACAACATTGTATTATCTACACGATGCTGTTGAATTTACATCCAAGATAGTCTTCATGTATATTCCTCAGCATTTTCAAAAACAACATTGTATTATCTACACGATGCTATTAACTCTACATCCAAAATATCAATACCCAATTAATTAAAACAGTTACCAGAAAATAGGCAGTTCACCATTCTTTAAATTTTCATCCAATTTATTTTCTTAAATGTTAAAAATAATCATGTTTGTCAATATAAGAATATTCAAATACATGTACATACATTGTATTTAAAAGCAGCTTATATCATAATGTATTTCAGATTTATTATTTTAAATATGAATATTAAAACTCAACATAATTGAACATAATTATAATAGCTATAGTCAACATAGCACAAATTCAAAAGTTGGGATATCATTGAGCCAACCTATAGTTAATATGGTATTTAACATTAAAGTGGAGAACATACTTCAAACATAAGACCAGCGTTGGTCCAATGTATTTTGATTCTAAAAGTACCTAAGAGTCATTGTTCTCACATATCAAAGTTGTTGAAAATTGAAAACTACAGCTAGACCAGCATTCTTAAACTTTATCACAAACTCCCTTGGATATAGCATCAATGAGTCACGTGTTAACATTGGTCTGATTTTGGGCCAATCCTATCTGCGACAGAAAACAGCAACATATTTTTCAATTCAAAAAAAGTTTAGGAAAAAAATATGTATGTCTCCTATCGAACAACGCAGAGGACTATATGTTATCTACCTCTACCCGTCCAACTGTCTGTCTGTCTGTTAGTCAGCCTGTTCCATTTTGGTTTTCCAAACCTTTTTTAAAACGCTTGCATATTTTGAGTTGATTTCTTGATATGTGAGTCTAACTTCATGGGTTATAAATAACGTTAGTATTTCATTCCACTTCGATGATTTTTGTCGGAATGATGGCCCATACTTGTAAGAGACTCATTACTGCTAATTCAATACCCTCAGAATGCTTGTTCTTATTCTAAGTATAAATAACAAACTATGGTGTGGAAATTTATAACAATAAAACTAGTTCGGATAAGCTGATTTGTTGCAGTGTGGTTGAATAGGACTTAAGTTAATCGAAATTTAAGTAAAAAGACAACATTTTTAGATAACCATGCTTCAACACTTAATTTCTAAAGCAGTTCTAACTTAAAATTTAATTCTTTTTTAATGATTTTTAACCTGCTATTAACAGGAGACGGCGGCAGTCATAGAGGTATCAGATGAACTTTATTTATCCATGACAGGAGAACATTTATACAATAACAAGTCTGAAATCACCAAAGAGCCCCAGGAAGACAAAGGTGGGTCAATGTTTGTCCACGGATTTAATCATTCTAATAAACTGATTTATTCCCAGGCCATCTTTAAAATAATGTTTGTTTGCCCTCTCCCTACTCAAGGTAAAAAAAGTTGGGTCTGTAGGTAGGTGGGAATTTTTTTCCCTAGAAAATTTCAACATACATATTGACAGGATGAGAAAATAAAAAGAGTAAAAAAAAATCGTTTCCTGAAGATTAAAAAAAGTTTTGAGTAGGACCATTTTAGCCAGTCGGTAGGGAGAGGGCAAACAAACAATTTTATAAAGATGGCCCTAGAGGTTTTAATCTTTGTATTCTAACCATTAAAGCCAATATCATATGTGAGGAAAGAGTCAGTTGCAGATTTAAGAGACTTTTCTTTTGAAATTTTAGTTATCGCCTAACATTTCTGAAAAAAAAGATAGACAGTTTTCCATTTAAATCAGCTGAGTACAGATGTAATATGTTATCGTGAAATGTACTCTCTGCAGCAACAATTAAGAAATTAAATATTATACATAATTAAATATACTACAAATTCATTTATTGCTAAAGAAAAATGCTAACCTGTTGGGATCTTTTGAGTACATCTGATGTATTTTGTTTTTATTTAGTTTATCATCATTAAATGTTGTTTTATTCTCCAGAGAAACAAGAAAAACTTCATGCTAGTAGACCAAAGAAGAAATTACCACCTGTTCCACGAAAGCATAAATCTGTGATATCTAAGTCTGTGAGCCAGCCTATTATAGAAGAAGAAACTGAAGGTATTAAAAGTGATAGTATGTAATGTGTATATTTAATCTTCAGAAAGATTTCTTAACTTTTAGTTTAAGAAATTAAAGGAATGAAATGGTTTGTAAAGCTAATTTAAATTTATTTCAATTTTGATATAGAAGTAAATGTTCAAAGGCGCAATTACAAAGTGTTATGAATTTTGCAATTTTATTATAGTTCATGATTATTATTATTATTTTTTTTTCTAACACGATGAATTTAGTTGCCTCTAATTTACAAGAATAACGGCTTAAATGTTATTAGGTTTGTATATTGTTTAGGTTTTCAAAGAACGTGTTTGGAAGTGAGTATCATTCCTGCTGAAGTGTTTTCCCACGTCTCTTTTAAGCCGTTAGCATGTTTTTACCAAAATCTTCTTATTCAACCGTAAATTTCACCTTCAGTGTTTTAGATTTTGAATTTCAATTGGATAGCTTCCCGGCCGCCTTAACCTAAACTTTCTGTTGCGTTTGAGAAATTTGTGCTCATCAGTAGATACTGAAAGACGTTGGTACCATGTGATTTGTTTAGCATTTCCCAGATAACGATTTGTATACATTATTTAGCAACACACCATAGCTCAAAAAGAAAAGAGATTCACCGACGAAATTTACATTCTACACTTTCGTTGGCTTGGAACAGTCTTTATTCGAACCCAAACAAGAACTTTTGTGGCCAAACAAGACGGACCAGATCTTATTCGAAACATGCAAACAACTTATAAATCAAAAACTATGTTGAAGGCACGAGCTAGAGCGATGCTGAATTCCAAAACAAAGTTCTGTACTGACTTAATTCATAACATACCTAATTGTATTCGTTATTCGTGCAAAAAGGGGCCATTATACAAGTTCAAGTTCTACAAAGCAAATTATCAATCGTAATATAAAAACATAGATAAAATTGCATAATTCATCATATCTTGTATTTGCGCAATTGTTTATTAGCAATAAATATCTTTCCAAAATATGCATTTATTGGTTCACAAAAGCATGTTAGGTTAAAAAGTTTTTGAGCTGCATATATGCATATAAGCATACGAAATACAAGCTGATCAGTGCATAATTAAGTAGGTAATAGATGTTTGCAAATATACCCTATGCATTCTTGACAGAATCCAAGCAAGAGAAACCTAAGCGGAAGCAGTTACCTCCCCCTCCCGGACAACTAACCAAATCGATGAGTGATCAAACATTACATGCTTTAGAAGGTGTGTTAATAGTTTTAATTTCCAATGAAATTTTATTAGATTGAAATTGATATTTAACCAGATCATCTGTCATCAATTTTTTTAACCAGATTTTTCTTTTTTTATAATTTTGTTGAACTTTTTTGCAAAATCAAATACATCCATTTGTTAAAAGAATGTCTCGTTGTTTAATGGTATTTAACCCAGCATTCATGTGGGTTGGATATCATTTACAAGTAAACATACTCGTATCTCATCCCATTTTATAAGAAGTTAACAAGAATTTTACCAAAGATAAGGTATAGTAAAATCTTATTTTTATCATAACCATAAAGCATTGTAACCCTAAGTATTCATTTTTCAAATAATTTTTCATTTTTGCCTTTGACAAGTCATTTTCAAGACCCTTCACCATTAAGAAATGTATTTGTTTTGTGTAACTCTGAAAATATTTTTAAATGTCCTTTCCTGGAATTCAATATCTTGCTTTTAGAAGAATCACCACCTCGAAAACCTAGTCCTCCCCCTGTTCAACGAAAGGCTTTCAAACAACCAGAACCTACTAAAACAGAAGAGGGTAGTCGTGGGAGAGAAATCCAACCCTCTCCAGAGGATAAAAAGAGGTCACCCAGGAGTTTGTCACCTGCAGAATTCATGGGAATGACTGGAGAGGGATGTGAGTAATTTTATGCCTCCCTATTCCATACCTACACACCAAAATTAGACATATCGTAAACTCATACAAACTTTTTAAAATTACTGTTCCAGTATATCGAAATTGATTTCACAATGTAACTTTGTAAATGACAGTTCCATTGTATAAAAATGGATTTCACAATGTAAACCTGTAAATTACAGTTCCATTATATCACAATGTAAACTTGTAAGTTAAGTTACAGTATATATAAAGTGTAGCAAAAAGATGTTATTGGAATCAGATAACGTATCACACACAAAATACAAGGAGTTAGTAGAATAATACTACATAGGACTGCATCACATAATGAGTATCTTTAAAGCATGTATCAAAAACTATAGGATAAATGTACATGTGTTTACATAAAACCTACTAATGACAGCAGGTGGGGTAGAGAGCC
Organism: Saccostrea echinata; assembly: GCF_033153115.1. Classification (NCBI taxonomy): domain Eukaryota; kingdom Metazoa; phylum Mollusca; class Bivalvia; order Ostreida; family Ostreidae; genus Saccostrea; species Saccostrea echinata. Next base: position 4,201,915 of record NW_026889768.1, read on the forward strand.
CCACCTAAAATTAGGCTCTACCTTTTAAACTCAATACATATGTTAGGTTAAAATATGGGTATTAAAACAAGTCGTATATCATTGTAGTAAATATGAAAAAAAGTCCCGGCAGCTTAGGGTCGTCTTCATTAGAAGAATTAATTGAAATTCAGCGTGGAGTTTCGGAGAAGGAGTTTTCTATAGAAGAGGCAGAACAGCTTTATGGTGCTTGGAAAGAGAGAAATCGAAGTTTGAGGACATCTATCAAGGATCGACACAGGGGACTCGAAGAGATGAGGAACACGTATGCAACTGTCATCACGCAAGCTAAAATGCAAGGGGAACGACGTTCCATCTTTGAAAGACTAAAAAGTACCTTCGGCACCAGAAAGTCTTCCAAACCCGAAATAGTCTTCGCCCAACCTAATATCAAGGCAAAATTACATTTCCATTTTCTTTTATTTATTTTAAAGACTAAGAGAGTCGGGAGAAAATTATCATTTTTGACTTAATTTTTGAAAAGATAAGTAGATTTGATGTTAATTACACTTCACTGTTTTAATTCGATGTTCGTGTTATTGATTTAGCACACAACTTACGAACGAGTGACAGATTGGACTAACAGGGCGAGTACTCTTAGTTCCTCAAGTAAGTTTTTTTCTTCCTTAATTAAAAATTAATAAAAATTTACCCTATAAGTTTCGTACAGATTTAGTGGGTGCCCAACTTTGATGATCCGCTCTCAAAAAGCAGGTTTGTGGTGAGTCTTTTTCTACTGTTTATGTTAAGTGTCTACATGTTTCATCTTACAGGTTCTGCGTCTGGTTCATCACGTGACAGCAGGATGAGTATAAGCTCACAAGACAGCGTGTACAACTCCACAGATAGTGACAGTGAGGTAATGGTTGCATTTCCCTTTTGTCCTTGCTTCAAATTGAATTGGAGGCATATTTTTAAAAACAGTACGAAAGTGATGAAAAAAGTTTTTTTCTTAAATCACTAAGAAAATTAACGTGCTTAACACTCATCAACTTACAGTGTAACGCAAGTGCTATTTCATATATCTAGTACATCTACACTTAAATTCACAAGTTGTCGCTTTGAGGAAATATCAAAGTGTTATTTTTTTTATTCTTTTCTCATAGTACATCTACCTTTCAATTCCAATTTGTCGCCTTGAGGAAATGTCAAAGTGTGTGTAATTATTGTTTAAGCTGTTTGCTGTTGCTTCAGAGTAACTAAGCTCTTCTGAATTATCTCTCTCGTGTGGCAGCCTTTCAGCCACTTTGATAAAGTGGTATTGTGTGTTATCATTAAGAGTTATCGCTCCTTTAATAAACCAAAAACAATGAGAAATGTTGGACTTTATTCTTTTAAATTTGCATAAAACACAACTTGATATATATAGTACTCATTTTAGTAAAGTAGGCTGTTTTATCAATTGAAGCTGGAAGTGTCAATTCATTAAATGCACATTTCTTCATAATTGTATCGTTTGTCACTATTGTCAGTAAATTTAAGAACTATTTTTCTTAACTATGTTCCTCTATGTTGTTCATTTAACAGGAAGATGAGTCCTCCCAGAGACGAGGGAAACCAACCACTGGTGAAACAGTATGTTTACATTTTTTTTTCATTTCCAGTATTTATTTCATTTCAATCGAAGATGAAGGTGGAGGGACCTCAATTAATATTGTAATCAATAAAATTTATTCATTTACTCATTTATCAATTTTGCATTTCATATTGATACTGTATTGATACTGTAAATGCTCTTTTTGTCAGATATGCAATTTTATTTAATAGAATAGTTAAAGTTTTACTTCTTGATTTCGGATGAGCAAATAAGAAATTTACAGAATTTAGTGCTTCTTGTATGAACATGTATGTTAATGCATACATCTTTAAGAAATCTTATTGAGTCAATGTATTTGTATGAGATTTATAAACGATGGTTATTAAGAAAAACTATAAATAAAATCCACAGTTTGTCTCACAGAGAGGCCAAATTTATGTATGTATACACAGCAGACAAAACAAATGCTATGCTTAACGCGATTTATTATTTTTCTTTTTATATAAGCTGCTGCACATGTAGAGATTTATAAGTTTTAAAAGTATAAATAACTAATATTATGCATCATATTTTATGCAGAATGTTTGCATTTGTTTTTAAATACAAGTATATGCCTTTTTATGAGGTTCAAAGATTATCTTTCAAATAAGCTTAAGAGATGAGTATTTCTTTTAAAGAGAGGCCAAATATTCAACAAACATTTAGATGTGAATAGAAGCAAAATATATGTACGTATTTTAGAGTCATTTGCAGACGTTATTGAAACTTCAAATTTGGCCAATCATAGCTTTTAGCATGCCGGTTATTTAAAAGTTCACACACCCGATATATTTGAGCTTGTTTCCGTGTATGCATTAGTGGCAACAGGTGCATGATAGGAAGAAAAAAAATATATGGTGATTTAATCTGACATATGTGAGGTCTTCGACTACAGGAATTATCCTAATCTGATTAAAGCTTGCAGCCCTGCATTATATTTTTCATATTTAAGGAACGCTTCATGATCATATGTCATCATGCAAGTCTGTGTTATTTACTCGCCAACAACTCACACAAAACTGAACAACATTCCTTATATTTACATTTTACCTGATTAAAAACTGCAGAAATTCACTCAGAGTTACTTTATTAAGTAAAAGTGATGTTTTGTCCCAGTTTGAAAGAATATCAAAGTGATATTTTGTCACAGTGTGAAAGAATTTCAGAAGTGCAGCAAAACTCTTGATTTTCATTTCCTTCACGAAGAGTGTTCTCCCTTGCCTAAGATAGAGTAAATATACCATCCTTACAGAGACTTAAACTGCTAGAGTTTCTTCAAATACGTTTTGAAATCCATGTTTACAAGTTTTCAATCTCGCAATCGCTAAATCATGACGTCTCAACCTCTTCACTTATAATGTTACAGCCTATGACACTGTGTTACGAAAAGAGAGAGGCAACAGAAAAATCAAAGAAAATGTAACAAAAATAAAATTCAATATCTTGTAGAAGAATATGAACTTATTACTCACGAGTTGGACAGGATTTTTTTTTTTATATATTTTCAAGAATGCGACGCACGGGTGATAATATAAAAAAAAAAAAAAAACTGTCCCACTCGTGAAGTGAGTACCATATGTAACTACATAACAGTGGGCGCAGTGGTTAGAGCGTTGGCTCTAGAGTCGCGGTGTAAGGAATTAATCCTTACTTTGCGGGTTCGAATCCCACTGCGGGACGTAGAGACCGGTCCTTCAGATGAAACCGTATAAACTGAGGTCGCAGTAGATGCTAGCACGAAAAAGTTCACTCACTGCTCAATGGCCCTGGGTGCCGAGCATAGGTCTAAATTTGTAACCTCCACCGGCAAGTAGTGGCGTCTCCATATGAGTCAAAAATTCTCGAGAGGGACGTTAAACAACAAACAAAACTACAGAACATTGAATATCCTTTATATATATTTTGCATCAATAATTATGAAGTCAGTTTAGCGAGAGTTTGTCCGTGTATCTTTTTACGCTTGAGTATACATGCATATGGCATTCAAATCAATTACACAGTGAGTCCAATTTAAATTGTGTCAAATTGTTAATATTTATGGGGGTTTTTTCTCAGGTGATTGCAAAAAAGCTTGATATATGTTTATATACGATATAATTCTATCTCGTACGTAGTTATCTTCTCTTTTATCTATTTTCTGATACATCTACATATGTATGTCATTCCAAGCTATATATCTGAACTATATTCTCAAGGCTTCTGTAAAACAAGGCAGAATAAAAGGTTTATTATTAATTTTATCAGTAAATATAAATCAAGGTCATCATACTGGGATTTCACTTTTGATATGTACTTAAGATAAAAATTAACATACGGTTACTATATATCCTAGTGATTCGTCATTAAAACGATGAAGTCTATTGTTATTTTTTTTTTATCTTATTATGATGTTAAGGTTAGAGTGGTATTTAATGAGCACAGTACTAAACTCGTTATACTTTTATGGAAATCGCATAAGTGCATGGCTAAATATTGTGTTTACTTGCTTTGACATGGACTTGAGTAAATGCTTTGAAAACGGTTTCGATTCTTTAAAATGTTCTACATTTTTCAACAATAAAGCAAAGAGCCGTGTTTCATTACTTTTTTTTCTAATCAGTAGACGTTTGCTGTCCGTTTTCGTTCGTCATCCCTACTGCATTTTTCAAACAGCATTTAGAAAGAATTAATTAAATTGAAGAGGGTCTTATATACATGTACTGATGAATCAGTTTTATTTAAAACATGCCCCTAAAGTCAAAATTGTGTCACAAATGTAGATTCCATTAAATTCGTTTAAAGAGACCAGACCTTAGGGATGAAATGGGCCACAAATGGAACTCAGTAAAAGGAAAATCGTTTAAAATATTCTTGGAGGTGAATACAGACACAAAGTGTCATGAATTTGTTATAGAAATATAGAATTTATAATTTTAATCATTTATAGACCTGTAAAATACAAATTATATGATGTCTATTGAAAAATTCTCATTCTTTGATCTCCACATTGGCCACAAAGGAGGTTCAATTTGTTACAAAGAAATATATCAAGATTTTAAAAAACTTCTGTAAAATAAATAGTCAAATTCATTTGCAAAATCATCAAGCAGTGGAATTTTTTAACTGTTATTAATTAGAACATATAATGAGGTAATTACTATGTGGATTTCAATGTTTCAGATCATGATAGAGGAATTCAAAGTTTACTTAAACGAATTGTCAAAAGTATAGTTTCCTTTGTCAATGAAATTCAAATTTGTTTACGTCATTGTCCTTTAATCAATCGGAAATACCATGTGTATTTATACTGTCAATCTCTATGCAAGAAGTAGACAATAAATAGAACTAATTAAAGAACATATGAAATAGAACTGGAATTTTGGGCATATTGTACTTCGGTGAATATTAACTCCTACAGTCCTTTAGTTTATTTATCACGAACCAATCTGTTAACATAATTGTGCTCTTGTTGAAATGTCTTTGATTTTATTTTTTTAATTTTTTTTCAGTCCATGGCAAAACGAATGTCCTACAAAGAACACTACCTCCAACAGTCTATGTCAGTGGACAAGGAGGGCCCCCCTCCCGTTCCTCCAAGGGGTAGCAAGCCCAAATGACGAATTGTTCCCATGTAAATAAGAAAGCTTAACGAACTTTCTACATGAAGTGTACTGAGAGTAGTAAAAACAAACTGATAATATTTGGTGTTTGTTGTCTTGTAAACAGCTCCGTTGATTTCATTGTATTTTTTTTTATTTATAAACCAATATCAAGTATTTACCAGTGAGAGAATTCTTCAAAAGAACCATGAGTAATCCTTTGCCATATTTGGATGTTTTAACAGAGAAAGACTTTGAAGGCAAACTGACAGAAAAACTTGTGATAAACGTTTGACTTCAACTTTCCTATCATCATCTTCCTTTACTTATGTAGCTACATGTATACACCATTATCATCTGCATATGGAGTTTATGTCTCCAAGTTAATTCGATACACAAGAGAGTATTCTACGTTCGAACAATATTTAAAACGATGCAGGCTATTGACAAATAAGTTGTTCATACAGAATATGAACAATCTCGTTTAAAGTCAATATTTCATAAATTTTATGGTCGATACAATGACCTTGTCTGCAAGTACAATCTGTCTTCAGACAGACTGTTGAATGATGTTTTTCATAGAAATTGTTAGGGCATTATCATCTCACTCGGTTTACTTGACTTGGCAGGAGATGCTTATTCCTTCATGATCCTTCCTCTGTTTTCAGAGGTCCGTGACGGCTCTGCACATAATTTGTATTGTTTAAATGTTTTGTTTTTTTTTAGGATAATCACTGTTCCTTATCTTCATATTTCATTGTTTACTAGTATCGGAACCGTTTTCATTTTGGGATTCTTTGTTAGATAACGGTTTATTTATTTGAAAAAGAGTTTTTATGATTTTTCATATACACATTGTATAAATATGATTTAAAGTTCTCAATTTTAAAGCATCGAAATTCCAACTACAACATACAGTATCACATATAAAATTTCTTGAGAAAAAAAATGAGTATCTTGAATCAGTGAAATATTTCGAGATAACGAACAGTATTCGAGCTCAAAAGTCCATTAAACATTACAAAATAAGAGCAGAGCAATACGGACCTCTAAAACTTCGGAGGTGGGATCAGGTGCCATGAAGGAGTGAGCATCCCCTGCTGACCGGTCACACCCGCCGTGTGCTCCTTGTCATGATCGGGAAATAATGGAAAAATCCGTCGACAATTCAGTGTGTAAATAATGGCCTAACAAAAAGTATGAAAAAGTCAGTCAGTATTTGACTTAATGATAGATTGTATTTGCTGACAAGGTCATTGTATCGACCATAGAACTTACGAAATGATGACTTTAAACGAGACAGCTGATATTCTTGTTTCATCAACTTGTTTGTCAATAATTTACCTCGTTTTAGAAATTGTTCATACGTAGAGCATGCTCTGACGTATCGAATCAACTGAGGGATATAAACCCCGTATGCAGGTGATAAGGGTACATTGCTGCATAAGTAAGGAAAATTGACGATTGAAAAGTTAAAATCATCACGTTTATCATAGAGCTTGGTTGTTAGATTACCATTAACGTCTTTTCTAATAAAATATCCAAATATGAAACAGATGTGTCAGACTCTGTGGTATCTTTTGTACCAAGCTCATCGGGATATATCGTGTCGACATAGGAATGGAAATAACCATTGTTAATCGACAATACATCGTCGATATATCTAAATGTCGAGTTGAAGGCCACAGCAAGTGTTTTCTTCTTTTCACGTAAAAGATTTTGGATAAATTCTGCTTCATATGAATACAAAAAAAGTTCTGCTAATAACGGGGCGCAATTGGTACCCATGGGAATTCCAATAGCTTGTTGGAAGACCTGGTCTCCAAAAACCACATAAATATTGTCAATCAGAAACTCGAGCATCTTATTAATGTCAATTGCAGAGTACTTGTGTGTACAATCAGAGTGCTTTTTTCACAAAATAATTTTGTAAATGACCAATGACAAGGTAAGTAAATTTACGAGTTCCATTTTAATTTCAGTTATTTTCAACCGCCTATGTGATTGCTTAAATGTGAAAATAGATGTGCAAGGGACAATCATTTCGAACAGAACATTATAAATTACATCTTCTCATGTTTTTCTGATTTTTTGATCATTCAGGTTATATATTTCTAAACAAATGCTTCAAACATCAAGACCTGTATACAGGACCTTGGACACAATATTACATACATATGTGTCTATGGTACAAAAGATGGTGTTTATCAGCACCGTGAATTTGAGTGTTGTTGAGTTTTACAAGAGCACATATTTGGAAAACTATCCTCTCCGAAATTGAGATATTTTTTTAAGTCAATATAGACTTCTTCGAAATCTAAAGGTCTTCTCCAGCCATAACCATATTGAAAATCTACTGACTTCGACAATATAATCTTACATAAGGATCACGGCACGATGTTGTGAACAACAAAACCCTACGTTTAAACTAAAAAGGTCTTCTTACGATATTTGTGACATTTAATTCAACATAAACCTTAAGTGTCCCTTGAGAGGCCAACTTTGAGTGTAGATCATGAAAAAAAACTTTATGTAAGGACATCCAAGATCTTTCAATTTGAATCCATTTCAGTGAATAAAACATTATACAGACCTGAAGTAATTTGTACGGAACAAGAATCCATTAATGATCGTGTATTAAGTACCTTAAAGTTTATAAATAATTTTAATACAGTATTGTATTTGAAAAAAGAGGATTGATCAGAATACTGCTTCTTACGTAAATTCCCACAATCTTCCTCTTCAAATAATTAGTGCAATTATCCTAAATTAGCGCACTTGAGTCTTTAAAACGACGTAGGTGACTACTAATGTATATTACTTTAATAACGGAAGAAATTGCATCATATGATGTATTTACTATTTTGCTATTCCATTAAACGCTCGTTCATCATCAACCAACCTTTGTTTGATTTCCTGGAATGAGGAAACCTCTCAGGAATTTATAGAATTTTTATCAAAGAAATTATTTCTTACCAAAACCACGAAATTTAATTGCACAAAAATTAACAAAACAACAGTTTAATAAAATGTAGAAAGACTTTTTTTATGGTAAATACTCCAGTATATATTTAATAACCACAATATTACATGTATGTAAGGAAGAAGGCCTAAAACTGTCCATTCTCTCAGAGAAAGAACTAATCGAGGACCGTAAGCCCGTCATTAGTTCCTTCTCTCACAGAATAGACAGGTTGAGACCTTTCTCCTACTAAAACAAAACATAAAATGATGAAATATATGAAGATAACGAACAGTATTCAGACTCAAAAGTCCATCAAACAATACAAAATAGGAACAGAGCAAACACGGACCTCCAAACACCAGAGGTGGGATCAGGTGCCATGGAGGAGTGAGCATCCCCTGCTGACCGGTCACACCCGCCGTGTGCTCCTTGTCATGATCGGGAAATAATGGAAAAATCCGTCGACAACTCAGTGTGTAAATAATGGCCTAACAATTTGTTTGAAAAGAGTCAGTCAGCATTTGACTCATTGATAAATTGTATTTGCTGACAAGGTCATTGTATCGACCATAGAACTTACGAAATGATGACTTTAAACGAGACAGCTGATATTCTTGTTTCATCAACTTGTTTGTCAATAATTTACCTCGTTTTAGAAATTGTACATACGTGGAGCATGCTCTTGCGTATCGAATCAGCTGAGAGATATATATACCCCGTATGCAGGTGATGAAGGTATATTGCTGCATAAGTAAGGGAAGTTGACGATTGAAAAGTTAAAGTCATCGCGTTTGTCATAAAGCTTGGTTGTTAGATTACCATTAACGTCTTTTTCAAGTAAAATATCCAAATATGAAAAAGATATGTCAGACTCTGTGGTATCTTTTATCTCAAGCTCACAAGGATATATCGTATCGACATAAGAATGGAAATAGCCATTGTTAATTGACAAAACGTCGTCGATATATCTAAATGTCGAGTTGAAGGCCACAGCGAGTGTTTTCTTCTTTTTACGTAAAAGATTTTGGATAAATTCTGCTTCATGTGAATACAAAAAAAGTTCTGCTAATAACGGGGCGCAATTGGTACCCATGGGAGTTCCAATAGCTTGTTGGAAGACCTGGTCTCCAAAAACCACATAAATATTGTCAATCAGAAACTCAAACATCTTTTTAATGTCTTTTTTTTCATATTTTATTTCTTAATAAAAACAAACATAGAAATATATATATATAACATACTTAGAACAAGTTACATTACGAACTTAAGATAATATGGCAATATTGACTTAATACAATGTAAAGCAATTGAAACATGCATTCAAAAATATTTTAGGCAAAATCTTTAAAAAGCCTGTAGTCTACAAGAGAGTTCAAATTTTTCAGAATGGAAGCATAGAAAATTATTGAAGATTTAACATGATTAAAAATGTTGTAGCTAGTTTCATCCAAGGAATGCAGTCGACAGTACATCTTATATTTGTAAATTCTATGGGCAACATAAGAGATGAGTGTATTGAGTGATACAATTTTTCTATTACGCTCAGAACTAAATCCAATCATTACATGTTTCCATTTGATATCTATTTTCAGATAAGAACTTAATCTGCTCCATATTTCAATAACATTTTTACATTCAAAAATGAGATGTTTTGAAGTTTCGTTCACATGGCATAATTTGCAATGGCTGTTCGTTTCTTTTTTCCATTTACTGAGATAGAAATTATTACAGAGAATATTGTTTAAAAGTTTATAGTTGAATTCTGTAAGTTGTCTATCGGGTATGTCGTATAATTTACATTGATATATATTTTTCCATTCTACAGGTTCAACACTGAACTCTTTGTTTAAAACTGTTTGATAGCACGGTTTACAAAATTTCTTGTGTACAAAATTTTCGTAGAAAAATCTGCATCTTTGATCTAAGACATTAACATATCCTGTGTAGAAGAGAAAATAATTTCTGTAGCGTATGTTCACAAACTTACAATTTGAAAAATCATACTTTCGTAGTAAAGGTTTGAAAACAGAAGTAAGAATTTTATATTCACACAACCAGTTTGACTTGTTTTTTACACACTTCGAAAAATCTGACAATGATTTGAAATTACCATTATCGTCAAACAAATCTTTAACATGTAAAATCCCATTGACTATCCAATTTTTAAAAAATAATGTATTTCCTCTATAAACAAAGTTACAATTGTTCCATATCGGCTGTTGAAGAATATTATCGGAAGACATTTTGTTCAAAGAACAAGGCTTACAATCATTGAAGCAACATAACATTTGTTGATAGAAAATAGGTAGTTTCTCTAGTTTCTCTATATTTTCTTTCTTTCTATCCTTTTTTTCTTAACAACCTAGGTACCCAAGCCGCTTTTAAAGCTTTTAATTTACATTCAATATCAACAATTGAGAGGCCACCTTTTGAAATTCTACCTATTAGCGTGTTTCTTTTAATTCGTTCACTTTTATCCCAAATAAAGTTATAAATTAGACGTTGTATTTTTTCATGTAAGCAATATCAGGAAGACTAAGTATTGAAGCAACATATGTAAGTTTAGATATCGCAAGTGTCTTTACTATACATGATTTACCAAATAACGTAAGTTTTCTTCTTTTCCAGGATTCCAAAAGTTTTTCAATATCGTGATAAATTTTCATCCAGTTTTTAGTGTAACATTCTTCCTTGTCGTGTCCAATGAAGATTCCTAAGCATCTTACTGCTTTATTCGTGATTTTTATGCCGTGGAGTTCATTATACATCTTTTTTAGTTCCTCTAACAGAATGCATTCTGTTTTATGAATGTTTACTTTTGATCCCGCATGTTCGTTTTATTAATATCAAAACTGAATTTTAAGTATCTATGGTCACTCATTCGACTTCCGTTTGAGTGGGAACCTGGAATTTTTCTAACCTTAATATCTGCTATGCTATAATAAAAAGAATCGTTTATAAATCGTTTATAAAAACATAATCTATTCTACTTTTAGGGTCATTTTTTGCATCACACCAAGTGAAACCTGACATACCTGGATTTTGTTTTGCCCATATATCATCCATATTATAATGTCTTATCAAGTCTTTTAAATAATTTACACTTTTGGCAGTATTATTGCTCAACTGGCAATTAAAGTCTCCACATAGTCTTTTTAATGTCAACTTCAGAGTACTTGTGTGTACAATCAGAATGTATTCTTAACAAAATAATTTTGCAAATGACCAATGACAAGGTAAGTAAATTTACGAGTTCCATTTTTATTGAAAAAGCAGCTGTCAATGATATCAATAAGCCTGGACTTTAATTTATCGTGGGGAATGGTTGTATATAAAGTTGAAAAGTCGTACGTTTTAAAGCTGTTGATTTTGGTAAAATCTTGTGATTTCAAATTTTCCAAAAGTTCCTTGGAATTTTTAAGTATCCACATCTGATTTACATCACTACTCGAATATATTGTTGCACAGTACTCTTGAAGTTTCTCCTTCACTACTGTTAATATCTTAGTGAGGAGTAAAGAAAGAGGCTTGGTTGAACATTTACTGGAACCCGCTATGTATCTTTGTTTGTAAGGATTTTTATGAAGTTTCGGAATCCAATATAAATATGGTAATTCAAATTCATTTTGGTTGTTTGGAATATTAAAAATATTCAAAACTGACATATGATTTTGAAGAATTTCTTCCTTAGAAAGGGAACTATGAGTATAAGTTGGATTACCACTTGTAGAATTAAATCCAAGTTCCTCTAAAGTAGATTTAATATAATGAGCCTTACAAACAAAGACAATGTTGTTACCTGCTTTGTCAGCAGGGACCAGTACGTACTGATCATGTCATCTATCTAATTCTTTTTTCACTTCTGGATTATTCAATACAGAAGGATAGATGGTTTTCATATTGCCCCTCAATCTTTTTATGCGCGATTTTAACATACATCTGATACATTTAATCCATTCTGACAAAGTGTCAAGGTCTTCCTCTTCATATCTGGCCCATCGCCTGGCGTAGTCCTCTACAGAATCCATAATATCTATAAAATTACGACGCCACTTGAAGGATCGGGGTTCCCTATATTTAGGACTTTTTGAGAATTTAAAAAAAAAACCGTAGAAGACTGGTATCATGTTAAGAATTTATTGTGTGACTGACATGTAGCACACAGACAACAAGCATTCTGAGAGTATTGTATTAGCAATACTAGTCCCCTACCGGCAAGTGTAATCTGGTTCCAGTTAAAACTTGAAAATGCCATAATTCCGTCAAAAATCAATGAAGCAGAACGAAATGCAAATTTGATTTAACTCATCAAGATACACTCACATACCAAAAATCAGCTCAATATCTGCACGAGTTTAGAAAAAAAAATTCGGAAAACCAAGTGGGACAGACGGATGGAAAGACAGATAGACGGACGGACCGACTCAGAGGAAACCTATAATCCTCTCCGGTTTCACAAGTAGGGGACTAATAACAACTTCATTTTGTTCAGCATGGACAGTCACTGGTAAGGTAGGGGTGCACTGTATTTTGTTGGATAGCTGTTTTTGTGTTCCCAGATGCAAAATAACAAAAGGTCTTTGTCTAAAGAATACTACACATTTACAGGTGGATTTGGGGGAAAAGCAGTATTTATACGAGAATGTGATCCTTCAAAATCAATTTAATGACTGCCTGCCTCCAAAAGACACATCACGCCAAAGTCTGATAGTGACAAAATGATTAACGTTTGTGATGTCACATATTACGGCGACGTTGCTCGTGATTCAAAATCAAAAATGCAAGCAGAATGCTGTTCGGACGAAAGTTTTGTCTTCGAAATATATAAAAGAAACGGCACATTAACGGTAAAATGTCTACGCAAAGATAGTATTTATACTGCATACCTACGTACCTTTACTCACATTTTAAGTCGGTTACTAGTAGCCAGTTACCAGTTGTTAACTTTAACTTTTGCTAACTCTATCCAATTGTCGTAGCCAGTTACTAGTAGCTAACTTTACATATGTTATTTATACTAGGTATCATACACCTTTTTTCTTTGATATTTCCTCCTTCCGTCTAAGAACCGATGCTAACAACATCAGAAAATGACGTTGACTTTCTCTCTTCAAAAATTAAACTAATAAATGTATGATTGTAACAGTGATAGTTTTCAGCTGTTTAAATTATTTTGATATTCAAATCAATAAATTAATTATACATTTATGAATATGAAACATGATTTTAAACTAAAAATGTCTATATGTGTTTTAATCAACATTGACTAAATCTATAATATGTAAGTCAATAGATATTTGATAAACTAATTTATCAAATAAAATTGACTACCAGTAGATCTCTAAATATACTAATTGAAATAAAATAAACAATAAAATAAAACGTTGGATCCACCTATATTACTACCTGTACACCTGTAATAAGGTGTACATGAGTAGTTTTCATCTTACTCCAATTCCACCGGTCTACGTTTTACCTCCTTCTGACTGTTCATGGGTATATACATGACCATTATAACAAAGAAATCTCTGACTGACTGTTTTAAAGAAATCTAAGTATCATAATTCACATTTCTTTTAAGAATACATCAATTTAATATTCATAATATTTAACTTCTGGAATTAATAAATGAATGTACGATATCTGGAGTGAAAGATAAAATTTATATTTATATTTATGTAACCGGAAGTAGAACTCTTTAATAGATAAATCAACAAAGTTAATAGCCAACTTGGTTTAAAGCAGTAAACTGCCTCCAGTTATGATTGTCTACCCAGGTAAGGGGATATCTGAACTATGATCAACGCTAAATGAAAACACAGTTGTAAGTTTTATAAATTTAATAAAGTGAGAATTAACCTTTGTAAATGAAAACCAATAATAAATAATAGTCAAAATTTAAACAAGAATAAGGTTTTTCAAAATTGCACAGGAACGAATAGTTATATCAAAAATATAATTTAATCTGGCAAGTGAATAACAATAATCTCAATAAATAAATAAGAAGTTTGTGAAAAATTTAATAGGAAAAATGGGAGGAATGTGAAAAACCTATGAAAATAATTTATGTCCCTACCGAGCTTCCATACTTATGAAAAAGGTCAAAAATCCTATTAAATGAATAAATTAGAAAAGTGTAAAAGGAATGAGCTACATCACCCAATATGACTACTATCAACACTCTAGAGTTATACTGAAAATATCAATGCTAATTCTAGGTTCTAAAAATAACTGACCCAGAAAATAAACAACACCCAAAAATAAATAATAAATAATGGTTCAAGGAATTATACCTGTTATCTACAAATCCAAGGACCAGGCTTGACTTGGAAAGGGGAAAATAAATTTATTCTATTAAACCTACATCCTAACTGTTTCCTAACAAAAATCTAGAATCTGTGAAAAACGTGAAACTAAAGCTAGCTAAGACCTAGAGTACTGTTAAATCATAAGATTTTGTTAGCACAACTAAAGGGTACTCAGCAAGTAAGTGCGTTTAAACCAGGAGGTTTTATTAGCACTGTAAACAGGAACTAACCATTAGGTCTGTTCCCCAACCCAAGTGAAGAAAACTACACGAACACGGCTTTAAATACCCTAGCTATAGGCCCAAATATAAAAGCCAATAAACATCAAAGATTCTATAGCTAAGTTAACCAATCAGAACACAGCTACCAAAAGTACTATGGAAAGACTCCCAACATGGATGACACTTCCTGTTTAAAAAGTAAAACATGTGGAATGTCAACACATGTCCTAACTTATTAAAGACAAATGATAAAGGGGTTTTAGGTAAGTAACAACTGAAAACATAAGGTAAATAGAATTATCAGACTGAATTACCAACAAATACTTGCAAAATATAATTTACGAAACGAGGGCTATGAAATAAAAAAACTAAACCACTACATTTATAAGACTCTGTCTTACATCTTACTAATGAAGTAGTACATGCAGCTCTGTACCACAAATAGGTACAAATTTATATATTCTGTCTGATCTACATTCAAGTTTATCATTTTATTCTGAATATTTAAATATAGAATTTTGTAATAGATTTTGTTCATGATAATGAAAACATATATGTATGTTTGTATAAGTTATACATGTATTTCTTTGTATTTCATAAGGTTCTGAATCAAGGGGAATAACTCTTGAATTCCCCAGATGTGATGTAATGATGTTTTATTGTTTTTTTTTTTGTAATTACTAAAAATGTATCGTGAATGAAGTATGCATTGTATTTTCAGGGCAATTATGATTGACTGACTGATTGATAATGATGGAATAAAAATCATAATCAAACCGCAGGTATTTATGTCATCTCTAGCCCCTGTTACAATTAACTATGGGCTAAGCTTAGATTGTATTAAAATATTTCACTACGTAGTATAGACTTGCCAAATCCTGCAAAGATCATTTCAATAAATGTGGTAAATAGAAAGTTTATTACAATGTACATTTACTTGAATACATCTTTGAATGCTTCCAAATAAAGGCATTGTTTTTTGACAATTCCATAATTATTTACCTTGAAACGTATCAAATGTGGTTGGGGGACTTTTGTCTATTTCTTTTTTTCAAGTTTCCTCGACGCTGCTTTTTATAAAATGCATTTTAATTAACGTTGTACAAACTGTCAATAACATACCTCCTCGTAGCTGAATTTGCTGGGATCAAAAACGCGTGTGGGCTGAAAGAACAGTTGATTTGGTATACTTAATAAATGTACGAATGCAGTGAAGTCTAAAGTCTATCAGGTGATTAATACAAAAATATTTTTTTTAACTTTATCATGTATATTAATACGTCATTTCTGGAAGTATTTATGCAAAATAAATATTAATTATTTAAATATACAAAATATGAAACATATCTCGACAAATAACTGAAATACATATTAAATTGCTTTCAACTTTTACATGTTTTAAGAAGAGAAGGAAATAATAACTGTTTTTATTTTGGGGGCGGTGGAAGAGGTAAAAAAAGATGCATGTAAAGCAAACAATTTGCAAAAACAAACTGTAATACAAACCAAACACCTTAAAAATGGAACCAATAGACTCATCTGCGAAATCGAGTCCGTTGCAAAACTATCTAAATACAACTAACCTTTAAAAATATGGACATAGATCATATAACAGACATGAACTTTTAGGAATCCCCTAGAATTTTACATTTCTTTGATTATCAAATGACATTTGCTGAACTTTTTATGTACAGATGTTAAACTTTTGTTTCGATTTTGTTTTTGATTGCATACTCTCAAAAAATTAACTGGTAATTTTAATCTTAATTTTTAAACTTTACAAAAATTGAGTATGTTTTAAAGTTAATAAACACTGTTGTACCTAAATGTTTTTTCTTTGGGATATTTTTACTTTCATTTCACATACTGTAAGCTACAGTGTTTTCTAACATTATTCATTTATTGATAAAGTCAGAACTCACCAGCTCAAAAGGAGATGCCACCGATTTAGGTATCCCACTGATTTAAGACCCTCCACGATGAAATATGTGGAGATAACGAACAGTATTCGAGCTCAAAAGTCCATTAAACATTATACAAAATAGGAGTAGAGCAAACACGGACCTCTAAGACATCAGAGGTGGGATCAGGTGCCATGGAGGAGTATTAATTAAGGGAACAAACCGTTTACAATAATTTTTTTTATCACTTGTCCTTATGTGATTTCTGTGCAACATAGCTTCGTAACAATTTAACCTAATAATATGTAAATCATGAAGGAGATTGTCAAACTAGATTGACGTTAATCTAGAGTCCATTTCTAAATAGAGGCCTGAATTGAACCTAAAAACATCGAAAATATTCCAGCAAGAAAGCAGTCGTGACTGGGAAAAGGTTACTGTAAAGACCAACTTTTAGATGCCAGCAAGAATTGTATAATTTTCTTTTGTCTTTGATAATGTTTTGATTGAAGAACATGTCAGTCCATGAAAAGATCGGTCTAGTTCATAACGTTCTTGATTCACACCGAACACTTGCTCATTAGGCACTGCTTACTATATATATATATATATATATATATATATATATATATATATATATATATATATATATATATATATATATATATATATATATATATATATATATATATATATATATATATATATAGATAGATAGATAGATAGATAGATAGATAGATAGATAGATATACACGATTCTTTTTCACAAGTTTTACAGAGTTATCGCTCTTTGTCACACGGAGGCGTTGTCGTCGGCCCCCATTACGGTGCTGACAGTGTGACAAGAGTGACAGTATGCCCTACGAATAAACAGTGTTGTCTTTGTTTTCCAAAGTCGAACGTGCTGAAATACGACTGCAAAAGTATGTTAGTAGTAAATAAACCTGCCAAAGAGATCTACATGTGCTTTATTTTTTTAAATTTATCAATTTCATTTTATTAGTTCGCCTATTGCTATACAACCGTTGTGCTATTTATCCAATATCTTTTTATTGACGTTTTGTATATAATTTTACTGTTATACTAAAACAAATAAATAAAAATAATAAACACTAACAAATAAATTGAAATTAAACTTAAAAATATATATTTATATATATATTTCGTGTTTAACATTTAAAAAAAATATTTGATTTATGCCGAGAAAATCTAGAGCACACGGCGGGTGTGACCGGTCAGCAGGGGATGCTCACTCCTCCATGGCACCTGATCCCACCTCTGATGTTTTTTATTGGTCCGTGTTTGCTCTGCTCCTGAACTATATTATTTGAATGGACTTTGAGTTTGAGTACTGTTTGTTTTCTCCATATTCCAATGTAGCAATATACCCTTTTCACCTGCATATGGGGTTTATATCTCCATTCGAACTCATCATTTTTTTCTTTTTATTTATTCATATTTGATCATCAATTATTCTAACACTTTTGTTGTACTCCTGACCAAGAGCATGTGAGTCTTTAAAGCAGTTAATTACATCACATTACATTAATTACATCAGAAAGTATCATGTTGTTTCAGTGAAGTTATGGTGGAATTACTTGAATTTTATAAAAATTCTTCAGTGTTTTTTTTTTTAATTTCATTAAAAAAAATTAAAAGAAGAGATAAAAACACATAAAATTGAAGAATAAACAGATTTCAATAATAAAACTCTCAATAATTTAACATTCAATCATTCAAATAGATCATCATTGATTAAAGAATACTTATGAGTATGAATAGAAATCTTTTCATGATTGAAATCGGATCTTTAGACAGATGTGTTGGACTCATGACCATAGAAATATGGATCCAAAACATGGAAATATCCTGTAATTGATTGATTTGGGAGGGGGGGGGGGAATGTTCTTTGTCAAATTGTACAGTTATAAGAGGGAAAGAAAAATATGATCATATAAATTCATAATATTTAAATATTATTTGGATATTTATGCAAATATAGTTCAATATTTTAATTTAATTAGTCAGAATCCAGGTAAGAATCCCTCCTTAATACTTAGACACAAACTCAATGAACTCCTACAGCAATAGCAAGTACATCCCCTATGGACCTTGAATTAACGCCCTTATACATCTACAATGACCCTTAGATGACTGCCTTATTATATCTTTCATGAACATTTACACAGTTTTGACCTGATGTATTTTCTATAAATCATTAAAGTAATGCACCAGTTCATATACCCTTCAAAATTAAGATGCATAGTAAAAGTTTTAAAGTTTAGGGTCATGAAAAATCAATACCTTGTATGCAGTCATAGACACCAATGATAGACTAAAACTTCATCCAGATGGACGCAAATGACTGAGTGAGTGTATTAAAAACAGTATAGGAATGTTATCCCACTCTAAATTTAGAGCTTTGGTCAGCTGTTACAGAGTCTGTTGATGCTATTGTCTTTGGTGTACCTCCAGGTTCTTATTGACAGCGGATACCAAGTGTTTTTTTCAATATTATTC
The DNA here is from genome assembly GCF_033153115.1 of Saccostrea echinata. NCBI lineage: Eukaryota > Metazoa > Mollusca > Bivalvia > Ostreida > Ostreidae > Saccostrea > Saccostrea echinata. The sequence continues at coordinate 4,221,002 of NW_026889768.1, forward strand.
AGATCTACAAGCCCCAATATCTCGCCTCAGTTCCTGGGATTCTTGTCACTGGTGCTAACCTATTTTATTTCACCCTTTCTGTTATTCGTTATTCTTACCTTTTTAATTTCTCTTACTCCAGCTTAACAGCCGCTCTATATTCAAGACTCTGAAACGCTCAGTGCTGTCTATTATATACCCTTAAGAGTAGTCTTCTTTGAAGGGGGAAAGGTTATTCCATTTTAACCCTAATCTGACCCCATAATCGTATCGATTCAACTGGGAGATATAAACCCCATATGCAGGTGAAAAGGGTATATTGCTACATTGGAATATGGAGAAAACAAACAGTATTCAAACTCAAAGTCCATTCAAATAATATAATTCAGGAGCAGAGCAAACACGGACCGATAAAAAACATCAGAGGTGGGATCAGGTGCCATGGAGGAGTGAGCATCCCCTGCTGACCGGTCACACCCGCCGTGTGCTCCTTGTCATGATCATGAAAATCCGAGAAATCCGTAAACAATTCAGTGTGTAAATAATAGCCTAACAATTAGTATGAAAAACGTTAGTCAGCATTTGACTTAATAAAAGATTGTATTTGCTGTCAAGGTCATTGTATCGGCCATAGAACTTGCCAAATGAAGTCTTTAAACGAGACTGTTGATATTCTTGTTTCATCAGCTTGTTTGTCAATAGCTTGCCTCGTTTAGAAATGGTTCTAGAGCATGCATTTGTGTATCGAATCAACTAGTAGACATAAACCCAATATGCAGGTGATAAGGGTATACTGCTACATTAGTAAGGAAAGTTGACGAAAGAAAATACAAGGTCATTACGTTTATCATAATGTCTTGTTAGATTACCATTTTTTAAATAAAATGTCCAAACAAAATGTTCAAGTTCACTGCGATATATCGAGTCGACATATGAATGGAAGTAACTATAGTAAATTGATAATATGTCATCGATATATCTAAATGTCGAGTTGAAGGCCACAGCAAGTGTTTTTTCTTCTTCTCATGTATAACGTTTGAATAATTTCTGCTTCATATGAATACAAAAATGGGTCTGCTAATAACGGAGCGCAATTGGTACTGATGGGAATTCCAAAAGATTGCGGTAAGACCTGATCTCCAAAAACCACATAGGTATTGTCAATCAGAAACTCAAGCATCTTTTGATATCTACTTCGTGGTACTCGAGTCTACAATCAGATTGTTCTTTAACAAAAATAATTCTCTAAATGACCAATGATAAATTTACAAGTTCCATTTCCTTTTTTAAAAGCAACTGGACTTTAATTCATTGTGGGGAATGGTTGAATAAAGTGTTGAAAAGTCCTACGTTTTGATGTTATTTATTTTGGTAAAATTTTGTGATTTCGATTTTTTTTTAGAAGTTCTTGGAGTTTTTAAGTATTCACATCTGATTTACATCACTTTTCGAATATATTATTGCACAATAATCCTCAAGTTTCTCCTTCACTGCTGTTAATATTTAGTGATGAGTAAAGAAAGAGGTTTGGTAGAACATTTACTGGAGCCCGCTATGTATCTTTGTTTGTAAGAATTTATATGAAGTTTAGGAATCCCGTATAAGTATGGTAATTCAAATTCATTTGGATTGTTGGAAATGCTAAAAATATTTAAAACTAAAATATGATTTTGAATTTCTTCCTTAAAAAGGGAGGTACGGGTATAAGTTGGATTACCACTTGCATAATTAAAACCCAGATTTCTAAAATACAATTAAACAATGAGTCTTACAAAGAAAGACAATGTTGTTACCAGCTTAGTCAACTGGAACCAGTACAAACTGATTGTGTAATCTATCTAGTTCTTTTCTCACTTCTGAATTATTAAAGACAGAAGAATAGATGGTTTTCATTTTGCCCCTCAATCGCTTAATGTGAGATTTCAATATTTATTTGATACTTTTAATCAATTTGACAAAGTGTCAAGGTCTTCTTTTCATGTTTGGCCCATCGCCTGGCAAAAGTCATAATATTTATAAATTATAACGTCAGTTGAAAGATCGGGGTTCCCTAATTTTTGGCCCTTTCAAAATAAGTGATTTAAGGTCCTCTTTATTAATCATTTTTACGTCACCAGTATTGACATGTCCAGCAGGACTATAGTTGTAGGGTGAAGAAGAACACGTCAACACGATGGAGGATTATGTTTCAAATGTTCGGTATCCAGGCACTGTAGATTTTTTTAATTAAAAAGTTTGGAAGCAGTAGTCGATGTATATTTGTAAGAAATACAAGGTATGAACTTCAGCTTGAAAAATGCTGGAATACAAGACTGGACCCCTTCGTGATTAAGGATATTACTTATATTAAAAGCGTCATTTCCTTTGTTGGCATATTGAAGTTTTAAAATAAGGAACAAAAGGGTTGTTTAAGCTTTATTTTCTTCCGTAAAAAGTGGCGGTTCAAAAAGCCTATCATTTGCAGTATCTATGATCAAAGATCTGAGCCTGTATTCTGGTGTCGAAGAATCCAAAGTTCTATGGACTTTCCTTGACTTTTTCAAATAGACTATTTAAAACTTCCAAAGGAACGGAGTTAAGTTTGGTGCAAATGTGACGAAGACCTACGTATTTATTTATATAAGGTAGTAGTTAATCAAAGGAGACATCGTGTATAATTCGTTTATTGTAAGATCGATGTCCATGACTCCGTTTACGCCTCTGTGTACTGTTAAAAAGTCCCATTACTTTCACATCGCTTCACTGTGGGCTTGAAAGATCAACATTGTCATTGCTACCATAAGGAAAGGCAGTACCTAGTTTTCTAATCCAGTTTTCTTCTCGTTCTCTACGGAAAGGTGTATGCATTGGGCTATTAGTATGATGGTAAATCTTTTCTAGAATTCTAACTTTCATTGAGAAAATAGAATGATCGGGTAAATTAAAGAGCTTGTAAAGAAGCTGCTGGCCCCTGTTGTTAATTTGAAATCTATGCCCCGATATTCCTTTATTAAGTGAACCCGTGGTTTCACTAAAGTAAATAATCCCACAAAGGGAATAATTCTATTTCTCATTTCGCAAGTTCTATGGTCGATACAATGACCTTGGCAGCAAATAAAGTCTATCATTAACTCGAATGCTGACTGACGTTTTTCATACTAATTATTAAGACATTTTTTTAAACACTGAATTCTCTACGGATTCTTCCGTTTGCCCAATCATGACAATGAGCATGCGGCGGGTGTGACCGGTTGGCAGGGGATTCTTACCAATCCATGGCACCTGATCCCACCTCTGATGTTTGCTCTGCTCCTGATTTGTATTGTTTAAATGGACATTGGAGCTTGATTACTGTTCGTTATCTCCATATCTCCATATTCCATTATGCGTTTCTTTTCTGAACAGTAGTAGTCCTCCATCAACCGTTATAGTAATGTCGCAGTATATATCCTCTATAAAACCCTATCCGTAATGTCCCAGTATATAATCCTTGGTCCATGAGAGAGTATTTCTAGTAATATTTTAGATTCTCTGAATATGTTAAGAGTGGAAGATAGAGTTAAACAATTAAGATTAAACCATGTTTTTAATATATATCATGGAAATGCACCAGCTTATCTCCATGATCATTTTGTACTGAATAATAATATAACAAGAAGTGCAACTAATAAGAATTTTCAAAGGTTTTTGTAAAAATAAACAACGTAATATTGTTCTAAATGAATTTTATATAACAATTAATATGCCTCATACAATAACATTACCATCATGATCATTTGAGTGAAATAGACAACATCCTACATTCAGAAATCATTTTTTTCTCACAGCTAATGATACTTAATACACTCCTTGACAGCTGGCAAGATTGTAGTCTTTAAATGTTTTGAAAAATGAAAAGTAGAAATAAATGTATATAAGCTCTGAATACAAGAATGTCAAATGTTACTGCTGAATACTTTTAAATAAAATTCATTTTCTGCATTATTGTGATTTATTGTACAACCCCAACACAACTCTGCTGTCAATCCTAGCACAGTTAATGGACAACAGTCTTGACAATCCACAGTCTTACAACACAGATCAGATAAATCTGAAGTGACATTAATTACAAAGTTTTATATTACATGTATTCCATTTACAAACATTTTAACAGTATCAACTGTACCCAACACAACTCAAAACAAAAAAATCACAGTGAAAAATCAAGTGATGCACTTTATGGACAATGTGATAAATTGTGTACATTCTAATACTATACTGTGATTAAAGCTGAGGAGACATATACAAAATTAGTATATGATTAAAGTATGATTAAAGTGTTTACATTGTATGCAGACTAGAATTATGAAGTGAAAAACCAGCTTTCACTTCCAGAAGAAAGATCAGTCATAATGTTTTATTCCTATTTAATGAAGTATAGAAACTGGTACATGCTCGTTAAATATCGGGATAAAAAGAAGAATTTTTCAGTCTGTATTTTCTGAATTGTCTGGTAGAAGCTTCCTAGAACTGTAGTTACTTCCAAAGCTTGATGCCTCTGTTCCACTGGTGGAGTTATCAGGTAAGGATGCATTGCTTTGTAAACACAGAGGGTGATAGCCAGAATTGTCTCTGTTCATATCATTCATACTTAAACTCAAACCCTTGACATAGGTGACACCACTCTCTTCAAAATCTGTTAAACATGTGTCTTGTGACACATTTGGAGTTGATCCTGACATCACTGCCTCTGAAAAAATAATTCAATATAATGTACATACCAATACCTTCTGTCTTTGGATTAAGGTTTCAATTATCACATCATCACAGTACATATAGTTATACTCTTTGATGCCATGTGACATATTTTTCAGCAGTATTTCAGTAAAGCAAATTACAATCAAATCATTTAAGTTGAAAAATTATTTTTACACATTTGTATTTGAAAATAATAATCAAAAGATAACACATTTGCATGATCACTTTTTTTAATAATTTTGACAACAGAAAAGTATGCCACAGAGAGAGAGAGAGACTAAAAACAAGGGAAGCAGAGAAGGAATATAGCTGGCTGTGCTGAGAATAAACTGATTCTGTGTCAGGTCAAAAGGTTATAAAACAGTTTCAACTGTGAGAAATGCTATGAAAATACTCAAGTCAAAAAAGAAAAACAAAAATGTGAATAAGATTTCATTAATATGAACTAAAATAATGCATCATACACATAATCAAGTAAATAAATCATTGCCATCAAGTTTGATACAAATTATTCTAAAAATATATTTTTCATTGTATTCAAGTTGTGACAAAATAAGAGATTTTGAGTAAATGTTAAAAATAAACCAGAGGTCTCTCGCAAGACTGATACTCTACTGGTTTTTACTTGTATTAATGGAAAGAAAAGTAACACTTGGACCTGAAACTATTACTACACCATGATCTCTGGTTGTGTGGCAAGTTTTATTGAAATCAGACTATTATAGGAGAAGCATTTTGAAAGAATTTCAAAATGTTGAAGGTGGAGAATTTTACAGACTTCTATTTTTATTTACCATGGGAATACTTTTCATTGAAATCAAAAAACCAATATACAGAATTATGTATCTTAATGTATTCTACTTGAAGTCAGACCAAAAATGTAGGAAGAGTACTGTTTTGAAAGAATTTCACAGAAACATCTATTTCTAGTAAGCACACCAACACCATCCATTGATATCAAAATTCAAGTAAGAGAATAAAAAATCTTTAGGTTGTCTACTTGAAAGAATTTCCCAGTAATACTAGTATCTATTTTTAGCAAAACTGTTCAAGAAAATCAAAACCCAATACAGTATAAAGTTTTTTTTTTTATATGTATTTCACTGTAGTGCACTTGCATACAAAGTTTTATTGAAATCTGACCAAAGGACAAGATAGGCTAAGACCCCTTTTTCGCTCCTGGTTTGGGGTGTCTTTTAGAATGATGCAGCAGTTTATCAATAGAAACTTGTTGCTAACCCTGCCATAAAATGAGTATTGGTTCTAAGTTATGGGTTACACAGAGGTCACAGGAAGGTCAGAAAATATGCCAATTTCCAAATTTTCTCATTTTTATGCAAATTTTCATCGATTTTACAGTACATTTTGTTTCAAAAAACATAGAGCACAAGCTTGCCTATCTACCAAATTTATATATTTCATACACTAGTATCAGATGCATCTTATGTATAAAAATCTCAGATAGGCAAGCTTGTGCTCTATGCTTCCCGTAGTGAAAAGTATCTCAAATTCTTTGATGAATTTCACCAGAATTGAGGAAATTTGGAAAAATGTCCTACTTCTGCAACCTCTTGTGGCCTTCGTGTAAGCTTTGAATCAAAATTAGAGCTGGTTTTAAAACAAGCATCATTTTAAGTTCTTAACTACAAACTATCACAATTTTAACTGTGTTCTGATTTTTACATCAAATAAGGGGCTAGATTTGGCCTTTACCATACCTTGTCCTTTGTAGAATATATGGAATTGTTTACAGACACCTTACTATGACATAAGCTTGTCTGGTCTCTGACCAGTAAAGCTCAGAAGAAGAAAACAAAATTAAAAAATTGATTTCAATCTCAGACCAGATAACCCCCACCTCCTCCTCCAATAAAATAAAAGTATACAGTAATGAAAAGGAAAAAAGGCAGTATGTTTCTATCAACTTAAAATAAAAAAAAAATTGGACATATAGTACATATATTCTTTCTACTATAACTACAACAAGCGTGGAGTGATTGGTTACTTTTAAAAACAATGGATTCTCGATTCCTCTAATCCAAACTTTGTGATTAACTATCAATAAAGAATTGCAATCAGGAGATCAGCATACTTTGTGCACTAACACAGGAAGTTATTTATGATTAAGACAGCATGATCAAAAGAAATAGTTACAATTATATCATATATATGTGTACCTGATATTTTGTGTATCAAATGTACTGTTAAGAGAATCATGACATGCTGAATGTCATTCAATATGCATATATAAAACATTCCAATTCAGAGAACATTTTAGAATAAAAAAAATAATTTACCAACACAACAATGGATGTGACACTTCAAAATAGAAAAAAAATTTAACACTTTCTTTTACTTGGCTAAAACATTGCTACTGAGTTCTACAAACAATTATAAGAGGCCTCATTTTTTTTATTTGAACTTTGACCTTGACTTACCTGCTGATAAATCGTCCTCGTAGTCGGGCTCTGGTTCAGCCTCGGGCTCGGAGCTGTCTTCTCTCTCATCATCTGCCAAGTTTTCTGTTGATGGGTGACCTTGATTCAATGTCATCGGCTTAATGTCATAATCACTGTCTGCCTCAGACTCATACACTCTCAGTGAGGCAGGTCGCATCCCCTACAACATCACAAAGTTAAACTGCTCAAAGTAAGCCACATTAATGTACATTAAACTGCAGATAAAGCCTATCATATTTTAATTCACTACTTTGTAAGTTACTTCATTCTAAGTACTGTCGTTCACGTGGCGCAGTGGTTAGAGCGTCTGCTCTAGAGTCGAGAAGTAAGGAGTTGATCCTCACGTCGTGGATTCGAATCCCACTGTGGGACGTGGAGACCGGTCCTTTGGATGAGACCGTATAAACCGAGGTTTCGTGTCGCAGTAGGTGCTGGCACGAAAAAGATCCCTCACTGCTCAATGGCCGTAAGTGCCGAGTACAGGACAAAAATTTGCAGCTCTCCACCGGCAAGTGGTGGCGTCTCCATATGAGTGAAAAATTCTCGAGAGGGACGTTAAACAACATACAAACAAACATTCTAAGTATTTACGTGTTATCAGCATTTTTTTGCTTATGTTAAGTTTCAGTAAAATAACTTGACTAGATAATTATAACAAATTGAAATCCACTTAAAACACCATTCTTTTGTTTGAGTGCTCCATTATTTCTCAGGAACGGAGAGTTGCAAATCCCACAGAGAACAGTTTATAACTTTATATATAATGTCCAAATTCTCCCTCCCATACCTCTTGGTGCTTAGTTTGTTATGACTTAGAAAAGGTTATTATATATTTTGATAAGAAAAAGCCTGGCAATGCTGAGTATTGAACCCAGTAGCCTCATAATGTAAAGGCAGGTACTCTACACACCAAGCTACTGACACTGATGTTGAAATGGTATTTAGATAACTTGTTAACCTCACTATGCCATACTATATATAAAACTATAAATTACTAAAATGTTAATCTAATTAAAACATGTCTGTAACATATAGAGACAATTTAAAGCAGTGGATTTTAAGTAAGTCAATATCCACACACCTCTTCATTCCTTAAAAGTAATGGAACCAATGCCCCAAATAGGCCATGGCTCATTGCTTTTAATGAATGGACAAGTACTCCAACATTAATTTATATGCTATTTGCAAAATTTTATTGAGAATTGAAAGTATGAGACTCTTGAATTATTGATATGATTCATTTTATACCAAATGTGATATAAATATATAAGTGACACCCACCTTACTGTCTAAGCTGTCTGTATTGTAGTCGGATACATTTACAATCTTTGAAGCATTTGATTCATCCGATATATCCTTGTTTTCAGTGTATCTGAAATTTGTCAAAAACACCTCATTATCAAAATCAAGATAAAATTGATTAAGTTTTCCAAAGGTAGGTCACACTACAAGGTCAAGAGGTCACAAATGTTGGTATCTATTAGAGGGTCTTGTCACAAGGAATACACCTGTTCAAAAGTTATGGCCAAAGGTGAAAGTTTTTCAAAAGGAAGTCAAACTCTAAGGTCATGAGGGCATGGTCAAGAGGTAACAAGACATGCTTGTGAAACACTGATTCCCCATATGGCAGCTCTTGGAAAAGGATAAAGTTTCTCAAATGCAAGTCAAACTCCAAGGTCAAGAGATCAAAAATGTTCATGCCCAAAGAAAGGTCAAAATTTAAGGAATACACCTGAAATATAAAACCCTTGCTGCAACCATTCAGAAATTATGGTCATGTCCAAAGTTTTTCAAATGTAGGTCAAATTCCAAGGTCAACATGAAAAGGTCAAATATAATTGTCATAAGGAATACATCTATGAAATAAGAAACCCCTAGCACCAAGCATTCAAAAGTTACAACCAAGGTTAAAGTTTTTCAAAAGTAGGTCAAACTTCAAGGTCAAGATCAAAAGATCAGATTCAGAATTGTTTTTACTCAAAGGAAGTTATTATCTCAAAGAATACATATGTAAAATGTGAAAGACCTAGCACCAATTGTTAGAAAGGTATGGCCAAGGTTAAAGTTTTTTTTCAAATGTAGGTCAAACTCCAAGGTCAAGGTTAAAAGGTCAAAATTTTTGGTACTCAAGGGAAGGTCTTGTCACAAGGAATACGCATGTGAAGTATAAAAGCCCTAGCACCAACCATTCAAACGGTATTGCCAAGGCTAAAATTTTGCAAAAGTGGGTCAAACTTCAAGGTTAAGAGGTCAAATTTGTTGGTACCCAAAGAAAGGTCTAATCATGAGGAATTCATATGTAATGTGGAAGCCATAGCTCCAAATAATCAAAAGTAATGGGCAAGGTAAAAGTTTTTGGGGACAAACAGACAGATGGACAGGCAGAGCAAAAACTATATGCCCCTAAATCTGTGATTCAAGGGCACCAAAATGTTGGTATTCAAGGAAAGGCTTTTTACAAGTAATGCGCGTATGAAATATGAAAGCCAACTGTTCAAAAGTAAAGGCCAAGGTTAAAATTTTCCAAAGGTAAGATTACTTTTAATAATTTGTTTCTGTTTAGATTCTATTTTAAAAATGCTTTTCCTCTCTTGTTTGAGTGAATTTCCTACAATCACTTGTGATGCAGTCACAACAAATCTGATATCATTTCTTAAAGGGCTGCTATTCTAATTTCAAAAGAGAAATATTATGGAAAGTGGTTTCCATAATAAATGATTTCTAATACTGACATGTTAACGCAACACTCTGTCATATCGCCAGATGTTCTCACCTGCCAGACATAGAAATATAGTGGGCAGTCACATATCACGTTTAAATCAATGAATGTGCAACATTTCAACCCACGGGAAAATAAACATGTTTATGAGATCTTACTGGCATTTGGTAGTGTCTCCAATGGAGGACACTCCATTAAGTCTACATGTCTGATATCATACGAGGGGCATTTCAAAAGTTCTGGCAACTGGTATATAAAATTTTAACTACGTTACGGATTAAAATGACTCTGATACCACTGTAAAGTTTAGGCAAATATGCATTAGTAGTGACGTCATTTTACATTCAAAATGACGTACAGGTCTGCTAAAATGACGTCATAATTAGGTATACTCTGTATACAGGGCGTAAAAATGACTGATAAAGAGAACAATTTTTTTGTTGAGCAAAGAGCGTATTGCAAAATTCGCTCATTGCTTGGCTTTACAGCAACAGAAATAAAAGCCGATTTAGATGTAGTATATAGAGAGCATGCTCTTTCATATCGAGTAATAGCAAGATGGGTAGTTCAATTTAATTAAAGAGGGTAGAAAATCAATTGAAGATGACCCCCGTTCGGGGCGTCCAGTTTGTGCATATGGCAAAAAAGAAATCGTCGCTGTTCAAAATATGATAGCTGATGCTGCTAGATATACAGTTGAGGAAATAGCAGACTTAACTAACATTAATTCGTCAGCAGTTTTTCATATTTTAAAGGAAAACTTAAAGCTTTGGAAAGTTTGTGCTAGATGGGGCCGCATCTTCTCTCGGAAGAGCAAAAGCACATCCGGGTAGAAATGGCTTCACAGTTACTAACAATTTATGAAGACTGTGACCAAAGGCTAATGAGATTTTAACTGGTGATGAAACAAGGATATATTTTTTGAACCGGAAACTAAGCTCAACAATAAAGTTTGGATCGGTGAAAATGATACAAGGCCTCAAATTGCACGCAGAAACCGGTCTGTCCGGAGAGTAATGTACGCCTTATTTTTTTTTATTCTAAAGGCCCTGTTGCTACAGTTCAAGTTCCAGAACACAGCAGTGTTACTGGTCAATTTTATGCAGAGAATGTCTTGTCTCAGGTTGTAGAGCACTATAAAACGACCCGACCAACAACCATTACTAGAGGAATAAAGCTCCTCCATGACAACTCACCTGCCCATACATCAGAGGTAGTAACCAAATATTTAAAGGAAAATGGTATTGCCGTTTTACCACATCCACCCTACAGTCCTGACCTATTTCCATGCGATTTTTGGTTGAATGCCGTTATCAAAGAAGCCCTCCGAGGACGGTGATTTGAAAGTCGTCATGCAGTCGGAAGTGCTGTATTCCAGTGTATGAAGCATATACCGAAAGAGGACTATAGGGCAGCATTTTCCAGGTGGATTTCAAGACTGAAAAAGTGTGTCCAGGTCAACGGAGACTATTTTGAGGGATTGATATAATCTAATTTATGATAATGATGCTCATTAATTTACCGCACACCAGTTGCCAGAACTTTTGAAATGCCCCTCGTACTTAGATTTAGCAGAGTCTTTTGGTGGAGGATTTCCTCTCCTGTCAGTCTCTACGTTTTGAAATTTTACTGGTATTTGATAGTGTCTCTGATGGAGAACTTTCCACCCAGTCTGTCTATACATGTCTGTGATGTCATACTCAGATTTTACAGTAGTGGAGGAGTTCCCCTCTTGTCAGTCTATACATGTCTGATATCATACAGAGATTTAGCATTTTGTACAGGACTTCCCATCCTGTCTGTCACTATATGCCTGAGATATCTTACTGAGATTTAGCAGCATCTTTTTTCGAGGATTTTCTTTCCATTCTGACCACTTCCACAGGGATATCTTTCTTTCTTTCCTCTTCCTCTTCATCCAACACTTTTTTATCATCAGGTTTGACATTGGGGCTCACAACAGGTTCCTCTGGTTTCACACTGATTACATGTCTAAATAAATACAGTTTAAGAACTCCCTTGTATTGCTGTAAGTTTAAATATATAAGAATACACCTAGGTGGGTTCTACAACACAGTCATGCACACCAAAACTACTAAATAATCTCTAAATGTTTTTTTTTTTTAATTTTTTGATTCCATGAGAAAAAAAAAGAGCCCTCTATACACTGCACGCTAAACAGTTCTAATACTGTGGTATTTTTATGCAATAGGGTACCAAGTAATCTGTCCTTCGATCTAGAATAAAAGAAATTGAAATGTACAGTTTATTACTTAATTTGTGATCAAATCAAGCATTCCTTACATTTTAATAGGCCAAGATGAATACATTGAACACTTCATTTGCAGGTACTTTGCCCACTTAAGTAAATGACAGTGATTTCTGTTCACCAGTCCATGTAATTCATTGTCTTTAAACATTTTTCCTGGGGGTAAATGCAAGGTACCCAATGTTGAAAATGTAATAGATAAGCTCAATATTTACACCTTTACACACTATAATTTTCTTGATGTCCAAAAAATATTTTCCATTAGTGTATAGAGGGTCCTTAAGAAATCAATTTTTTTAGTAGAAATATTACAAATGCGGTCTTCTAATTTGTACATGGAATAACACAATAATATTACCCAGGTAGTGTTGTAAACAAAGTTATTATCAAGCAGGAAGATGAGTGATAATTAACAAAGTCCTATCAAAAAGATTCTCCATAAATTGTCCAGAAAGTGATAATAAAGATATTTCTTTAATATGTTAAAAGCTCTTATCAGGAACTTCTATCGTGCGCTTCTCAATTAATTTTCCAGAGAGTGATAATCATTACATTTTTTTCTATAAAAATTAAGGCATCTGAAACTGAAGCCTGTGCATGCACTGAGGAAAATGATAAAATTTAAAACAAGAGGCCCAAGGGCTTTAATGGTCACCTGAGTATAATACAACACTGTACACCTATTCTCCATTAAGTCGTCCACTTTCGTTTGACCCTTGTCGCAAGCTTTTTCAAAAGAAATAGATAAACATATTTTCAAATCGTATTTATTTTAAATAAAACCAACGTTTCAGGTTATAACCAAAAAATAATAACTGAAAATTAAAACATTTTGAAGTGATAGCAATGGATACACCCCTAATTGATCAAATTCAACATGTCGCTCGATGATTGGTAGAAATTCAACGTTTTGTTTTTTTAAAAAATAATGATTAGAATATCAATTTATTACTTTTAAATCATTGCATTTAATGTACACTTCCAGCCCTGAAATTTTCTTAACAATCGGTTGATTGGTGTGCAAGATTGAAACTATTGAAAAATGTTGCCGAAATTTAGTAAGCTACGTTACATCGCATTACATAACTAACCTAAAGGTCGGAAACTTTGCTCTATATCAATAGTTTTATGCTTAAAACTACGCTGAGTCACCATTTTATTCATTTCATAAAGTTTGGAAATGATATCATGTATCAGTAGAAATTGATGTCCTTTTTCGATAGAGTCAGCGTACTAGTTTTTTTAAGGATGTAATCTACGTTCCTTTCACTTTTATATTTTACGGCTTTATAAAGTTCATTGACAATGATAATCACAAAAACATGAGATTTAAGAACCAAATGAAGGTAAGAGATTGTTATTTTCAGTGTGTGTAGTTGATTGGTATGTTATTACATCGTTGTCTGTAAGCTACGTTCCGTAATCTACGTTTTCACTCTTTTAGATTCAAATAAAATATCATTAATACATCAACATTTTCAGAGTAATGAAACTAGTAACCGTAGATAGATATATCTATTTATCTTTACAAAGTTTTTAAATCTATATACACTGTGTTTATGGACTCATCAGAAGAAAACTGCAATGAAATAACTTTTCATTGAACAAAATATTGGCCAGTGCATTTGGCTTACTGTTTATAAGCATTTCTATGGATCAATTTCATCAAAAGAAATAATTTCCATTTACGTTATCTTCACGCATTCAAATTTTTTATATTCCTTGAACAATGCATATTTCAAACTGTTTCTGGAATATGTAATCTACGTTCTCACTTTGAAAGCTACGTTACCCTGAACTATTTACGTCTGGAGAAAATCAGGTATGAAAATTATATACATTTTGATACTTCAGGTAATTTATACAAATGCACTATATATTAACAACCTTAATGCTCCAACTGGGAATTAATTAAGTTATATATTTCTCATTATAGGCTGTCATTTTAAGGTTTATCCAATGTTTTTTGATTTATTGTACACCTTTGAATTAATAAAGTTCTAGTTGGTTCAATTTATGTTATGGGTACGCTTTGTTTGTGTTGTTAAACCAAAGAATCTGCTATTATTTACATAAAATATGCATTTAATTTCAATGCGCGCACTAATATCCATACTTTTGTAAGTTACGTTACCCTGGAAGAAATCCTTGCAGAGAAATTACGACTCAAAGTAAAGACATGATAATTTTAGAATGATAATCAATTCCACATAATACAGTGGAATATATGAAGCCGATTTGTCGAACCATCATTGCTTATTTTGCAATTAATTATCACATAAAAGTAGTTCTTAGTCAAGTAGTCATGAAAGAAAGATCAACGATTCTGTGTTTTGTGGGAAACTTAATTCAAAAGACAACATTTCAAAATATGTTCAGCACATATTGTTTGGCATCAGAGAATTAAAGATAAAGTGCAACCAGATGGTATTGGTATAAGTATTGACTTCATCAGCAGTGTCAACCTTGTCTCTTAGTTCACACGTAGCTTACAACTATCCTCCACTACCCTTTTTACATACCTCTGTGAAATATAGATGGTTCGAGCCTGAGTCATGAGATTTTCTAAATATGTGGATTAAATATTATTCTTTTAAATAAGGAAAAGTTTGACATTATTTCGATTAATTTTTAATTTCGTAATTTTTTCTGTGAATTGGACGGATTAATGGAGAATAGGTGTGTAAAGGATCAATAGAAGTATAAAACAAAATTAACTGATGGACGAAGCAATGTTGCCCAAGAATTTCAAAAATCTGTTAAAAATACCCTTGCTTATTGTAGCGTGCTAGACCTGAGTGATCTCCTTGGGATCATACTTGGTTTTTCCAAGTCTTAACAGGGTAGATAATAAATGCAAAATATACAAATACAACGGACACTTGCCTACTGTGTAAGGTATTCAATATATGTCACTTGCCTAGTGCTACAATTCAGTACACAGAGATGTGGCTACACAATGTTGATATTTGCCACTTGTCACTAATTACAACAAGTCACCCTGGCTCTTTGTGATTCTTTGTTCACTTTCATAAAGTATAAACCAACTTTATCCAGTCTCTTGTCAACCATGACTCTACCAGTGACAATAACTTATCTCATCACAGTGTAAACATACTCTGTGCAATTTCAAATTTTGCTAAATATATAAATAATCTTTATGTCAATCTTTACATTGCTTTCCCGGCAAGAATCTGACTTTGCTCATTTAAACCAAACATTCATTTTTATTTTGTTGCTATATATATTACATTCTTTCTTCTATTTTCATTCAATTAAATAACCTGTTAATTAAATTATACACAAGGATTTCTTGATTAACACAATCTAGCAAAGGGGAGTTACTCTCATTTGCTTCACTTACTACAACTGTGTACTTTGTTTGCCTCCTAGATACCCAGGAGCAAAGAAAAGAAAAGGCACATTTACTTATAAAAATATTTAATACATTTACATTGATATTATTGCATTTAGTTTGTTTGCTTAGTACTCAGGGACAGAGGAGAAAATTTTCAAAGCATTAATGCATTTTTGCTAATTAATCAATAGAGCCCACAAAAGCACCAGAACCCCTGACCCAGGGGCCATGAAATTCACAAGTTTAGAAGAGGCATCCTTTCTCATCATAACTATGTACTTAGTTTGTTTGCTTAATACCAAAGGGCAGAGGAGAAGATTTTCAAAGCATAAATTCACAATTTTTGTTCCCCTTCTCCAAAAATGTTATATGCAGAAAATGGTTGAAATTGGTTGAGCTCTTTCAGAGAAGAAGCTGAAAACATTCAAATGTTAACACATGACGCACGGCGATGGACGAAAACAGATAGCAATAGGTCACCTGGGTAAACTAAGGTGACCTAAAAATAAATAAGAATTCAATAAGCAATTATTTATGGAATCATTAATACTGTGCTGATTACAATTTAAAGGAAATAAGAGTGAAATGAGAACAATATGTACTAGGGGCAAAAATTTCTCCATATATACAATATATTGACGAAGTATAGTGACCTTTTTGAGAGCCTTTTCTTTTCTCGGTAACTGTTGTCAATGTCCCCCGGAGCTACTGTCCTAACAGGAAGCTGCAGACCTACAGATAAAAATACAGTCATTAGAGTACAAGAATAAATCTCAGAGGAGCAGAATTAAGCTACAGATTAAAATACAGTCATAAAAGTACAAGAATAAATCACAGAGGAGCTGAATTAAGCTACAGATTAACTAGAAATATGTCCATAGGACATTGAATGACCCACGAGGGTATATAAGTAACACAACATTTTAACACAAATTGAGAAAAGTGAGGTCAAGGTCAAAGGAAAGGTCAAGGTGAAAAAATATTGATGCAGTTGAATAGCTTACATCAGTATGTATCAGCATATGAAGTTTGACACTAATTTAAGAAAAGTGAGGTCAAGGTGAAAGGAAAGGTCAAGGCAAAAATTGTTGATGCAGTTGAAAATGTTACATCAGTATGTATTAGCATATGAAGTTGATAAAAATATTAGGAATGGTTTCTTTAAAACTGAGCTAAACACTAATTTAAGAAAAGTGAGGTCAAGGTCAAAGGAAAGGTCAAGGTCAAAAAATGTTGATGCAGTTGCATAGCTCTCATCAATATCTATCAGCATATGAAGTTTGATAAAAATATCTTGGATAGTTTCTTTGAAACTGAGCTTTGAACAGAGCTAAACGCAAAGTGTGACGGAAGGACAGACGGAAGGACATAAGGATGGAAGGACGGAAGGACAGAAGGACGGAAGACGGACATGACAAACACTATATGCCCCGGCCATATTCATGGCGGGGCATAAAAAAGTCATTAAAGCTAAAGTACAAGATTAAATCTCATTATAGAAGAAGCTGAATTAAGCTACCGATGAAAAATACAGTCAAACCTTGGTATCTCGAACTCAATGGGACCAAGAGAAAACTGAGAGATATCCAAGGATTTGAGATATCCAGGGTAAAATACTTCAAGAAGAAGGAGTTGGGACTGCCAAATCACTTCGACATATCCATTGTATTTAAGATATCAATGTTCAAGATACCAAAGTTCAACTTTACATTCATTACAGCTTAAGTACAAGAATGATCTCATATTTGGAGATAAATTAAGTTTTGATCATTTTCTTCTCTATAATTATGTTTCAAATAAAACATTGCAATTAGTTGTGCACTACAATTGTGTGTATTAATTAAATGCCCTCAGGAATATTCCTATCAAAGCTGGAAATTCCTAATATAGCTAGAAAAAAATTTCAACAGTGAAAAGGAAATATTTAGATGATTTTAAGAATTCTAATAAATTTAAACTGACTAATTATCTCTACAAAAATAATTTTCATTGTATTGTTTTCATCCACATTATTTAAAAGAAAATTATAATACAAGATAGGGTTGCTAATTTAATACAATTTGCAATAATATAAGGGTTGTCAATGAGTAACAGGTTAATTGTGTACTTGTTTGAAGGTCAACTTTTCAAATACTAAAATCAGTACCTGGTTACTTGAAGAAACAGAGAAATTAAACAGAATACAAATACAATTGAACTTCGGTATCTCGAACACTGATATCTCGAATACCATGGATATGTCAAAGTGATTTTGAAATCCCAACTACTTATTCTTTAAGTATTTTACCCTTGATATTCTTGCTTTTTGGGGGATATTTTATTCTCCCTGTAGAGGGTTGTCCTGTATGTTTGGAGAAATCCTTTAATACTGGAATGTTACCACCTTGATAGAGCTGTAACACTTACTTCATGAAGTAATCAGATGTGTGTCAAATTTACATTATTTTCTCTAAACTCTATAAACATCTTCAAGCATTACAAGAATTTGGAGATGGCAGACTTTGTAACATAATTCACTAAAGGTGTTTGTACATTATATAAATCAGCCATGTCCTGCAAAATAAAGGATAAACACATGTAATTACAATGTACATGTACACTGAAGGCATGCATTTAAACACTGCAATTACCTCCATCAACAGTAAACAGCTGATTACACGGTCCATTGACTGCCTCAATCAGAGACAATGCCTCGTAACCCGTAGGGACTCCCTCCTGGCTAACGGGGTTTTCTTCTCCTGTCTCACCCTACAAAATAAACATGACTCATCTGTACTCTTTTATTTCAAAATATTTTCTAAAAGAAAACCCTGAAACTTATATTATACAGCTAATATAAAATAGTTCAACAAGGGTAAATGATGTCATTCACCTCATTAAAAACAGCACAGTATTTACAGCATAACCAGTCAAGCATGAACACATTTGTATTTCTTTCATTAATGTGGACTTGATAGGGCATAACACACGTACATGTGATACAACAGTAAAGAAGATGACATACAACTGACCGTTTGAATATAACCTCATACCTTAAACAGACAAAACTATGTTGAGTACATGTATTAGCATGTATAAACAGGCTTAATTTTTAAACCTTATGAAAATGGTGAGGATATACAACAAAATAATCAATTAAAAGCTTGTTTTGTACAATGAATTCCCATAAATATAGTTCTTTCCAGAATATAATTTTTTCTTTAAAAACAATACAATCAAACATTTCTTTATTCAACAAAGGTGAAATAGCTTTTCTTTTTTATCTTTTGGCACTTATGTTTTACTGAAACTCAGATATTCCTTAATTATTGCAAATAACAGGAAATGGATCAACATAAACTTGCCACTGAGAGAAATATGAAGTACAACACGTATTTTTTAACAGATTAACTATAAATTTGAAAAATGGGAAGAAAGTGTTCAAAACAATTTTTTTTTTTATAATTGGTAACTTATTCAAACATTTTGTCAAAAGTTAGTCTACCTTATGACCTTTTATCATGAAGGTCATGGTGTCTGGCTAAGTGCATTACCCTCTATTCAGAATGTTTTGATTTTATGAAGGAGCTAGATTTTCATATTGCTTTCAAGAAATCAATTATCATTTTGTTTTCAATAGTAGTATGCACTCAAAAAACATTTTATTTTCAATAAAAAATCATTGCATACAGCTAATAACTTTGTATTTAAATATTTAATGTACATGTTAATGCAATGTACTGTAAACTTTTTTCTACACAAATTCCATTGTCTTTTTTTCAATCTGCTTTCTTCAGTACAGAAGAAAATAACTACTCCTCAATACTGTAGAAAATGAGGAATATTATCACTTTTAAACAAAGGGAACTTCATAGCCCTGCTGTAGATTTTTATTTATTTTTCCCTTAGGGTGAATTCACCATGCATCAGACACCCTCGTACTTCAACAAGTTCTAGCGATATCGCTATGGACCGAATATTATCAAAATGGATCTTAACAAGTAGTATGTCATTTAAATATAAATTTGTTCCCTTGTAAAACTTTTATCCCAAACTGACCCCCTCCCCCCCCCCATCCTACTCCCAGGAGTCATAATTTCAAAAAACTTGCATCTACACTACTTGAGGATGCTTACATATTTTAATATGTCTAATAATCATGACCCTACTGCTCTTGAGAAGAAGATTTTTAAATATTTCTTTCCTATATATTCCCATGTAAAACTTTGACACTCTATTTTGGCCCCATCCTTCCTCAGGGGTAAAAAGGAGTAAAAAGAATTTCAATGATGGTATAGAAAGCTATTAACAATGAAAATATTTTTTTTAAGTTCATAAGTTATGGCCTTGAAATAAAACTGTATTTATATCATGAAAATTAGGTCACATAATATTGTTGCTAATTGCATAAAATGTTGGAAGAATTGAATACATCAACCCAATTAACAGGTAATAAATGACAGAATCTTCTACTCTGAATAATTTATGGAACAATTTGTTTGATGCAAAACACCAGATCTACAGGAGAAAGACCCTCTTTCTCAGATATGGTGACAAAATGAAATATAGGCATAATATATGTATTTAGTGTAACATTCTGATTTTAGGGAAAAAATTTGAGATGAATTAGAGGAACAGATGAAATTTTACAAAATGAAACATAGTGAATACATCTGTTTTAGAATTTTATCTCCGTTAGGAGTTGGTCCTAACTTGCTTCTAACAGTTTGTTGTAGAAAATGAATATTGATATATCATATAGTATGGAGCACGGTAAACAAAAATACATATACTGTAGATCACAAAATATTCACGACACCTTATTTCCATGAGATGGGTGTTAAGCATTTATAAGCGAGACAAAATTTACATGAATTCTGACTACTGCCTTATATAATCTTAACTAATAAATATATATGCGAGAAGGAAATTTTCCCAAGGAGACAGTCTTGCGTAATTACGCAAAAATAAAGTTCTCACAGATAAAAAGTGATTTACAGTATTTTTATATAGGGTTTCCACTTGGGTAGGTCAATAGGATTATTCTTTTATATGAATTTATTTATGTTCTGTAGGTTTTCAAAAACATTAATTGCACTCATCTTAAGTTAATATACACACTTTTTGTCTCTAAGCTTAAACATGTCATTATTTTATATTTTCTTTTTTATTTCTTTTAAAACTGTAAGAGTCCAGACATGAGTTGAAACACATTTACATGTATTTTAGGGTCAGGGGAAAATAAATAGGGTCAATGAGGAAACCCGTAACTCTGAAACATTTTTTAGCTTAAGCAATTTAACATACTGGGTATTCGAAGAAAACTCTGAATATTCCAACATTACAAAAAAATATCTAAATTACTGATACAGTAATGAAAGACAGAATCAAATGAATAATTTTCAAGATTTTACAAACTTCACAACTGTTGCAGATTTTTACAGTGTTGTGACACTAACATAAAAAAAGAATTTAAAATTTAAAAACGAAATTCATAATTTTACATTGTATACGAAATATCTTTATTGTTGTTTGACATATTGTGGTTTTAATTAAAATGTGTCTGAAATTATATACATGTACTAAATGACTTTCAAAAGATTGAAATTTTCAAAATGCATCACCATTATCCACCCTTTGTGTAGAAATATCTTCATCTTTCTTTCTTTCATTTGATTTTCTTTCTTCCTAAAGCAATATTTACTCTTTTCTTTAGTGTAGACTCAGTTGAGGCACTTTATTTTGAGGTCTTGACTGAGAGTAAACTAATAGATGGGTCATGTAAAGACATCTTCTAAAAATGATACATTAAACCTGAACACAATTCATAAAAAGGAGAGATGTATGTTTTTCCATCATATTACTCTGCATTTTCCTTAACCAGTTATGGCCCCTAAATAAGCCATTCATGTGGTCACTGTTCAGTGTAATCAGTTTTTCACCAGTGTGGACGGAGGTATTTTACATAGCTATTGTAAAACTCTCCGTAGCTACAAAAGTAACAGTGTGCTTCTTCCATGGCAGAAGAGAAGTAAGTTATCAATTGAAAGAAACTTACATCAGTTGCAAGGTCAGTGCAGTACAAACAAACACAAATACACGTAAACGGCAATAAAATGTAAACAAAGGAAAAGTAAGATAACCCACATGAACACATCGTCCATTCCATGCAGGTACTAATGACAAGAAAGCAGTTTGATGTTACGAATGCGAAGAGTATACCCAAGTGCTGATATTGGTGATAGGAACACTAATATGACATATGCCTATTTACAAGTCGTATTTAGCTTTAATTGAAAGACTTACTGTTTGTACAGACAGTGGTTGTTTTTTCCTCATAGCGCGGATCTGCAGCAATGCTCTGAAGGGTGACCGACAAATGGGGCAACTAGAAGCCTGGTATCGGAGGGACTCGGCACAGTTACTACATAAACACAAGTGGCGACATGGAAGTATGAGTGTGTCACGCATGTCTGACATACAGATCACACACTCTGCTCCACTGTCTTCCACCTCATCATCTGGGTCTTCCAGCTGGAGGACAAATATAAACTTGGCATGATAAATGCATTCTCTATAAATCAAAACACTGCATTCAAAATCACTTTTCATCTACATGTACTTAGTCTTGTGATTTACCTTTGATCGATCTGTGTGTTTGTTCTCAATTCCATATATTTCCTGCAGAAGATAGATAAGCCCATCCACAAACTGCTTCTGCTTTAATGCTTTTATCATGTAGCCTCCATCCACAGAGCTCTTCTCCACCACAGCATAGGTCAAGTGACAATGACATGGATGATCTGGTCAAAAAGCATCAGCATTAAAAAACACACATGACACAGCATAGGTCAAGTGACAATATGACATGGATGATCTAGTCAGAACCTAAGACAATGACTTATCACATTTCTACATTCATTATGTCAAACTGCATACCATGTCGCATATTGTCTCTCTTTTTTTAACTTGTGTAGAAGAATCGCATGTCGCTTGATAGTACTCTATAGAAATGTCTCATTAAGTCAAGGGATTAAAGTCATAAATAATCATAGCACAGTTGGAAAGGTCTTGTCATAGGTAATGTACATGTGATATATGAAAGCCCTATCTTTTCTTATTCAAAAGTTATGACCAAGGATACAGTTTTTGTGCTGATAGACTAAATGAGTTGTAATGTTCCCTCATTTTTGCCAAAGCCAGGGAAAAAAATACATAAAGATACTTGTACCATATACACAATTATAGTAGCATTATATAAAAGTAACCTGGCCATTTTCTTAAAAATAAATATTCATTATATGTACATAAACAAAGGTAATCAAAGATTACGAAGCTCACCTCAACGAATGTTATCTATAAGTAAGGCAAATTTCACATCATATTTTTTTTCTACCGTATATACTCGCCTATAAGTCGGTCCGCCTATAAGTCGGTTGTATTTTTTAAGCTCAGATCAGAGGGTTTGACCTCTTAAAATACCAATCTTTTTATAACTCGCGTATAAGTCGGATAAAGAGTTTTGGACCAAAGTTTTACTCCCAAAAAACCGACTTATAGGCAAGTATATACGGTAGTTAGGGTACATCCCAAGATCAATATCCATGCAAGTTTGGTTTAAGTAGGACTTACAGTTACTTGGAAATAGACCTGCTCAAAAAACTTTTAACCTGTTTACTAATCAAGAAAATTTTGGTCAGTTCCAACATCCAAAGCAAGTCTGGAAGTTTCATCCTTAAATGCACCATCTATGCAAGTTTAATCATAACAGGCCATAATATTATATAGCTACTCCAAAAACAAAATTACCCTGATCACTCATCTGGAAAATGTAAGTCAGATTCAGAATCCAAAGAAAGTCTGGAAGTGTCCATCCCTAGATACATCATCCATGCTAATTTGGTTAAAATATGGCTAAAATTCACTCATGTGGAAAATCTAGGTCAGATCCAGCATCCGAAGCAGGTTGGTTAGTGTACATCCCTAGATGCATCATCCATGAAAGTTTGGTCCAGGTAGGGCTTATTGTCACTTGGGAATGAGACTGCTCCAAAATCTAAACCTGGTCTCATATGTGGAAAATCTAAATCAGATCCAGAATCCGAAGCAAGTGTGGTAATGTCTATTCCTAGATGCATCATCCATGCAAGTTTGGTCCAGGTAGGGCTTATAGTTACTTGAGATTGAACCTGCTTCAAAAACTTTAATCTGGTCACTCATCTGGAAAATCTAGGTCAGATCCAGCATCCGAAGCAAGTGTCGTAGTGTCCATCCCTAAATGCATCATTCATGCAAGTCTGGTCCAGGTAGGGCTTATAGTTACTTGGGAATGGACCTGCTTCAAAAACTTTAATCTGGTCACTCATCTGGAAAATCTAGGTCAGATCCAGCATCCGAAGCAAGTTTGGTAGTGTTCATCCCTAGATGTATCATTCAAGCAAGTTTGGTCCAGGTAGGGCTTATTAGTTACTTGAGATTGGACCTGCTTCAAAAACTTTAACCTGGTCACTCATATGGAAAATCTAGGTCAGATCAAGCATCCAAAGCAAGTGTGGTAGTGTCCATCCCTAGATGCATCATCATGCAAGTTTGGTCTAGGTAGAGCTTATAGTTACTTGGGAATGGACCTGCATTAAAAAACTTTAACCTGGTCACTCACCTGGAAAATAGGTCAGATCCAGCATCCGAAGCAAGTGTGGTAGTGTCCATCCCTAGATGCATCATCCATGCAAGTTTGGTCCAGATAGGGCTTATAGTTACTTGGGAATGGGACTTGCTCCTAAAACTTTAACTAGGACGCCGACGCTAATGCCGACGCCGGGGGTATAGCATCAGCTTATCTCGACTTCGTCGAGGTGAGCTAAAAACAAATAAGTATATGTGTAATCGAAGAAATGATTTTACCATCGTCTTCCACCACACAACTGATAATGACTGGGATAGTCTCCTTCACAGGGTCATACTGCCACTATTAAAAATAAACAGTAAGGTCATTTACATCATCAAAAGGTCAAAATGCTCAATTTTAGCTTATTAATGAAGTTGATCTAAACAAGTAAAATCTTAGCAAACAATTGTCAGGGAATTTTTAATTTTTTTTTCTTACAAACAAGTCTGACCTCTTGAATTAGATAAAATGCACAATGCTTTGATGAAATACAATAAAATGATACAAAATGTATACCTGTGCAGTGAAATCAAGCATTTTCATGGGAGTTTTTTGTTGTTTTACATGCAATTAAAAGAAGCAGTGTTTGAAATAACCGTGCGCCCGACTGCCCGAGACGCACAAATTTTGCAGCGGGCGAAAAAATTTGCTTGCATTAATGCCCAGTTGGATGTGTGAAAATTTTTGATAATTAAAAATCATGTATTTGATAAATCTCTTTCATATCAACTAATAGTATCGGTAGCAAAGTGTAACAAGGCAAGAGGAAGAATTCATCAGCCTATATAGATTCTGGTTCGAAGTTATGGTGACCTGGTTCCAGTCACATAATCGTTAAAAACAAATTTATAAAAGTCAATTATTTTCTCGGGCTAGTAGATCTTTGGCAGGGCTGACAACATTTACTAGCAGTCAGCCCTGCATGTCTGGCTTATTTTGCAGCGAGTTTCAAACACTGTAAGAAGAGACCCATGAATTCTTGTTCTCCACAAAATGTTAAAATTTCAAATACGTACATGATGTACATGTGCCAGTGCAAGTATAATACAAAAGTATAACAATTCTACACTTTTTTAACAACTGAATTTTATGGGTTTGAATTTATATAGTTACATAGTACTGAAAGATGTAACAGCTACCCGGGTATTTAAAGGAAAGTTCAATCTGATGTGATACATGTATCTTCCATTATGTGGTGTTGACAGATCTTCTACATAGAAAGAGTGTGTGTAAGCAGTCCAAAGATTTAACTTCATGTTGATTGATAAACTGTCAATAACTGACTCTGAGAGAAAAGTACATATGGATATACTGTTAATAAATTATTTTCCTGCCGCTGACTTAAGTTCAGTATCTGTGTCTTCACTGTCAATAACATACCTCCTCGTCACTGAATTTGCTGGGATCCAGGACATGTGTGGGCTGAGAGAACAGCTGATTAGCACCTCTTTTGTAATGATAGGTTTCTGAGTTCAGACATGGCTCCCTTGATTGAAACCTGTTATATAATAATAAAATAGCTTTCCAATAAACCTAATAAATGCATAGAAATATGTGTCACTTGAGCTTCATAAACATATCTATAAATTTTACTTGTAACTCAGACTAAAACATGATATACTTTTCATTGATCTGTTACAGTAACTTATTTTCTTTCTGTCTCTTTTCAGAAATTAAAATATTTTGATATAAGAATCTACAGATCAGTCTTTATTTATATTCTCCTACCAGAACTTTTATAGCTATACACATGTACTTGTACGACACTCCAATGCCATATATTTAACAATCATTCATTAAATTCAATTCCTAATACAGAAATTGTTTTTCCTCTTCAATCTTTCCTTTGATTATTCAATGGAAAAAAATGCATATACAGTGAAAACAGTCTAATCTGACACCTGTATAATCTGTTTCACTGTGAATTCTAACCCTTATTAAATTCCCATTTTACCATATTCCATGATCTTTACATTATGTAATCTGACACCCTATAATCTGTTTCACTGTGAATTCTAACCCTTATTAAATTCCCAGTTTACCATATTCCATGATCTTTACATTATGTAATCTGACACCCCATCTATTCCAACACAAACTTGTCTCCCAGTGCATGTCAGATTTTAGCCATGTTTCATTGTAATGTTATTCAGCTTTCACTTTGTTCTTACGTTATCTGTCCATTGTTGACATCTTCTGTAGCAAAGTAGTATACAGTTATTGCACACTTTGAATCTGAGTCAAATGTGAACTCAATGTTGTACTTTGTATTGATGGAGTCTGTTTTATCTCCCCCAGAACCATCACCACTGTCATCTACCCTGTAAAACAAAGTTCTTATACCAATAACTTAGGTCTCATATAATCACTCATCTACCCTGTAAAACAAAATTCTTGTACTTATTACTTAGGTTTTATATCATCAGTCATCCACCCTGTAAAACAAAGTCTTATATAATCAGTCATCTATGTTAATATTACAACCAATAACTAAGGTTTTATATCATCTATCCTGTAAAACAAAGCTCTTGTACCTATAACTCAGGTCTTATATAATCACTCAACTACCCTGTAAAACAAAGTTCTTCTACCAATAATTTAGGTCTTAATATATCGTCAGTCATCCACCCTGTAAATCAAAGTACTTATACCAATAACTTATGTCTTATATCATCACTATTATTCCCCATTGTCAAAGAAAATATCTGTAGTTCTTATACCAATAAATGTATCTTAGGTTTTATACATTTAAGAATGTTAGTCACATGATCTAATCTGTTGAAAAGTCAATATTGTTAAAGGAGCAAATTGTGCAGCATGCTGAGGAAAACTGAATCAAAATCTACACAATGTTCAAGAAAATTGATCAAGGAATTCTGAAATGCCCAATCCTCTTTTTATGCAAAGCAGCATGGTGACTGTAGCAGGGATTAGCAGATTTAATGGAATCTCCCTCCACAAAACTGGTAAATGTATATCCTCATTAAACATGCTTCAATATTAGACATAATAAATACATCTTGGCTTTTTCTGATTCAGATTTTGTTAAGAATTATTCAGTAAGTCTGGAATCTTCAGAGTTATAGGAAGTAACCGATGTTTAAGAAATATAACTATACAAATTTATCTGAGGTAATAAAACATGTGAGCAAAAATTATATTATGACACAGAATAAATGAAGGCTACAAAAGCTTACTGAAGTGTATACTGTGGAATCATAGTTCTCAAATATGCAAATTGACAATTCCAAACACTCAGTATTAATCCTGAGAGTGAAAATACTGAAAATTAACAAGTATTCAAGTATGCAATTCTAGCATTAAAAATTCATAAATAGTTCTACTGAAAATATTCCCTGACCAGTAGGGCTGGGTATTGGCTGGAAATTTCATATTGCAATATACTGCGATGTTTTTCAAGTGTATTGCAATTTGTATCGCAATACTAAATACTTTCACTAGAATTTAGACTGATCTTTTCTCTTTTTTATAGAGTAACTTTCATCTAAATGCAGAATTTATATAATTATTATAAATAATTAATAAAAAATAGTTCTTGTAGATTTAACTACAGATATGCACCAAAATGCACCCATACATCAGCTACTGCCTTACTCTTTGACATGATAGAATTCTGACATCTTTAATTTTATATCTTATTTTAGGAATTCTGAGTACATAACTCAGTTCCAAGCTTATGCATTTTGCTGGTATTTCAGTACTGAAAAAAATGTATCACAATACGTCTTGTCAACAAACCACAATAAACTGGAATATTGGTATTACTGAGAAGCCCTACTGACAAGAGTTATTAAAACTGTTTCCTGATAATAAATCTATTGAGTGAAAATTAACTTATTAGAGTAAGAAATTAAAAGCCAGCGTGCTACAATATTAATTATAAAATAAGACAAGTAAGAGATGAATAGCATTTAAGCAAGATAAACTGAGAATGTCATGAGACTTTATATCATCTTTATCCAATGTTCTAAATTGTTAAATATAATTTTGATTGTATTACTTGAGATGCCTTACACCAATACAAATATTGTTAATTGCCTTCCAAACCAATACCTACTTGACAAATTTGAGCGAGTCCTTACGAATATTGAGGAGGCTTTTCAGTGGCTTTGTAGGCTCACTTCCAGATGAGGAAACTTGGTATGGAAACTAAAACAGAAATCAAATCATTTAACATTTATTTATCAATCATTCTGATGTAACACATGAGCAAGCTAAAAGTTCATTTTCAATATAAGGTCAAAATTTTTCTTGCTCTTGATAAATGGCAACACATCTGAAACACATATAAACTTTAAGATAGAATAAGATAGAGCACTGGGTTATTCAAATTATAAATATTTAACCAAAAAAATATATGTTCCTCAAGGACAGTATCTGTAAAAAGCTTTAGGATTTATTTGATTTTATGGTTCTACAGGTAGGTTTACTAATTCATTCTGTCCACAACTTTTGTCTTGTGGGAGGATATTTGATTAATATGTACATGGCCTTAACCACAGTAATTAAATACTGCTCTTACAAAGCAATAAAAACACTCTTACACAAAGTAACAATACTATTCATGAAAATATATGAAGGAATGGAAAGTGGTATCAAGAAATTTAATGTTAAATCCCGGGATCATGAAAGTAGACTAAAATTCACTGGAAATGAAAAATTGTACCATATTTTGAATTATTTACCAGAAACTGCCATTTTTTTTTAATTTTTGCTCTCACAACACCGGAAATCTTGTTTGACATGTGACTTACTAGGTTAATGTAAACAAGGTGTTAAACATTTCTCACAATAATTACATTGTAATTAAAATGTATCAAAACTTCTTTTAGGTTGAATTGTTTCCCATAAAAAGGTTTTAAATTATACCTTGTTAAAATTGTATCAGTAGAAAGACGTTTCAGAGAGAAAACGACAAGAATCAGATCAAGTCTGTGTGAATTTTCAATTCAAAGGACTATATTCGGTAATGACCTATATTTGCCCCCAAAATCAAACTTTGACGGAGAAATATATAATTATGTTCTAAATCAGGGGAATATCTGCAGACTTCAGAGCACTTAATATTTTCATAAGCCATGATGCCATATGTTCGATATGACGTCAGAAAGATGACATAAATTCAAAATTTCCATGATTTATACAGTAAAAGTGTATATTATGTCAATAATTTGAGTAAAAGTCACCGCGCGCAGGTCTGCTCCAACTCAATATTTTGATATAATGTGTAGAATGATAATATCAATGAAATATGTAAATATTGTTCTTGAGCAGGCCTGCACCCGATAAATTTTATAGTAAAAATTGAATAAATTTTGTTCATTTTTTCCTTTTTCTGAAAAATAACACAAAATCCGAATAGTTTGTGACGTCATAGAAACAAAAGTTGCCAATAATCTACTTCGAAACTATAATATTTTTTGTTAATTTAGATTTCTCACATAATATATACAATTCAGCACATATTTCAAGAAATTTTCAAAATATGACTTTTGTGGGGACAAAAATGTGCATATACCTCATATATTTCTTTAATACAATTTTTTTTTGGCTCTGCTTAGCTGTAAGTATTGTCCATTCCAAAACAAAGTAAGAGAGTTATTTGATTATCATGAAAAAAAAATGCTGATGACTGGAGACAGAGACTCTTGCATGGTACACTGTATTATGGACATTCTCTTAACAAAATTCAATACTGACTGGGAATTGCTGAAATTCTTAAAGTTGCAAAAAGTTGCTTGCAATAAGCAATTAACACTACATGCAGTGGTAATTTGTTGATTTGAAATTTAGTAATAAAAAGGAACCTTTCATTCTGTTTTGGGGTCAATATTTTTGTAGTTTTTTGATAAACAAAATACAGTATTTTCACCTAAATTCCAGTATTTTCAAGGCTCCTGCACAGGATTTGGGTCTTAAAAAATATCACATGTATGATCCTGATTGGACCTTCATATAGTAGAATTACAAAAAGCTCTCAAAACTATATCATATCAGGGTATTAACACTCGAGATCTTTGTACATACTGGAATAGGTTTATTTCCTAGGAAGTTGAGGTCCGAGTTTTCCCCAAATAAATAGGACTCTGGCTGACTCATGTCAAATCGTTCGCCTCCCATGTAGAAGTGACTCCCAAAGTAGTTACCTGTTCAGAAAAATCAACATTTTTTAAGAATTTCTCACAAAAATGTACAAGTATGATTAAAGTACACTGTATACCAACTATTATTTCCATCAGCTGTTATTTGCAATTCGTAAGTTTAAAATCCATCCACAACAATTAATTTATTAACATACACAATATAATAAATGGTTTGTGGTAAGAAATATTCATGAGTAACTTTATTAAAAAAATGGTTCATAAATAGCGGTATGCAGCTAAAGATTTGCTGAAACAATATAATTATGTCTATTGAATTAATAATAATTTTTATCTATAATAAAATTATTAAGCATTCTTTTATTTTTGCCTTTTCCTTTTCTCTTTTTAAGATAACTATTAACTTTTTTTCTGTTTTTTCTTTTTTATTCTAATAAATGGTGCCATTTATCCTATACAGAGGTCTATTAACATTTTGATTATCTCACTATAGGCAAACTGGCATCATACAAATTTAGTGTGAATTAGTTGTACAGTGCGGACTCGTTATTACGGTGATGGTTTTATAAGATAGAACGCTTATTACGTTGTAAATTCAAAGCACAAAACCATTTCTTAACAAATCTATACAAAATAGAACCGTTTATTACGATGTCCTAAAATGCCGGGACTCGGTATTACGATGTAAAAATTCTGTCCAAAATTTTTTTTCACTCCGTGTTTATTCAGTGTTGATCGACGGTAGACACTTAAGGAGATGCTAAATAAACATTGAAACACCTGTGCTCTGACAGAGTGTTAACTTGCAGGGCCGTTAGGTGATTAGTGACGCTTGACTGCACACACCTTGACTGTTCTAGCGAGGTCAGCAGAACTGGAGACATCGTGTCAAAGCCATTGTCAAACAATTAAATTTAAACTGTTTATCATAAACGTAATCTCTAGATTATCTATGTCTGTAAAGTTTATTTTATCTTTTATACTACAAAATTATATGGATGTTAACTTGGAGAAATATTTTTTTCTTTATCTAAGTCAGTGCCTGGGAAGGTCAGAGAACAGGTGTGGCCAATGGCCTCCCTTTTCATGAAATGAGGCTATTTTGAAATTTTAGGGACCGAGATAAAATACAATGGGGCCATTTTAAAATATTCCGTATTTTAAAAAAAAATGGATTTATGAGATTGATCACTGTTCGTTATTTTTACCTTAAAATTAATATCTTCGACAACAAAGTTTAGGTGAATGGAAAAAAAATGCTATTATAGGAATTGATAAATCATTGTATCCGACACTGACTTGGTGATTTTTTTTTACTGTACATAAGATCTTCATGCAACACAGCAAGTATTTCGAGAATTATATTAAAACTAAAAGCACCAAAGAGTTTCTTTTTTTAAATGCTGATTTACAGATTTAGGGAAAGGCCAAGATAAGTAGACTTCGTTGTTATGGTATTACATTGTAAGAAAACATTTTCTATGTGTGAGACTTTCGTTAAGTTAAATTTGTGATGTTATGATGGCCAGTTGTCTAAAATGATCTTTCAGTTACGAACCACGTGCGAGCATTTCTGTTTCTTTGGCAGCAGAATGTCATTATGTTAAATGGTGGTTCAGGTTTTATAATTCCATACTGACATCAAAATTTGATGGAATCGTCTGTAATGCATCGAATGGGATGAATTTAGAATTTAGGAAATAATACATGCTCGCGGTTTGCAGAATGTTTGCAGGATGTGCCGCAGGCCGCAACAGACCATTATTGCACTGCACCATTTCTGGCAGTTTGCGCATATGATACAATATGACGTGGCCCCTTCTCAGGCCCTAGCTGGTATTAAAGTAGGAAAAAAGGGACAAACATTTTTGTTTCAATTTTAGACAATTTCTGGTGTTTTATTCATTGCAATGAAATTTAATTTCAGACCTGCATGCATGTGTACCAGAGACTTAGCCTAGGGAGAAAATGTACCAAACGAGGATTTGAATCCATGTCCCCTGAACATGTGCTTTACCAACTAAGCTATCTGGCCATTGAATTCTGGCACAAGCAGTACTTTATAATAACATATTTGCTAGGTGGCATTGTTGGGCACGTAGTGTATAAATATGTGTGAAGCAGCAGAGTTGAGTCAATTGTGAAGTTAATGCTGAACCAGCAAGGCAACAAACAGACCATTTATGACCAGAGGTAAATTTCACAGGGTTGTCCCTAAGAATTAAAATAGCAGGGAACATTTAAAATGTAGAAGGGGATCTGGGGTTCCTCCCCTAACAGGGGGATGAGGGGGAATACCAGAGTAATCGGGGGATTACGTCGACGTCATTATAGGCAGGGAAATTCCCTTGCCCCTTGGTCTTAGGCAGGGATGGGGTAATTGTAATTAGTATTTGTAATTGAGTAATTAATTGTAATTAATTACATTTTTAAAAGTAATTGGAAGTAATTTGTATTTGAGTCAGTCTTCAATTACAAGTAATTGAATGTATATATTAAATACATTTCCAAAAATGTCATGTATTTTCAATTACTTTTCAATTACATTTCAATTACTTTTTTTTAAGTTATAAGTTTAAAAAGGTATCTTTTCAAGATACACAGTTCAGTATCCCTGTGTGGCATGGGCTTGTGTTTGAAAATCTGATGATCATGATTAAAATGAACTCAAAACTGTAAAAACATTTCATTTGTTCTCAAGATTTTTTAAAAATAAAACTTAAGTAATTGAAATGTATTTAATTACATTTGTCAAAGTAATTGAGAGTAATTAATTATCAATGTAATTGTAATTGCAAGTAATTGACAAAATTATCAATGTGTTTGAAAGTAATTAATTACATTTCAAAGTAATTGACCCCAACCCTGGTCTTAGGGACAACCCTGTTTCAGTTAAGGAAAATAAATAAATATTTAAAGATTTAGATGTGATGGAACAAGTCTTTCGTGGCTTAATAAGATATTTATTATAAAGAAAGTGACCCTGGGAGCCAGCAAGAGCTGTAAAGAGCCTAATTGCAGGAACTGCACTGTAAGTGCCGGTATTCAGCTTGTAAGAGACAGGAGTCATAGGAGCAAACTGAACTATGTGAGCATAAAATCACTCAGAAGTCAGAATATCTTTAATTTATTGTATAGGCTATAATTGATTAAAGACAAGTAGTCTTAATATTCATCTGTATATACTAGTATTGCTAAATCATATATTTGTATTATTTAGAACCTGTCAGGTCCTCAGAAAGTTAACTGAAGGGATTCAGTCGCCTCTGCTATTTGTAATTATGTTATAAGGTTTCACGCTACGATTATTTTACAAATTTAATAGATAGAGTTGTATGCATGAGTATATAGGTTCAATTCATAAAATTTATTTTCTGTGCTAGGCCTTGTTTTATTCTCTTTAGAGAAGTGGACAGGTCCACTTCTCTAAAGAGAACAGGCCTTGTTTGTATGATTATACCTTAATAAATAAACATATTAACGTTTCTTAATAAATAAACGTATTGACATTTTGTTTTTATTGGAAGTATATATGATTCCCTCCCTAGCTGTCTAAGCTGTGTTTTCAGTATGTACATGTTATAGATTAGATACACTAAAATTGAGTAAAAAAACGTTAAAACAAGAAATCGTGTGCTTGTAGACTGTTCAGACACTTTTGGTACAATAAGTACCCTTACCGATTTTAGGTGGATACCGATACGCATTCGTTGATGCTATATCGACTTCTTCTTCACCTGTATCACGACTTGCTATGCCCCACATTTTGATATTGTTTACCAAAATCCAAGATGGCGACTTCCGTGTTTATTACTGACGTCACAAGAACCTGTAATAATTGAGTGGTAATTTTTACCCCAAGAAAAATTTCTTTTCCCAACGAAAATCCTTCATTTAGAAGTACTTAACTTGCTTTTACTAAAAATAAATTAATTTATAAACACGACACGATATTTCCGAGTGTTTTTAATTTATAGCCACACCCCTGTTTCTATGAATGAGCCAATAAAACATTACTATTCCCATGACGTCACCCATCAATCAATCGTCCATCGAAATAACAACATTGTTTTGGCCTTATCAAGGGACTAAACGGCAGCAGGAAATTTGCGAATAAATCCATGAAAATGGATAACCTCAAAGAACAAGTTATGATAAACCATTTTGTATCAGCCACAGGAGTACATGCAGAACAAGCAAAACAGTTGTTAGCGGCTTCAAATTGGCAATTTCAGGTAATGTTTATGTATTCGTAAATTG
This sequence comes from Saccostrea echinata, assembly GCF_033153115.1. Classification (NCBI taxonomy): domain Eukaryota; kingdom Metazoa; phylum Mollusca; class Bivalvia; order Ostreida; family Ostreidae; genus Saccostrea; species Saccostrea echinata. Next base: position 4,255,531 of record NW_026889768.1, read on the forward strand.
TATTTATCATGGCGCATGTTGATTGTGTACATCGCCACCTATGAACGACTGACATTCCAGACAAATTATGAATTGGTGAGGTTAATTTTGAAACTGTTCTATGTTTTTCAGACTGCTCTTAGTATGTTTCTTCAAGAATCATCAATCCCAACGTGTAGAACATGTCACGGCAATCATTCAAACGCAAATTACCCGGTAAGTGAGAGCCCTCCATGATGGATGACATCACATTCTCCTATATTGTTGCTTTTTGTTGTGTTTACATTAAGACCACGTCATTGTTATGGCCCTCGGAGCACTTAGTAATGTGTTCGTGTTTTTAAAATAGATCTTACTGCAAATATTAACTTGACGAAGCAGCTGTACCGACAAGAATGAAAAGATATGTGTTTCTTTGAAGTGTTTTAAAACATACTAATTTATGACCGAAAAAATAAAGCCAATCCCATTTTCTTTTCCAAAAATGGAAAAAATCCGTTCAAAACGAAAGTTGACAAAATAAGTATAGCTTCCTGTTACCAAGTGTGAATCAGGCAAAAATCTTTATATTTAATGGTTTACGGGAATTTTTCGTCGGGGGGGGGGGGGGGGGGGGTTAAATAGAAATTATACATTCAACTGAAAAAGAAAATAAAATTAAAATTGAAAAAATTGCACTATTTTTTTACTTCCCATTATTGATTAAAATGGACACATATACAGTATCAAGCTAAAAATGGCAACAGCTACACAAAATCTTGTAAGTGGTATAATTCCTTATTGAAGAGAAACTAGGGAAATTACAAACAGGGAATTCATGAAAAGGATGCATACATTATTAACAATCAAACAAAAAATGGAAGTACAGACTGATTTATCTTTCTCCTTGGAAACCCCTCATGTGAATTGGAACCCCAGTTTGTAAATTTTAATTTAGAGAACCTCTGAATACATCAAAGTAATGAATAAAATCAGAATGATGATTTAAACATATATCATACAGTATTTACATGCTGATACACATTATAACAAACTTCTGAAATCCAAGTTGACACCATTTTTACACTTCCGAAACGGTAGACAACAAATAAGTTGATCAGATGATATCTATAAACTAGTCATTACTAAGAATAGACTAACAATCAGAATAGCTGATTCATTTGCTCATTGTTTTAATTTTGTGCACTTGCATGGACAGTCAGTGGGAAATTTAAAAATAAAATAAAGAACAAGGACTTTATTTTTATTTGGTTTTAGCTAAATTTTCAGTTGGCACTCGTGTAAACCATTTTTGAAAAAAAAAAATGTTGGCCTAACTGGATGATAATATTGTGCATGTCTGAGCCTATGCATACCAGACTTGGACTGCTTATAGAAGTATTTTATGATCAATATGATATTCCATGTCTTTGTTGTACATATTAAAGCAAATGATACACTTAGTAGTATGCCAATAGGAAGAAAAATTGTTTGGTTTAATCCAGATTATAGTTGGCAAATAAAACCTGTACAAAAGAACAGACGAGAACAGAAAAAAAAATATTCTACAAAAAATTTAGAGATATTGCAAGTAAAAGATATTTTATCAGTACTTGTGGTATTATGTAAAGATCTTTTCAGACTTTTTAAGTAAACAAGTAGAGACCATCTGCATTACAGTGTTGTCAACAAGTGTACACATGAATGTACACTTATATTTAAATATCTGCATAGCTAGGGTAAATGTTTGTAAACATTAAGACTGTTTTACTCTCCTTGAATATTTTTACAGTTAATGAAACTGTAAATATCTCTCATGTTCTTATATTGAAGAAAGAATTTTTTTGTTTGAGGAATGGATGCTAAAGATCTGCTTTTTGTACTTCAATCAGTCTCTATAGGATAGTCTTCAATATGACTCGCAAAGTAAACAAACATCAGTTTCTTCTCAAAGTTTAAAGAAATGAATCATACAACTTCTAAAGATATTCAATGCATTGGCAAGAGAAATCTTGATTATTTTTTTGAGAATATATGTCTTTTCTAACCTATGTATAAATTAGGTTAATTATGTCTATTGGTGAAAGTTTTTCCCCACTGTGTAAAAGTGTTAACATTGTATGGAGTGTTGCATACCTATTTCATAGCATTTGATATGTTTTCATCTATAAACTGGTGTACAAATACCATCAGGGTTCTCACTAGGATTTTGTTAACTTGAGTCCCAGGACTCAAGATTTCTGAGAAGGTTGCGTCCCAGCTAAATTTGATGCGTCCGAGAATAATTATGTTGAGTCCCAACTAAATTATTGCAGTATCCCTCCATCCAAACATCAATATAAATCTTTACCATTTTATCAGTTTGTTTACGCAATATTAACATATTCAAGTATATAAACTGGTAATGCATTCAAGCCATATTCTAAAATACACGCGTAATCAATTGCCATAAAAATTAACTTGGTGTTTATAAAGCTAAAATTAACTGTTGCATAATCAACTTGTACCCGAAAGTTGACTGTATACAATCACAGGTGTCATGTGCAATGAGGCGTAACTAATCCTGTCGGTCGCCTGCACTGGGTGAAATTCACGAGATAATCAAGCCGCATTGTGTATACAAGCAGTAAATATGGTTTCTATATGTAGATAACACTCAAGATTCAAAAGTGTGTGTGTGTTGTTTTTTTTTTTAAAAAAGTTGCAGTGTGTTTACAGCTGTCGGAGTTTGGCATGCGACATTATTATGACTATGGACTATAATAAACATGAAGTATCTTAATTATGATCAATCCCTGTTTAAAAAAAGAGAAATAAGTACAAGAAAAGTTATTTCTTGGATGAACTTTATGATAGTTACAGGAAGGTTTCAATTAAATATTTCTTTGACAAATCCCAACATCTAAATTCCCCGTTTTTGAAATTACCCGAATTTTCTCGCTAACGAGGACGCGTCCAATCAGGAGTCCGCGGACGCATCGTTTTTAAGAACCTTGCGTCCCAAGTAATTTTGCTGCGTCTAGGACGCAGATTCTTGCGTTATTGAGAACCCTGTACCATATTAATTAATTTTTTCTTTGCAACTTGAGCAGTTTGCCAATGAGCAGAATTATTGAACAGCATATTGGCACTGTGGCCTGTCTAGGCAGTGCGCACATTACTAGGTAAACAAAGAGCGCACCACAAACAATGAACAGTCAGAGTAGTGGAGTATTTAACATGTTTAAAGGGTTAGAACGAATAGGTCATACTGTGCTAGGTGCTTGTTTTGAAGACATGACCTTGAAGACCTCAGACATAATGTAAACAAGTTGAAGATGATTAGACAGTTTAAGGGCAGGTACTAAATTTCTGCAAAATTTTATTGAATTTCTTGCAAACTCTTAGTCTCTTATAGTAGGAGCTAGATAAAAATAGATTTCCTAGAACCAGACCATGTTATGCATGTTATGTAAGAAAGATTTGTTTATCCTATATAAGTACTGACTCTAATGAATTGTTGATCAGTTTATCTAGATGTTCCCCTTATAATGATCAGTTAGTTTTATATATAGGGATGGAATTATCATATACCAGTACATGCTTTAAGGTTTGTACACTTTAGCCTGTATTAAAAAGGTGACACTGGCTGAGCAGTGATTTATTAAACCATCTCATTCTCTAACAATATCTAGCATGTATTGTAATTAATTCAACCATGTGCCTGTCTGTCATCAATACAAAAAAAAACTTCCGTGATGGAGTTATATAATGGAGAAAAAATTAAAATGTTTGTTTAGTTGGTATTACTTCCTTTGAAAAAGTGATTTTTGATATATAGAAATGTAAATATATTGTCCTTTTAGTACAGAAAGCCCATTGATTTGTTTCCTAGTCCACACATTTTTTTATGCCCTATTGATTATAGAATGAAATTAAGATCTTATATATAAGGCTCAAGCAACAATCATACAGTTGTATTTAAAATTAACCACAGATTGAAGGTCAGCAAGATTTAACAGTATTACAAAAGTAGAAAACATTTAGAAGGCTTTTTAGAGGTTCATTGTTGTACTAATTTGGCCTGATAAAAACTTATAAAAGTATGACACATACTTCAGTAATAAATGCAGTGGGTCTAAGTATATTTAAACTGAAATGAAATTCAAGTAGATTGGCCACTTGAAATATTACAGACTTTTTATTTATATGCATCACAATTACTGTGTACATACTGAATGAATAATTACTACTTACATTTTAAGTAAACTATGTTTAGGATGTACAATTCAACAGTAATTGTAGTAAATAAAACTCTGATCATACATGTACCAACATAAACACCGTTTAGTGATGGGAAATATTTGAAGGGCTTTGCTTCTTTTCAAAGTGAGACAATAAAGAAGTGCATCAAATAGTGAAAGGTGAACCAACTTAATGAAAAAATATAAAGTTCTAAAATGTTACAAAGAAGTGGTTTAGGGAAAAAAGCTTTAAATGGTGTTCAGTAAAAATTTGATGACCATAAGGCCCATGTGGATAGGCTTAATCGGCAAGTTATTGGTACTGGCCGTTATTATTCTAAAGAAGAATGAATTACCTGCACAATCATTTATAATTATGTTCATTAGATTTCTCTTGTTGTATGCAAAATTAATTTTTAAAAATCCTTAAAATATGAAAAAGCAGGAAACTTCATTGCTGATTTCTTTTTATTTTTTTTTCAGTTATGTGCACCAGCAAATACTCCAGCCACACCCCCTAATTTCCCTGATGCATTGTTAGCATTATCAAAACTCTCCACCACAGAAAAATTTAGTTCCTCCCCATACGCCACCTCACCACAGCAAGTAGCCAATTCTCCCAAAGGCATGGAAATAGAGGCACAGCGATAAAACTGACAAGCTCCCAGGCAAAGAACAGGAGCATGGCATTTGGGACAAGTTTGTTGTTTTGTCAGATTGGACCACTGTGTTAGCTGTAGTGATTTCAACATTGAAGAAGGATGTGAAAAGTGCTTAGATATATACACAGGGACTGAGATGAAGACTCGTACTGAAGTTTTACATTACATATTGTCAACCTTGTTGTATTTCCTCAATGTGTCTGATTTTTTTTCTTCTTCTTCTTCTTTATGATAATGAAATAGTTTGAAGATTGTAATGCTCTTTAAGTAAACTGATTTGTTATTGGAAATGAATTGTGTAAACATCTCAAGTTATCAGATAAATCAACTAAAATACTAGGATTGCTTGTAGATTTGTGTCATCAATAAGAATCAATTTTGTTTGTTTCCAGCTTATTTTTGATCTCAATATTTATTTGCAACTTGTTTTATGATCCATGCATGTACACAGTGAATGTAAAGAAATGATACCATATTTGTCCCAGTAATTGTCGATGTTCATAAAATCATTTTTATTATTAACCTTGCAGTCATAAACATACTCCTTTGAAAGTAATAACTGGATGTTTTATTTGGTTTTTGAATGGCATTGCACCATTGGGAAAGACCATGCTTTACAATCATTATAAGTAAAGAAAGTAACTGTATATTGTATGCATATTGTATACATAGTCATAGTGCCTATGGCATTTACTGGAATGAATATGGTAAATTTTCAGTTGAAGAAATGGTTTCAGATTTCCCACTTGTCATCTGAATCAAAAACATTCTTTTGTAGTTGTGAAAATTCTTAACTTTTTCTTTCCTGGTGATTAGCACTGATTGAATTACGCTTTTGGCAGGCAATACTAAAATGGCTTTCTTTAATAAAAGTCTCCGTCCAGTTTAGCAATATGTAATGAAATGAAAGATCATTTGATTGTATTTCCTCAGAATTGTGTTACTTTTATCAAAGAAGGTCAAATTTTTTGTAGGTCATTTGTCTGTATTTATGTACTGCCAATTTTTTTGTTAACCTTAGTAACATTTATAGCTTTCCCTCCCCCTTGCAATTTTTATTTTACCAGAGTATTTGTGCTATTATTTAATCATTAATACAGGTATTTCTAGACTTTCTGTGATGGTCTGGACTTATTGTCAGAATTATGAGTAACATCATTGCATGACCTTTAACTGAGGTCCCTGCGATGAGGTTATAAATCAATGTTCCTCATTATCATATGTTTGTATTTTGAAGGAATATTGTGTATAATTGGGGTAGGATCTACCCTTCATTCTTTGGAACTGTTATTGACTGACTAAACATTTTCTGTACATAGTTATATTTGATGGAATCATGTTTCATTAATTTTTGTATAGTTACATGTACTATGTATGTATGTCATTAACTCCACATGAGATGAAAATAATGTTAAAAAAATCAGTTTTTTTAAGTTCTGTAGTATCCATTGTTCATTAAACTTACTCAGGAACTTAAAAAATTACTCTGTGTTCTGACTTTGACTAATTAGAAAATTTAATAGGTGTGTCTGGGAATATTGGAAGGAAGTTGCTGAAAAGAGCTTCAGTAACTAAGATTGTATCAATCAGGATATGTTCATGTCCTGACCTCTGAAACATTTGAAGGAGGTTGTATTACATTAAAATCTGCTGCCTATTGTACATGACATTAGAATACTGATACAGTGTTGAAATTTGACCTTGGTTTGCACACATGAGTGTTTGACTATAAAGATGTGGTAATTGTTTAATTTAAAAATGTGTGAACTTAAGTGACATGAAGATTTTCAGAGGACCATTACTTTATGTTGGGTAAAATGACCATTGGCAGCCAGTTGCTAATATGGGGGTTCTCGGAGCCATTGCCAGGTTTCTGGAAAAGGGGGGGGGGGGGTGCTGGGAGGGGTACCCCTCCAACAAGCCAGAACATGTTATAAATGGGTACCATTTTCGTGGGCTCTGGTGCATTGGAGTCATTTCAATACATACCATTTGAACAACATATCAATAAACCTATAAATAATGATTTGTTAATTTTGTTTCAAAAAGAATACTTTAGACAGTGTTTTTTTTTTTTTTTTTTTTTTAAGAGAGTGTCTAATAACCCCCCCCCCCCTTGTGTACATGTAAAAAGGAAAGGAAAAATGTATCTTGTCTTTATAGTTCTTTGAACCTTGTCTTTAGCAAATATAACCTATCATTGGGTCATACTTTGACATATTTCAAACCAATTGTTAGGCCATTGTTTTTATACTAAATTTGGCTACGATATAGTCCGTCTATCTGATCAATACATATGGCTCATGGCGGATGTGACCGGTCGACAGGGGATGCTTACTTCCCCTCGGCACATGATCCCACCTCTGGAATTTCCGGGGTCCATGTTTTATGCCCTGTTCACAAATTGTTAATAGGTTTTTGAGATGGACATCTGTTCGATCGTTATTTTCACCCTTTTTGCTTTTCCGTCTTTAGGACACTATATAGGCCCGTTGGAAGCCATTTCAGTTGGGGGGGGGGGTGCAAAAAAATATTTTCAGGTGGGAGGACTTCCAAGCAAAATTCGTTATTATGGAGGCACAACACAGGCCCTAGTTTCGTATACGGGAAACCCCTAGAAAAGACCCCATTTACGAAACAAGTGCCTGTGAGGCACAAGCATTAAGTAGCCACGTTTTCTATTTCAGCAAAATTTATTGGGGCACGCCCCTACCCCATGCCCCCCCCCCATGTGCCTCACCCCGTTCCTACAGCTATGCTATATAACTTCAACAGAACTACATGTACACAATACTGTATGTGTTTAGCACAAATATTGTTTATCGATCAATGCATATCAATAGCACATATCTATAAACGAATATTGTTTATAGAGGTGCTATAGTGATATCAATTTTGTACTAAACTTCAAATATCAAGTCACTGCACTTTTTAAGTTAAAAAAAATCCATAAAAATCTTCAAAGTATAAATTAGTAGTTCTATTTACTATCGACCCACTATTTTTAATAATAATATTGAAAGAGGTAAATGAATAAAAATTACATTTCAAAATATTCAACAGTGTTCAAGTTCACAAATAATTTATTTTCTGCCGTTTTGTATGAAATATGTATTGATATACGATATATCCATGGTCAGTCATTTGCAATACTGGGATCAACACAAATTGACACACTGACCTAGTCGAACTAATCCACCAAGCGGCACGTTAATTGCCACGCGTTTCTTTATTTACATTACATATGTGGCTTTATTTATATCCTTGCTGCTTCGACGTGTCTCGAATCTAGTGTTTATATACTTATGTATACAGCTCACAACTTATGCCTTGAGTCGGCATGTGTATATTCCATTTAACTAAACCATGTAAACTGTAGACAAAACAAAACTATCTTTGGACCAAAGAGTAGAATATGTTTAAAAATTTACACAATCATAAACTTCTCTCAAGTTTAAACATTGCTGTGATGTCATTTCTTTGTTCTAATTAACATTTTGTAGTCTGATATTGATATTTATATGCAAATATTGACTGGGGTTGAGGGTAAGATTGAATATGTTAGCCCTTGAGGGGTGAAATATTGCCCGATGCGGAGAGGAGGGCAATATTTTCGTCCCAAGGAGCTAACAATCATTTTTGCCCGAGAACACAGTCAATAATTGTTTTGTTATATGAAAAACAAATCAGTAAAATAGTATTTTGATTTCATTAACATTCAGCAACTCAAATACTCGTATATGTATATATCAAATGCATTGTCCTGCACATTGACTAGTGCAAGCGAATCCATCAAGTTGTATGATTGCGTTACTTTTTTTCTTCTTTTTTTAAAAACTTTTTTACCCGGTATCATTACGTCACAATAAATTAGTCTAAATCAATAATATTGTGGGAAAACTCTGCCGGTCAATTTTAAAATAAATTATTACATAAACATGCAAGTGCCTGTGGAATATAGTAGAGACTTTTCTTTACTGAATATAACAATGCCTTGTATTTTACTTTGCCAATATTTATATTTTTAAATGATCTATACCTTTGTCCTAAAACGGGTACCCTACGGCTTTCCATATAAAACATCTGCCCCCACATGTTTTTATACAAATTAGATTTTTTTTATCTTGTCATATTTACATGTACTTAGATTGTTTTTCTCTACAAAAAGAAAGATAACTCTTGCTGATGGATGCATTTTTTCACATTAAACATGTATGCATAATAATGTGATATTCTGACTCAAAAAGTATCGCTTCCTTTTGTTTTCTAATTGAATTTATTATGTTTGACACTAAATATTATTTTTATAAATAGTATACCTTTATTAATTTTATGTTGTGATAATAATTGTTCTATCTATTCACTGTGTCAAATGTTCTTCATACCTGGAAACTACTGATGTCACGATTCCCATATGTTTCCATCGGATTTCCAAATTTAGGAAACCGGGTTTTTCATCCTGTGACCCTTCTGAAACTTAAGTCTGTGTATGCTCTTTGGAAAATAATAAAAGTTATAAAATAAGCAATTATTAATGGAACCATTAAGATTGGTGATCACAATTTAAAGAAAATGAGAGTGAAACGTGAAGTATATGTATGAAGGACACAAATTTCTCCGTATACATATATAGATGAAATAGTGACCTTTTTGAGAGTCGTTTTTTTTACTCTATAACTGCTATCAATGTCCCACGGTGCTACTGTCCTCATAGGAAGCTGAAGGCCTACAGATTCAAAGTACAGTCATTAAAGTACAAAAATAAGTCTCATTTTTGGAGAAGCTGAATTAAGTTTCGATCATTTTCTTCTCTACATTTAAATATACCTTTGAAATAAAACATTGCAAATATTTATGCACTACCACTGTGTGTATTAATGAAATACAAAGGGAATTCCTATCAAAGCTGGAAATTCTTATATATATCGATCTATAGAAAGCAATTTCAACAGTGAAAAATTCAAACTGACTAATTTCCTCTATAGAAATAATTTTTATTACATTGTTTTCATTCAAATTATAAGTAAATTATAATACAAGAGAGAGAGTTGCTAATTTAATAAAATTTACAATAATTATAGTATAAGAGTTTTCAACGAGTAATTTAACTGAGTACTTGTGAAGGTCAAATTTTTCAAATACCAAAATCAATACTCAGTTATGCATAGAAGTAGAAAACCATAAAGAATACAAATATTTTACTTGAGATTATAACATAATACGTTGTTGTTCTACGATGAGAAATATTTCTGTTATTGTGGCCCCACCCAGTCGAAAAGGGAAAAATCAAGATGTGTTTGTGAAACACTAAGCCCCCCTCCCCCTCCATATGACAGCTCATTGTCAAGGTTAAAGGTTTTCAAATGCTAGTCAAATTCTAAGGTCAAGGCCAAGAGGTAAAAAATATTGGCACTCAAAGAAAGTCTTGTCACAAGTAATAAACATGTGAAATGCGAAAGCCCTAGCAAAAGTAGGTCAAACTCCAAAGTCAAGATCATGATCATGAGGTCAAAAATGTTGGCACCCTAGGGAAGGTCTTGTAACGAGGAATATACATATGAAATATGAAGGGCTAACACCATCAGTTTAAAAATTATGGCTAAAGTTAAAGTTTTTCAAAGTAGGTCATACTCCAGGGTCACGGTCATGAGGTCAAAAATGTTTGTACCCCAAGAAAGGTCTTGTCACAAGGAAAACACAATTGAAATATGAAAGACCTGGTACCAAGTGTTCTTACATTTAAAATTTCTACGCTTATTAAAAAAAAAATAAAACCAGTTAAATGAATTGAACTTACATGAATATTCTTATTATGACAAAGACATTCTTCTTTATATCACGTCAAACATCTGTTTTTGTAAACAGGACACGAGCTCAGTTATTGGTAGTGTTTACGTATCACCAGGTGTGATCAATTTGCTTATCTCTACACACATCACTGAGCACGGACTGACAATACTGGTGAGATGGTTTTGCTTTCTCACATTTCTTCTCCGAATTTTCTACATTATAGTTTTAATATTGTTCATTGATCACAACAAAAATTCGACTTTTCTTAAGTATTAAGTATAAAGTTTATTTTGTGAAAGTGCAAGCATGTTTCAACCAAACGAGTCCCAAAATTCGTAGTTTCAATAATTCCAAGATAAAAGAAGTTTCTGAACACGCTTTTATTATACTTCCATGTGAAATGCTATAGCAACATATAAGTCATGATATTATACAGAAAATTTGAGAAAATTTTACTTCAAATCTGTGTACAGGCCCCTTTAAGTTTTTCAAAGCAGTACAAACTTCTATGTCAAAAAAAATGTTGGTACCCTCGGAAGGTCTTGCTACAAGTACTATGCATGTGAAATAGGAAAGTCCCTTCACCAACTGTTACAAAGACAGAGCAAAGGTTAAGTTTTTCAAAAGTAGGTCATACTCCAAGGTCAAAATGTTGGTACCCAATGAAAGGTCTTGTCACAAAAAATACACAAGTGAAATATGAAAGCCCTAGCACCAACAGTTCAAAACTTATGGCCAAGGTAAAAGTTTTTCAAAAGTAGGTCAAATTACAAGGTCAAGGTAAACAAGATGTGTTTGTGAAACACTGATGCCCCCGTATGGCAGCTTATGGCGAAGGTTAAAGTTTCTCAAATGCAAGTCAAAATCCAGGCCAAAAGATAAAAAATGTTAAAGAACTATATACGGTATGGGCGTATTCCTGCCCCCATAATAGTCAAATTTTGAAAATCTCTTGAAATGAGAAAAAGTGCATATATTGTATAAAATAATCCAAATTCAGACAATATATTATGAAATTGGAAAAATTAGTTGGCTTTTCTTGTCTCTGTGACGTCACAAACTATTTGGATTTCCGTTATTTTTAAAAAAAGAGGCCAAAATGCACAGAGTTTGTTCAATTTTGACTATAGTATTTATAGAGCGCAAGCTTGCTCAGGTACCATATTCACATATTTCATTGATATTATCATTCTACACATTATATCAAAAGATCTAGTCTGAGCAGACTTGCGCTCGATAATTTCCAATCAAAATACCGACGTAAAATACACTATTTTCTCTCAAAATCATTGCAATTTGGAATTTACGTCATTTTATTGACGTCATATCTAACTAATGATGTCATAGTTGATAAAAATATTTAATGTTTTGAAGTCTACAAATATCCACCTAGTTTAGAACATAATTAAAGATTTCTCCATCAAAGTTTTATTTTGGGGGCAGATACTGGCCACTACAGAATATAGTCCTTTGAAAGCCCTAGCTGCAACTGTTCAAAAATTATGGCGAAGGTTAAAGTTTTTTAAAAGTAAGTAAAACATCAAGGTCAAGGTCAAAGTTGTTGGTATCCAAAGAAAGGTCTTGTCACAAGGATTACATATGTTAAGTATGAAAGTGAAAGCCCTAGCTGCAACCATTCAAAAGTTATGGTCAAGGTTAAAGTTTTTCGAAAGTAGGTCAAACTCCTATGTCAAGGTCAAAGGGTCAAAGTGGTTGGTATCCAAAGAAAGGTCTTGTCACAAGGATTACATATGTGAAGTATGAAAGCCCTAGCATCAACCATTCAAAAGTTATGGCCAAGGTTAAAGTTTTGCAAAAGTAGGTCAAACTCCAAGGTCAAGGTCAAAAGGTCAAAGTTGTTGATATCCAAAGGAAGGCCTTGTCACAAAGAATACACATGTGAAGTTTGAAACCCCAAGCACCAACTGTTCAGAAGTTATGGCCAAGGTTAAAGTCTCATAAAATTTTGCAAAAGTAGGTCAAACTCCAAGGTCAAGGTCAAAAGGTCAAATATGATGGTACCCAAAGAAAGGTCTTGTCACAAGGAATACACATGTGAAGTATGAAAGTCATAGCTCCAACCAATCAAAAGTTATGAGCAAGGTTAAAGTTGACAACAGACAGACAGACAAACAGATAAACAGACAAACATATAAACAGACAAACAGACAGACAGGACAAAAATAATATACCCCCGGGATCTTTCGATCCGGGGGCATAAAAATTGTTGGTACTAAAAATGTTTTTGTCACAAGGAACTCACATGTGAAATATGAAAGACTTACCTTTAACTGTTCAAAAGTTAAGGCCAACGTTAAATTTTGTAAAATTTTGCAAAAGTGGATCAAACTCCAAAGTGAAGAGATCAAATTATGTGTGTACCCACAAAAGGTCTTTTCACAGGGAATATACAAGGGAAATATGAAAGCCCTAGCTCCAACCAATCAAATGTTTTGGGCAAAACTCAAGTTGGACGCACAGACAGACAACCCTTGATAAAAGTCGCATAAAAATGTCTTTTTAAAATAAGTAAAACTTAAACCCTCTACTGTTTCCTCACTATATCCCAAGGAACCACGAAAGGACTCTATGCTATTTGGATATTCTTACAGTTAATATTATAATGTGATTATATGTGGCACTTCCATTCTTTAGAAGATGATTTTAAAGATTTTTTCCATGTGTATCCCTATGTTGTCTCCATATTGTCGGCTATGGTCTGAACAAGAAGCCCATGGGCCACATCTATCACCTGAGCACACTGAATAGGAAAAAGCAGAGATCAGTTCAGTATTGAATAGTTTAAATATATGTGTTCCCAAATTACTCAGGTGGATAATTTCAACAAACTTGAATCTACACTAACCGAGGATGCTTCCACATTTCTTTGACTAATCATGGTTTCAGAAGATTTTTCAAGATTTTGATGACCCGCTATGAATATGTCAAGGGTATATAGTGTTTGTCATGTCCGTTTTTCGTCCTTCAGTCCTTCTGTCTGTCCTTCCATCACACCTTGCCTTTAGCTCAGTTTCAAAGAAACTACTCAAGATATTTTTATCAAACTTCATATGCTGATACTTATCGATGAGAGATATTGAAGTGCATCAGTATTTTTTTTTACCTTGACGTTTTCTTTGACATTGACCTTACTTTTCTGAAATTAGTGTTTATCTCAGTTTCAAAGAAATTTTGTCAAACCTTATACATGAATACTTATACATACTGATGAGAACTATTTAACTTCATCACCATTTTTTTTTTTACCTTAACCTTTCCTTTCACCTTGACTTAACTTTTCTTACATTTGTGTTTAGCTAAGTTTCAAAGAAACTATTAAAAATATTTTTATCAAACTTCGTTTGCTGATGCATATTGATGAGAGCTATTCAAATGCATCAACATTTTTTGACCTTGACCTTTCTTTTCACCTTTACCTCACTCTCTTAGATTAGTGATTATCTCAATTTCAAAGAAACTTTCTTAAAATAGTATTAAGCTCATTTTCAAAGACACTATTCAAGATATTTTAATCAAATCTAACATGCTTATTCATATTTGTGAGAGCTTTTCAACTGCATCAACATTTTTTACCTTGCTCTTTCCTTTAACCTTGACTTCCAATTTGTGTTTAGCTAAATTTCAAAGAAAGTATTCAAGATATATCTATCAAACTTTATTTGCTTATACATATTGATGAGAGCTATTCAATGGCATCAACATTTTTGACTTTGACCTTTTCTATGACCTTGACCTAAAATTTGTGTTTAATTTGAAAGGAAGTATTCAAGATGTTTTTATCAAACAATATATCCTTATAAAGAGATGAGAGCTATTCAACTGCATAAATATTTTTAGACTTTGACGTTTCCATTCACCTTGACCTCATTTTTCTCAAATTTGTGTTTAGCTTAGTTTCAAAATACAAATCAATATATTTTTATCAAACTTCATATGTTGATACATATTGGAGATCTATTCAAATGCATCATTAATTTTCCCCTTGACCTTTCCTTTGACATCTCTTTTCTCAAATTTGTATTAGGTCAGTTTCAAAGAAACTTTTCCAGATATTTTTTTATATAAGCTTAAGCACTGATACATTTTAGTGAGAATTTTTCAACTGTGTCCATTTTTCTTTACCTTAACCTTCCCAATGACCTTTGACTTTACTATTTATTGTGTATTAAACTCAGGTTTTAAAGAAACTTTTCAAGATATTTATGTCAAACTTCATACACTAAAAGAAATTTTCATGTTGCATTACTAGTGAACCCTGGGTGGGGCATTCATGATCTATGGACATATTTCTAATTCCAATACCAGTGATCTTCTGTTGGGACCCCGCCCTACCCCAGGGAACATGATTTCAGCAAACTTGAATCTATATGACCTGAGGATGCTTCCATATAAATATGACTAATCATGGCTTTGCTTTTATTCATCAGATTTTTCCTATAAATTTCTATTCAAAATTTTGATCGTCCATTGTGATCCCACCCTACCCCTGGGAGTCATGATTTAAACAGACTTGAATCTATGATGCTGCTATATTAACTTGACTAATCAGGGCTTTGCTTTTCTTGAGAAGAAGATTTTTTCCCCTATGCATTTATATGTTAAACTTTGATCGCCCACTGTGGCTCCGAGATACCCCCGGGGGTCATCATTTGAACAAAACTGAATCTACACTATGAGGATTCCTCTACCTAAGTTTCATATTTTCTACCACAGTGGTTGTTGAGATGAAGATTTTTAAATGACGCCATTATTTTTTCATGAATTTATAATAATCTCCCTTTGGAAGAAGGCCTGACCCTTCATTTGATCAAAATTGAATCCCATTTACCCAAGGATACTTTATGGTATGTTTGATTGAAAATGGCCCAGTTCTTCTTGAGAAGAAGTCGAAAATGTGAAAAGTTTACAGACATACGGAAAGACAGATGGAAGTCCAACAAAATGTGATCAGAAAAAATTGCGTGAGCCTTTGGCTCAGGTGAGCTAAAAAGTTGAATCTTCTTAACATTAGGATTCCACAAAAAAAAATTCATTTCTGGCTTGATGGTTCTTAAGAAAAATTTGAAATGACCCCACATTATTTTCACTATATCTTAGTTAATTATAACCACACTTTCTAAAGAAAGTTAGGGTACATTATTGTTATCCTGCTCAATTCGTCCGTTAGTCCGTCTGTAACGCTTTCTTCTTCCTCAAACTCCCGTTTCATTTTAAGCACTAATCAATTAACACGAAAATGACGTTTTTGTAATACAAAAAAGGTTCCCAGAACTCCTCTTACATTTTATGTAGTGGCCTAATCATCTTTTAGAAGATGATTGATGGTATCCTGTAGATATGCACTAAGGTTTTGGAATTTTCATTTCAACTTGGGGGACAAATAGGGGTCGATAAATAACTTTTTCCCTGCATTTTTAATCTTCTTATAAGCGTAGTCATGGACATCGGTCACTAAACCTATTATACACAATGTTTCTTTTGATTCACTACTACCTTATGTAAATAAACAGTTAGGTCTCCATCACATTCGCACCAAACTTTACTCTGTCCCTTTGAAGGTTCTACATGGTTTATTTGAAAAGGTCAAGGAAAGTCCATATTTGGATTCTTCGACACCAGAATACAGGCTTGGATCTGTGATTATGAATATTGCAAATCATAGGCTTTTAAAACCGCCACGTTTTACGAAAGATAACATAGCTCAAACAACCCGTTTGTTCCTCAAACTTCAATTTGCAAACAAAGGAATCGACGCAGTTAATATTGGTAATATTCTTAATTACAAAAGGGTCAAGTCTTGTATTCCATCATATTTCAAGTTGAAGTCCACACCTTGTATTTCTTATAAATATACATCGACTATTGCTTCCACACATTTTAATTATTAAAAAAAACTCTACAATGCCTAGATATCGAACATCTGATACATAATCCTCCTACGTGTTCATGTTCTACTTCACCCTACAGCTATAGTCCTGCAGGACACGTCATTACTGGTGATGAAAACATAGTTAATAATGAAGACCTTATGTCCCTTATTTTAAAAGGGCCAAAATTTAGGGAACCCCGTTCTTTCAACTGGCGTCATAATTTTATAAATATTTTGAATTCTGTGGAGGATTACGCCAGGCGATGGGCCAAACACGAAAAAGAAGACCTTAACACTTTGACAGAATGGATTAAGAGCATCAGATGGATGTTGAAATCTCGCATTAAGCGACTGAGTGGCTGTATGAAAACTATTTATCTTTCTGTCTTTAATAATTCAGAAGTGAAAAAGTAATTACATAGATCACACAATCAGTATGTACTTGTCCCAGCTGACAAAGCTGGTAACAACATAGTCTTTGTAAGGCTCATTATTTTTATTGTATTTTAGAGGAACTAGGATTTAATTCTACGAGTGGAAATCCTCCCTTTCTAAGGAGGAAATTCTTCAAAATCATATGTCCGTTATAGATAATTTTAATATTCCCAACAATCAAAGTGAATTTGAATTACCATACCTCTACTGGATTCCTAAACTTCATAAAAACCATTACAAACAAAGATACATATAGCGGGTTCCAGTAAATGTTCTACCAAGCCTCTTTTTTTACTCCTCACTAAGATATTAACAGTAGTGAAGGAGAAACTTCAAGAGTACTGTGCAACGATATATTCGAGAAGTGGTGTAAATCAGATGTGGATAATAAAAATTTCCAAGGAACATTTGGAACACTTGAAATTACAGAATTGTACCAAAATCAACAACATAAAAACTTACGACTTTTCAACTTTATATACACTATTCCCCACGATAAATAAAAATCTGATTGAACACACAAGTATTCTGAAGTTTACATTAAAAGATGGTCGAGTTTCTGATTGACAATATCTATGTGGTTTTTGGAGACCATGTTTTCCCACAATCTGTTGGAATTCCCATGGGTATCAATTGTGACCCGTTATTAGCAGGCCTATTTTTATACTCATATGAAGCAGAATTTGTTCAAAATCTTTTACGTGAAAAGAAGAAAACACTTGCTGTGGCCTTCAACGCGACATTTCGAAATATCGACGACGTATTGTCAATTAACAATTGTTATTTTTATTCTTATGTCAAAACGATCTATCCAGGTGAGCTTGAGATAAAAGATACCACAGAGTTTGACACATCTGTTTCATATTTGGACATTTTATTAGAAAAAGACGATAATGTAAATCTAACAACAAAGCTTTATGATAAACTTGATGACTTTAACTTTTCAATCGTCATCTTCCCTTACTTATGCTGGGGTAACGTGTCATTTATCGCATGTTGCCCGTCCCTGTCCTTTAACCTTGTTATTAGCCTTATGATAAGCATTTTAAAAAGCTTCCATTCTTTTTTTAATATTTCCTTCATCAATATTGGCGACATGTATTGAAAAAAAAACAGCTTTACAATTTAGCAATATGTTGGTAAGTTAAGCCCATTTCGAAAAATATTGAAATTTTGACATCGGTGTTTATGCCACAATTAATCATTGTGATACCATGATTTCCTTGACTTTTTCATATGGAATGAAAATGCAGGATTTGATGTTTAAAATGATATATAGTTTGTAATAAAATTATGATAGGTAAGAAAAATAATTAGATTTAAAAATGTAATATATATATTATGAAACACCCTGTATATACATTGTACTTAGTGAAAAGTAGCAATAAAATTTTCCTTCAGTGAATACAGTTTTAGAGTCACGTAAATATTCTTAGGATAATTGAATGAGATGAAATGTGATTAAAATTTCAAAAAAAGAAAAGAAATTCTAAAATTACAACTTAGAAAACTTAGAGGAGCTATGTAAGGTTTTTTTTTTTTTTTTTATATATTTATAGATTAGTTTGGAGTACAATGGTCGCCACATATGCGGTGGAACCCTTGTCAGGAACGACGCCGGAGATTTGGTTGTCGTCACTGCTGCCCATTGTGTTGACGGGTAAAAATGTAGTTCCACACTATAAAACATTTCGAATTTTATTAAGATCTGGAAATAAGTCAGTCGGGAGAAATCTGGTATTAGCTGGTGAAACCTTTTCTAATAGAGAACAAGCTAGGTTATGGAGATTGAGAATATATTTACATGTATTTCAGAGAGAGAGAGAGAGAGAGAGAGAGAGAGAGAGAGAGAGAGATTCTAGGGATGGTAGTATATATTGTACTACAACAGTTAAATTTTGATGTAGATATGTCAAAACTGTCAATTATCAGTAAAAGGTCCATTCTGGTCAGAACCAAGAATTGAATACAGAAGGTTACTGTATAATGCTATTCTAAACACGGCATTATTTTTGGCATTCGAATAAGACGTTTACATCTAGGTACCTTATAGGCACTGGTATGAAATTAAATGCCTATTAATATGAAATGAATTTTTAGGACTTGTTCTTTGACAATTTTATGTTTTGTAGATCTCTAGGAAATCCAAATAACCTTAGAATAAAAGTAGGAGAGATGAGGTTGAGCCAAAATCTCGGACAACGTATGTCTGTCCGAGAAGTCAGAAAACACAGGAGTTATAGCTCAGCAACAATTAACAATGACATTGCCATATTAACATTTAACACTCAACCAGCTGAAAGCAGTTCTGTCATGCCAGCGTGTTTGCCATCCAGAGATCATGGAATCAACGAGTTGGCTTACGTTACTGGCTGGGGTACTACATGTTGTACTTCTGAAGGTAAGAATATTAAAAAGAGGTATTCTAAGAATAAAATAGTGAAATGGTGTTTACATGTAACTAAGTTTTCAAAGATACCCCTGGTGTGTCAAATAAAGCGGTTCAAATTAAGACACTAAGATTAAAGAAATCTTTAAGAAATAGCTTTTTTATGGAATATCTATTGATAATTAATCGAATAACGCATGGTTTCATATCTCATGTGCAAACTTTTAATAGCTCATCGAACATAAATGTTTTGCAAAATTTATGTCAAATTTCCTTTTATTAATTAGTAAGGGATTTCTGTGAAATGTGATTTATTAGTTAAAGTTTGAATCTTTAAAAAAAAAGCGTTTAATAATTTTTTTTTTTCTTTGAAATTGATTTTTTTTTCAAAATACTTAGAATGTAACAATTTTTATTTGAATTTAATTAAAAAACGATAAAATTAGAATAAAATATTTAGATATTAGCAATAATTCTTATGGTCATAGGTTTCGAGAGAATAAACATTGTAATAATATGGTATATAAGATAAGAGGATAGCTTTCACTTTACTTTTTAATAACCTTTCAGGTGGTTCTACGACAGACAGACTGATGGAAGTATCTAAGCCTATTCTGTCTGACACCGCCTGCTCGTCTTTCCTCGGCAGTTCTTACAGGAGTGCCACCATGTTGTGCGCAGGTTACGAGGCAGGTGGCGCTGATGCGTGCCAGGTATTGGATTCAGATAACAATGTTCTATCTTAAGGAAAAAAAATCCCTTAATTCTGTCAAATCTAAATCAATATCTTAAAGGGGAAAACAGGGAAATGCATAAAATATAAAATGACGTAAATGTATATGCAGGTGTATATTTGCAGTAGACCTGTATTTCATCTGCTTTCTCATCAAATGAGAAGATTTTAAATAACCAGTAAATTAAAATCAAGTTATTTATAAATGTTCAAATAAGCAGAACCTAAGTGTGGGAAACAGGGATTTTCCAGGATTGAAATCAAAATTGATGTGGTCTTAATCAACTTTTGTCATTACCACCCTTTCTCTGAAGACGAATAAAGGAAATGATTTCTTTATAATAATTTTCCTTATGAGATTGTTTCGCTTTGTCAAGAACATTGATAGTAGAGGCAACTTGGCGACAGAACTACAGAAAAATAAAGTATGATCGTGTAAAATCTCATGAAAAACCATACAAACAGAAAAGACAATTGTTTAATACAATGTTAAATTGAGTTTGTTCATATCATGGACGATGTGATAGGATGAGGACACAACATGATCAAAATTTTAAAAGGAGATTATGAGAACAGTCTTTCATTTTCGTTGAAATAATGTGAACGTAAAATTTTCATAACTAATAGGCGTAAAGTTATTCTATAAAACACATCTAAGTACAACACTGTATTGTATTCATTTAATTCACATTTATCATACATTTTATTTAGGGAGACTCCGGTGGACCTTTTGTTGCTCAAAGAAATGGTGTCTGGGAACTGGCGGGTAGGTTTCACTTTCTGATTCGGTGAATATATATCTAAATGAATACTCAACTTACAGCATACGGAAAAAATGAACTGTATAGTTGAATCCACGCTTTTCAAAAGTTTTGTCCCTTGGCCACCATCTTTGTGAAAAACCCATAGAATCCTCACAGTAGCCTTTGTAGTTTTGTGGGTTTTAATTTTGTCATTTGACTTTAAAAATCTTTGCATCTTGTATATTGATTGCTCCAGGATGTGGCATAAATGTCTGAGAACGAAGCCTACGTCTATATCGACAATATGTCGATATCGTATTGACGTGGATATCGATCCTGATCAGTACTATGAACTTAGAAATACTGAATACCATATATAAGATTAGGTGCTATGTCGATGTCATCGATATCAACAATACCTTTCCGATATCGTATCGATATCGATCCTGATTTGTACAATTTAATTTAAAGTTGAGGTATAACATAATTTTACAAGGTCACAAACGATGTCGATATTGATTCATTAGTGGCATGAATATGTAAATAAATAACAAAAGGATGACAAACAAAGGGTTAGGGGTTGTTGTTGTCAGGGATTAGGGTTGGAGTAAGGTTTTGGGTTGGGGTGAAAGTAAGTAAAAACATTATGTTTTTAGCAATCATGATTCGATATCGATACGATAACGTCTATATCGACAGTAGGGCAAACGTAATAATCAAAAAGTACATAGACACAAGTATTGCATAAAAAATACAGCCACATGAGTGATGATGAAAATTATTCGATATCGATACGATATCGTCTATATCGATGGCAAGTACAATTTTTGTTAATATCGATACGATATCGTGAATATTGGCAGTCAGGAAAACTTCGTAAAACAGAAATTATTCTAATATACACACAATTATAAAGAAATATTGCAGCTAACTATAAAAAAATAATCTGTTGATAACTACATCGTGTCTTGGACACAACTCGGATATTGCTATGTTGAAAGAAAAACAAATCAAACACAGTGGATTTATCGGGGGAGCATGCCCAAATATTTAGTTGCAAACATGATTTAGTAAAGGAAAAATGTGTTTCTGTCCCTTTTGAACTTTTGGTTGACCCCACAAAGGGACACAACTTTTGCAAAATGTGGATTAGACTATTAGACACTATGAATTCTGAATGTGTTTATATGTTTTAGGCGTGGTCAGCTGGGGATATGGGTGCGCTAGACCAGAACTTCCAGGAGTATATGCTGATGTCTGGAATTTTGTAAGCTGGATTAAAGCCAACTGGAGCACGTGAACATATATAAAATACTCCAGTAATGAATAAATGAGATATATATACCTTGATTGCTATTATGTCTTAAATGTTTATGTGGGTTTATTAAGTCTTAGCCTTATCAAACGTGAATATTAGGATTCATATTTATTGTCACATATGGTCTTTTAAATACACTGTATACTAGTACATGTATCATTCTTGAAAAGGAACACTACTTTTTCCCCTCAGGTGAGATAAAATGTTTTTGCAAATCAAATATTATTATCTAACCAGAACTTATTTTACAATAATAAAAGTGCTTTTAGCTCCACCTTCAAATCTTATTTACATTCTCCTAACATCTTACAACGTAGAGTACATGGAGTATATATATATATATATATATATATATATATATATATATATATATATATATATATATATATATATATATATATATATATATATATATATATATATATATATATATATATATATATATATATTTGTAGGGAAATTATACTTAAGTTGGTTTTGAACTTATTAAAAAAAAATTAAATCATAAAAATATATTGAATTAACTCCGAAAATCAATTGGTCAATTGGATAGCAATTTTTGTTTATACATGTATAATATGTGATTTACATATAATCAATGCTTATAGCCAGTAATATCAGTTCCTTTTATTTGAACGTTCAAATCCTTTATATAAGGAACATGTTTCTCGACTTATAGAGTCATTATGCCAGCTAATACAATCATTCATTAAGTCAAATGCTGACTGACTTTTATCATACTAATTGTTAGGCCATTATTTACACACTGAATTGTCGACGGATTTTTCCGTTATTTCCCGATCATGACAAGGAGCACACGGCGGGTGTGACCGGTCGGCAGGGGATGCTCATTTCTCCATGGCACCTGATCCCACCTCTGATGTCTTAGGGGTCCGTGTTTGCTCTGCTCCTATTTTGTAATGTTTAATGGACTTTTGAGCTCGAATACTGTTCGTTATCTCCATATATTTCATATAATGTAAAGAAAATATTCTTACTTTAACAAAAATTTAAACTTTTTTTGTCTGCTCATAACCTACCATCAGAATATGTTAACTTATCCCCATACTATTATAACTATAGAAGACAGATACATGTATTTGCCATATTTAAAATGAACAACACAAACGTTGTTTCAGGTAAATGTCTGCACTTTATTTATTTATTCAAAAAAATTACTAACACATAAAACAATTTTATCCTTGTCTTTTTTTGACTCGAATAGACTCTCCCATATGCACAAATAATTGATAATAGTACAGTTATGTATCAAGGTTTTAAAGGAATACATATATAGCAACAACATACACCAGTATAATATGGTGCGTTTGTCTCCCAAAATATTATAAGCAAGAGCACGTTCTGTGTACGTGTTAAACTAAGGGAGGCTACTGACAAATGTGTAAATGTTACAGGGATTTAAACAGTCTCCTGTAAAGTCAGCATTTTGCAAATCTATGGTCATTACAATAACATTGTTTGCAAAATACATGTACAGCCTATCGTTTGGCTGGATTTTGACTGACATATTTCATATCAATAGGCAAGCCATTGTTTTCACACTAGTTATACGGATTACTCCGTTAACCTGATCAATGCAGAGGGCTCACGACAGGTGCGACTGATCGACGGGATACTTCCTCACCTAATAACCTGATCCAATTCTGGTATTTTCAGGGGTCCGTGTTTTTGCCCTGTCTTGATTTTTATTGTTTACAAACAGAAATTGATCACTATCTTCACGTTTCTTTATATATTACATTATTGGACTTGAACAGAACTGTTTGTTTACATCAAACATTTTATTTTGACTAATTAGGAATTGGGAACCGTTTTCAGTACGCGTTTTTTTTTTAAATTAATGAACATACTTTGAAGTGATTAAATAAAAGACATACTTTAAATTGATTAGATAGAAATATTATTACAATCAATTGTAATCAAAGTAGAGATTCGAAATGATAAGAATTAAAAAAAAAAATATAAGATTTTTGAAACAATGACCTACTTAAGATATTTTCTGTTTAGTGTTTTCCTGGTTTGCACAGATAGATACTAGGCCTACTTCAGTTAGTGTGTTTGGTCAAGTTTTTCTTTGAAATTATAATGTTAATCTGGATGGCGATTAATTGTTGGATTGAAGTGAAATCTGGGCAGTGTTGCTGAAATCTTTTGTCCTGCTGTCAATATGAAGCATGTCATATGAATTGGTCGTTTACGACTTTTTGGACCATTTTCTTCATCAATTCGTACCGTTTCGGTGGAGCAAAGTTTTTAGATTGTTCGTATTTGTTTTCTAACTGAGAGACAGTGTCTGATACTAGAGAGCACCGCCCCTTCAATCCGTTCACCTGGTGACGTAATTGTTCAACTTCTGATTCTATCTGTTCTAATGACATGTCTGAAATAATGAAAAATGTGTTCAAGAAAATGACATGAAATATTTCCGCAGACCTTAATGTTTTATCTTCTATAAGTATGTAAAAATAATTGATTAAATAAGTGCGTGTGATATAAAATTTACTATGTGATGATAACTTAATTCTATGAAATCAAACAAAACAAACCATCTAAATCTGCCTTTCTCCTAGTTAGTTCTAAAGTATAGGACAATTCTTTATAACCATTGGCAAGGCTTCGAATTCCAGTCATCGATATAGATCCAGGTACTTTATCTTCATTTAGTTTAAAATGGAGAATTGTTCTTTTTATCATGCCTTTAAGTAAACCATACCGCCTTAAAGGGTCAAAATCTTTAGATCTTTCATAGTCCTGTTGTAGAGTGTACACAACTTGTCTGACATGCTTGTATTCACGCTGAAGTGAGTTCAGTTCCATACACAGTTGTTCGTGAGTTTTTCTGATGTTCTCTTTGTCTTGTCCTCTCTCCTGATTAAGGCTTTTTCCTACAATAAATATTAATGATTATGCAATCAAAATAAAAATATGTAGTTTAACCAAAGATTGTTCATCCTCAGTCTGTAATCCGTAGTCCATTGTCTATAAACGGTTCATATTCCATTTTCTTCTCCTGAACCAGCCAATTTTAGCCAAATTCTGCACAAAGTAAATCTGAATACAGGGACTGCTTGTGTATCACTTTGACTAATTACAATTACAGAATTTCTTTTTGTAGGATATGATTTAAGTATATTTAGAAAATTTGTCTTAATTCCCATGTAAAACTTAAACTCCCTCTCTGTCCTCATCTAAGCTTAGAAATCCCAATCACCGTTGTTCTTAAAGAGATCATGCCTGGAGCTAGGATGGTCCAACAAAAGGGTTTCAAATTTCATAGAAGAATATGTGGGAACGTTTGGAAGAAAAAACAGCAAGGCTGTGATTGCATTCAATTTATAATCAAGGCACACATTGTTTTAGATACATCATATTGAGTTTTGTTATGATAGGCTAAAATCATAAAAGGGGCTCGAAGACTTTATGGAATGTTTGAAAGGGCATCTACAAAATCAAGACTGTTTTTAGTCAAATCAATGTGAAAAATCCCCAAATATCCCCATTATACAAATATAATGTCTTAGAGATACAAATTCTAAGCATTAATGTGTAAATGTTTCCCTAAACAGGTACGTTTTAAGGTCAGATGACACGTCCATCAATGATAGATAATTTTCCCAGGATTTTTAAGTATTGCTGGTTGAACAAGTTTTATTTTCCCACAAAAATTTAAGGTACCTTACCAGACATTTGTGCAAGATTCGAGAAATTGGTATTTCTTAAATAATCCTATTTGAAATCTCAAATTTGTTGAAATCTAATTTTGGTAAACATATTTTTTGCCATTTTGAGAACAGTTTTAGAAATCACAAAATGATAATAATTGAAAATAATTTTGGTGCATTACGCAAATGCAAAACCAGTTATTCTAGGAAGATGTTGTCAGATCTTAAACAGCCAAATTTGTTTATTCGTCAGATTCAAATTTGTTTCAGTTCAGTCCACTTAGATTAGGGTTTGCTTGATAAAATAACGATGTTTTTACTTTCAAAAACCGTTTTTTTTTTTTTACTTTCAAAAACCCCTCTCCAGCCTAACAACATTTAATGATGGATTCTTCTCATGTTATGTGTATTTAAAATTATTGACATTGCTTAAGTTTCAAGAAGACAATTTCCTAAGTGATAGGATCAATTACATTAAAATTAAAATCGTCCGTCTTATTTTAGTAGAAAATTTAGTACAATGTCATTATCATTTTCCTCGACATTAAGTTTAAAATATTACTGCAGCCAATCGTGTGATAACCTACTTTTATTTTTAAACATTTTATGTAGAAGATTACGCCAGACAATGGGCTAAATATGAAAAAAGACCTTGTCACTTTGTCAGAATGGATTAAATGCATCAGATGGATGTTGAAAGGGCGCATTAAACGATTGAGGTGCAATATGAAAACCATCTATCTTCTGTCTTTGACAATGCAGAAGTGAAACAAGAATTAGATAGATTACACGATCAGTGTGTAATGGTCCCCGCTGACAAAGCAGGTAACAACATCTTTTTTGTTTGTAAGGCTCATTATTTGAATTGTATTTTAGAGGAACTAGGATTTAATTCTGCAAGTGGTAATCCAACTTATACCTATAGTTTCTTTCAAAGGAGGAAATTCTTCAAAACCATATTATGTCAGTTCTAAATATTTTTAATATTCCCAACAATCAAAATGAATTGAATTACCATACCTATACTGGATTCCAAAACTCCGTAAAAATCCTTACAAACAAAGATACATAGCGGGTTCCAGTATATATTCTACTAAGCCTCAATCTTCACTCCTTTGAAATCACGAAAGTTTAACAAAATCAATAACATCAAAACGTACGACTTTTCAACAATTATACAACCATTCCCCACAATGAATTAAAGTCCAGGCTTTATGACATCATAGACAATTGCTTTTTCAATATAAAAATTCGTAAATATCCTAACCTTCTCATTGGTCATTTGCAAAATTATTTTGTTAAAAAAGCATTCTGATCACGCATTTGTATTCATATGGAGAGCAGAATTTATTCAAAATCTTATAGATGAGAAAAAGAAATCTCTTGCTGTGGCCTTCAACTCGAAATTTAAATATATCGATGACGTAATATCAATTAACAATAGTTATTTTCATTCATATGTCGACTCGATATATACCTCAGTGAACTTGAAATAAAAGATACCACAGAGTCTGACACATCTGTTTCATATTTGGATATTTTACTGGAAAAGGACGTTAATGGTAATTTAACAACAAAACTATATGATAAACTTGATGACTTTAACTTCCCAATCGTCAACTTCCCTTACTTAGAGAAACTATGATCAGAAAAGCTCTGAGCTAACAATCGTGAATTCTTGCTTTTCAGGGTAATTTATTCCTCCTGTAGAGGGCTGTCCTACATGTTTGGAGAAATTCTTTATGACTGAAATATATAATACATGTACCATCCTGATAGAGCTGTTACACACACAGAAACTATATGTAGCAATCAGATGAGTATTTACAGTCACGGTAGCTCAGTCGGTAGAGCGCTCGAAGCGCTCGCTCCGTGATTGAAGGGTCGTGTGTTCAAATCACGGCCGCGACTGACATATGTCGATAAAAAATAGGTAGCAACTGTTCCTTCGCCAAACGCTCGACACTTTGAAGTGACAGTTGCAGGTCCTATTGATGAGACCTTAAAAACCGAGGTCCCGTGTCACGGTAGGCGTTTGCATGAAAAAGAATACTCACTGCTCAATGGCCTTGACTGCTGAGGTATAAATTTGAAGCCCTTCACCAGGATATGGTGACATCTCTTTATGAGTGAAAAATTCTCGAACGGGACGTAAAACAACATACAATCAATCAATCAATCAGATGTGTGTTTAATTAACATTTTATTCTCTATTTCAAACATGGTAATAAAGAATAACTCCAGAATAAACCCAGTAAAGCCTTTTTCAGGTGAGCATATGTCTTCATATAGAAAATTTTCATTTAAAGCCCCCCACCCCCACTCACCCCCACCCATTTAGTTTGTTTGTTTGTTTGTTTTTTTTTGGCACGTCAATTTTGTTCCCAACCCCACCCCAATACCCCCACCACTTCCCAAATCAATCCACACTTTGAAAAACAATGCTAAAGGCCTGGATTGTTTTGTGTTGTTAAACATTGTACTCATTTTGCACTGTTAAAAATCTACTTTCAAAACATGTAAAATGTACACAAATGACCACACTTAAAATCATCAAAATCAACAAGCTATTTTCATTTCATTAATCAAATTTTGAGCAGTAAGTTTAACATAGCATTGCTCTCATTCTTTGCAAAAATTGTATGCAAATATATTCATAAACAAATAAAAAGAATCTGAATGGTGGCACAGAAAGCTATCAACAATGACACAAAAATGTGGATTTTTTAGTTCTTTTGAAGTTCGAACAGTCTGAGATTAGATAATAAGTTATGGCTTTGAAATAAAAATGTGTTTACATCATGAAAATTAAGTCACATAATATTGTTGCTAATTGTATAAAATATTGGAAGAATTGAATACATCAACCCAATTAACATGTAATAAACGTTAGAATTGTCTACTCTGAATAATTAATGGGGCAACTTGTTTGCTTAAAACACTAGATTTACAGGAGAAAGGCCTTTTTCTCACACAGAAGATGGTGTTAAAAATGAAATTTAGTCATATTTAGTATCGTAAATAATGGATATAGGATGACACTTTTTTCTTGGAGGCGCTGATCTTTTCCCATCCATCAGAACCACCTTTTATGAATCAAGTTTAGAATTTGTCAAAGTTATAAAAAAAGAGAAAACAAAAACAAATTTCAATCCAGAAAAGTGCCACATGAAGATGTTTCAGTTTGCAAGTTACAAAAAACATAGGTAATCAAAGATTACAGAGCTCACCTCAACAAATGTAACCTTTAAGTAAAGCAAAGTCCCACACTAAATTAACAATCAAGTAGTGTGCATCACTAGATGCAACATTTATGCAATTTTGGTCGGATAGGACTTACAGTTACTTGCAAATGGACTTGTTCTAACTTTAAACTAGTCACCCATCTGGAAAATGTAGGTCATATCCAATATCCGAAGCAACTCTAGTAGTGTGCATACCTTGATGCAACATTCATGGAAGTTTGGTTCAGATAAACCTCATAGTTTCTAAGTTTCTTGGGAAATGGATCAAAAACTTTAACCTGGTCGCTCATCTGGGGGGTCATGATTTGAACAAACTTCATATTACAATACCTAAGGTTGCTTCTGTATAAATATGACTAATAATGGCTTAGTTGTTCTTGAGAAGAAGATTTCAAAGATATTTCCTACGTAATGTGTATGATCAGGTTCCTACAAGGGATTAATGATTTCTTTTACTCTGTCTGATTTAAGACTGGAATGACTATTAAGACAACTATGTCTGAGGGTATATCACATAGTACTTAAATTTTCTCTTATCTAGAGATGGGGACGGGGTAAGGTATTACTTACACTGTGTTTCTCCCCTAGGATCCTATTGATAGATAAGAACCAGTTGTCTCAATCTTCTACAGATTTACTACACCCAGAACTTAACATCAATTCCTTAGGATACTTGCCACTGATGCTTATACCTTTTATTCTTTTATTTTGCCATTACCCTAATTTAACTTCTTTCTTGATGACTCAGCTGCCAACTTCTTCAGCTAGCTTCTAAAAGCCTTACTTTCCCATAGCTTTGCCTTCTATACCCTTTGGTTTGGCTAGTCCATTCCAAGGGTTGTCAGGTCATTCCACGATTTGAAGTCTGTAATGCGTTTACTCAAATACCCCTTTACCATACACCTATATATCCCTATGTAAAATTCAAGCCACTGTTGTGATCCCGCCTTTCCCCCAGGAGTCATGATTTAAACATACTTGAATCTACACTACCTGAGGATACTTCTATATTAATATGACTAGTAATGGCTTAGCTATTCTTGAGAAGAAGATTTTTAAAGATATTTCCTATAGATTCCTACGGTAAACTTTGACCCCCTGCTGTGGACCTGCCCTACCCCCAGGCTTCATGATTGGAACAAACTTGAATCTATATTACCCGAGGATACTTCTATTATAATATGACTAATCATGGCTTTGCTGTTCTCGAGAAGAACATTTTAAAAGACATTTTTTATATATTCCTATGTAGGCCCTGCCCTACACCCAGGGGTTATGATATAACATCAATTATTCAAGAGTTATGAACAAGGTTAACATTTGATAAATTTTGGCAAAAATGTGTCGAAGTCCAAGGTCAAGAGGTCAAATATGTTGGTACCCAAAGAAAGGTTTTGTCGCATGTGAAATGTGAAAATCATAGCTGCACCTAATCAAATGTTATGGGCAAAGTTGAGGTTTTTGCAGACAGACGGACGGACAAAGCATAACTATATACCCCGAAATCTTCGGTATAAAGAAACTCAAACATTAAATTTTGCAATTTATTCAGAATTTCACATTGCATACAAAAATACCTTTATTATTGTTTGATCTTATGCCATGGTCTGAATGATATAGTATCCAAAATTATACATGACATGACTTTCAAAAGACTAAAATTTTCAAAATGCTTCACCATTATATTCTTCATTTGTGTAGAAAAAACCCCACATTTCTTTCATTTGATTCAATCAGCTTTAGTGCCTTTTTCCTAAAGCAATTTCTACTCTCTTTTCTTCAGCGTAGATTCAATTGAGGCAATGCAGTTGTGGATTCCCCTAGAGGTCTCGACTGAGAGTAAACTAATTGATGGGGTCATGTGAATCACTTCATCTAAACAAGATACAACAATTGAAAGACTTACTGTTTGTACAGACAGTGGTTGTTTTTTTCCTCATAGGACGGATCTGTACCAAAGTTTTCAATGGTGACTGACAAATGGGGCAACTAGAAGCCTGGTATCGGAGGGACTCGGCACAGTTACTACATAAACACAAGTGGCGACATGGAAGTATGAGAGTGTCACGAATATCTGACATACAGTTCACACACTCTGCTTCACTGTCTTTCATCTCATCATGTGGTTCTTCCAGCTAAAAGATAAATAAAACTTCCCATGATGAAAGCACTGTCTATTAATAAATATATTGCATTTGAAATCACGTCATCTACTCCTTGTTGTAATTTACCTTTGATCGGTCTATCTCCTTCAGAAGATAGAGGAGTCCATCCACAAACTGTTTCTGCTTTAATGCTTTTATCATGTAGCCTCCATCCACTGAGCTCTTCTCCACCACAGCATAAGTCAATTGCAAAAATGACATGGATGATCTGGTCAAAAAGCAACAACATGAACAACGAATCATATGACACAGCATAGGTCTAGTGACAATGCATGGATGATCTAGTCAAAAAGCATCAGCATGACCGACAAATCATATGACACAGCATAGGCCTAGTGACAATTACATGAAGATCTACGTAGTCACAAAACATAAGCATGAACAAAGTCACGTCCTTGTCACTTGATCTATGTTGTGTCACATGACATGTCATATGACACAATATAAGTCAAGTGACAATAACATATGGATGATCTAGTCAAAAGTCAACCATATTAATGAATAGTCCTATAAAAATGGACTATCACATTTCTAAAATCAAATATTGTAGAGAATTACGCCAGGCGTTGGGCCGGACATGAAAAAGAAGACCTTGACACTTTGTCAGAATGGATTAAATGTATCAGATATATATTAAAATCTCGCATTAAGCGATTGAGGGGTAATATGAAAACCATCTATCCTTCTATATTCAATAATTCAGAAGTGAAAAAAGAATTAGATAGATTACACGATCAGTACGTACTGGTCCCTGCTGACAAAGCAGGTAACAACATTATCTTTGTTTGTAAGGCTCATTATATAAATTGTATTTTAGAGGAACTGGGATTTAATTCTACAAGTGATAATCCAACTTATACCCATAGCTCCCTTTCTAAGGAGGAAATTCTTCAAAATCTTATGTCAGTTTTGAATATTTATAATAATCCCAAAAACCAAAATGAATTTGAATTACCATATCTATATTGGATTCCGAAACTTCATAAAAATCCTTACAAACAAAGATACATAGCGGGTTCCAGTAAATGTTCAATCAAGCCTCTTTCTTTACTCCTCACTAAGATATTAACAGTAGTGAAGCAGAAACTTCAAGAGTACTGTGCAACAGTATATTTGAGAAGTGGTGTAAATCAGCTGTGGATACTAAAAAATCAAAAGGAACTTTAAGAACATTTGAAATCACAAAAAATAACCAAAATCAACAACATAAAAACTTACGACTTTTCAACTTTATATACTATTCCCCACGATGAATTAAAGCCCAGACTTTCTGACATCGTTGACAGCTGCTTTTTCAATAAAAATGAACTCTTAAATTTACTTACTTTGTCATTTGCAAAATTACTTTATTAAAAACAATCTGATTGTACACACAAGTACTTTGAAGTTGAAATTAAAAAGAGGCTCGAAATTCTGATTGACAATATCTATGTGGTTTTGGGAGACCAGGTCTTCCAACAATCTATTGGAATTCCCATGGGTACCAATTGCGCCCCGTTATTAGCAGACCTATTTTTGTATTCATATTAAGCAGGATTTGTCCAAAATTTTTTACGTGAAAAGAAGAAAACACTTGCTGTGACCTTCAACTGGACATTTAGATATATCGACGAGGTATTGTCAATTAACAATGGTTATTTCCATTCTTATGTCGACACGATATATCCTGGTGAGCTTGAGATAAAAGCTACCACAGAATCTGACACATCTGTTTCATATTTCGATATTTTATTAGAAAAAGATGTTAATGGTAATCTAACAACAAAGCTTTATGATAAACGTGATAACTTTAACATTTCAATAGTCATCTTCCCTTACTTTTGCAGCAATATACCCTTAGATACTTACATTATAAATACTTAAAGGATCCATCTTCTTTCACAACCAAAGAACGAGGGCGCTTTTGATATGGTTTTTGCAGGAATCTGGGCCCAGTTGAAAAGTGAAAATGTTATTAATGTGACATGTGATATTTTAGCATTCTATTAATGAATCAAAATCTTGTGATATAGGAAAGGTCAATTTAATCCCGATATTGTGTTTGATTTGCTAAAATATGCCTTGAAATATGGCTAGATGAATCATTTGGTACAAAATGTTATATTTTTAGAAACGTTATTAATATACACATGTAAATTAACAATCCCTGAGTCATCGCTCGCATTTTAAAAAGGGATTTTTGTGCATTTTAATTAAAGAAACCAGCGTATATATGAAAATAATGGAGTGATGACCTAGAGACCATTAAAAATGAACTTTTTCCATAAAAATCACATGTGAATGTTTTGCTTCATAATCATTTAAAAACTCAAAAAAGATATATATAGCGACGATTGCGCAGCGGGATGATAACTGTCAGTGATTCAGTGACGGTGAGGAATAGATATGTTTTGGTTCGATCCTTGCTTGGGGAGTTTATAATTATTCATCTAGGCATTTTTTCTCTCTTTACTGATTTTTTTGATATTTAAAACAAGAGACCCAAGGGCCTTAACGGTCACCCGAGTATAATGTAACGATCCATAGATAAAAACAAAATAAGCTGATAAATAAAGCTATGTTGCCCAAAAGCAAGAGAAATAAGATAATCAGGGATCAGGAAAATATTAAGTACTCAATAACAAATTTTAAAAAAAAAATGATCAATTTATTTGCCTGTACTTTCCCTAAATGTGTCACTATCCACTTAGGGACTAAACAAAACAATTGTTCTAGAGCACTATCAGTTTCTCTCGCATTGGCCTCTCTTGGTCTTTAAAGATTATTTATTGTACAGAAATATGGTATTCTTGTCCCATTTTCATTTATCTATTATTTAAAACTTTTCCTGACCATTAGAATCTATGAAAGTACTTTTGTATTAAATATTATAATTTTTTTTGTATAATTCTGTTATTCAATTGACCTTTTAAGTTGCATTATTTACATTGATTAACTATTATAGGTGAATAGCCAAGGGGAATTACTTTTTTTCAGTAGAAATTAATAAATTCACCAAAGGGTACACGATTTCAAAAAATGGTAAAAGCGCCCCTGCTTATTACAACTTATATACTCTACTTGCCTCCTAGATGCCCAGGAGCAGAGACGAAGATTTTCAAGGAAATAATCCATTTTCACTAAAGATTCAATATAGCCCCACCTTAATACCTAAGCCCCTGACCCAGAGGCCAAGATAATCACAGTTTTGCAAGAGTAGCCTTGCTCATCATAACTATATGCTTGGTTTATCTGCTAAGTTCACAGGGACAATGTAAATTTCAAAGAAATGCGCTTTCACTATATAATCAATAGAGCCCCGTCCTACAATGTAACACCAGAACCTCTGACCCTGGGGCTACTTTCACAATTTTGGAAGAGGCGTCCTTGATCATCATAACTACATACATGTATTTAGGTCACCTGAGTCACTCAGGTGACCTATTGCTATCCGTTTTTGTCTGTCGTCGTGTGTTGTGTGTTTACATTTGAACATTTTTAGCTTCTTCTCTGAAACCGCTTAACCAATTTCAATCAAATTTGGCATATAGCATCTATGGGTAAAGGGGAATAAAAATTGTGAATTTCATGGTCTCTGCTCCCCTGCGGCCTGAGAGATGGGGCTAAAACCAACCAAAATTAATGCAATCTTTAAAAATCTTCTTCTTTACTCCTGGACATCAAGCAGTCAAACTGGTGGATGAATGTAATATTAAGCATTTTGAGAACATTTAAAAAACTTTTTCTAGATATATGTACATGTATTCCCATGCTAACTTTTTTGCATACAAAGAGGTGCCAAATGAGACATCTGGATTTTCTCCCTTTGAATTGCTGTATGATAGGCATGTTAGAGGACCCTTAGCAATCTTGAAAGAACTGTGGGAGGAACCCACAGTGCAACGGGCTTCAGTATGGAGCTATATCCTGGAGATGAGGGAGAGAATGCAAAATATTAGAGATTTGGTTAAAGAATCAGAGGAAAAGCGAGCACACGTACAGTTGAGGTAGGGCAGAAAGTTCTTGTTCTTCTTGCAACCAGCAGCTCTAAGTCGATGGCACAGTGAAAAGGTCGGTATGAATGAAATATGGAGATAACGAACAGTATTCAAACTCAGAGTCAATTAAAACGATACAAATAGGTAGCAGAGCAAACACGAACCTCGAAAGTGGTGAAAAAGGTAAGTCCAATTGAATACAAAGTTAAAAATATCAAAGACTAAGGAACCCGTTTATCATATCAACATGTTGAAAGAGTGGTTTAGCAGAGATTCGGAAGAGAAACTTCTGAAAAGCAATGAAGTTTTGGAATGTATGGATGTAAAATCAAGTTTTTTGCAGATGTTTCTAATAAGGACGATTATGCCACCTTTAGAACCTCAATTCTTCAACAGACAGAATCGTCAAAGAATGTTGAGTTATCGCCAGAACTGTCGGAAGAACAGCAAAAGAACAGCAAAACAGCTAAGAAGGTTAGTAGAAGAATTTGAGAATTTATTTTCATATGTTCCAAAGAAAACATCCTACATCCAGCACACTATAAAAACAACAACCGAGGAACCAATCCAGAAGAAACATCTTTTCCATTCCGTATGCGCTACAGGAAAAGGTAAAAACAGAAATCAAACAGATGAAAGAGATGGGAATCAAACAGGACACGGATAGCCCTTACGCAGTGCCTATCATCTTAACGAAAAGAACGACGAAACCCTTAGATTCTGCGTGGATTATAGGGATCTGAATAAGGTAACTGTGTTTGATCCTCTGCCAAAGCCGAGAATTGGTGATATTTTTTGATATGAAAATTATGCGGAAACTTTTATTGATTATATAGGTGTTTACAGCGATTCTTGAAAGGATCACCTGGTATATCTGAATGAAATTTTTACAGATTTTACAGATTTGCAGAAAGAAAGCTTACCGTTTAAGTGTAAATTTGTTTCTGTGAGGTCTGTTTGTTATGAAATTCCGAATAATAATTAAGTGGTAGAAATGCATAATGAATAAAAAATGAAAAGTTGTTCAACTGTTAAAGTTGTTTTGAATACGATACATCCATATTTTGCACCGCGCCGTGCAGCACAGCTAGCCTACCCTGCAGAAATCATCGGCATCATCACGCGACAAAGATTCAGGGTATCAGCTTGCGGTTCATCTTGAGATCTAATAATAATACAAATAGGCCTTTATCTTCATTTTGATGACAATAAATTCTAACTTCATAACACCGATGAATCAGTTTCATGAATAAATGCTCTAAAATTTCTATTTATCTATTATTATTATTTTTTGTAATTTTACTTATTTATTTATTGCGTGGACCCTGAGGTCCACGCAGAAAATATACAAACGAGGTTAAACCGGGTGTCATGGGCTTACATCAGTTTACACATGCGCGAGAATGCTAATCATTCGTCACTAGCGACAACTTGCCCTTAGGACAATTCGCCATATTCGGATTAGAATTTATGGTGGTATATTTCTGCCATCACTTCTCAGATGTTTAAGTTGACTTGTCAGATATTTATGCCAGCTAGAAAGATAATTATGTCTACTTTCAGATAAAAATTATCACGACCAGGAACTCGGTATCTTATTACAGCATGTTCAGTCGACACACTGATTTCTACCTGTATCTCATGCCGACAAGCTGTCATTCCCTACAAACTTTCAAAGGTATGCCTAAGGGTCTAGCCACCAGAATCCGCCGCATCTTATCATCCTCTGCTTCATACCAGGAAGATTGATTGATTGATTGATTGTATGTTGTTTTACGTCCCATTCGAGAATTTTTCACTCACAAGAGACGTCACCATATACAGGTTAAGGGCTTCAAATTTTGACCTTACTCGGCACTCGGGGCCATTGAGCAGTGAGGGATCTTTATGCTGCCAACGCCTGCCGTGACACGGGGCCTCGGTTTTTAAGGTCTCATCCGAAGGACCCGCAACTTTCACTTCAAAATGCCGAGCGCGTGGCGAAGGAACAGTTGCTACCCATTTTTATCGACTTGGGTCAGTCGCGGTCGAGATTCGAACAATCTCCCGATCACGGAGCGAGCGCTCTACCGACTGAGCTACCGTGAACGGTCATACCAGGAAGAGAGCAATCTCCTAAAGTCCCACTTGTGCATGAGAGGCTACAAAGCCCCTACTGTACAAACTGCTATTGATGACATGGCAGGACATGACAGACAAAACCTTTCACAATAAAAAGAAAAAAATATAGTAGCAGCAGGGTTCCAATGGTAACAACCTGTCCTGAAGGTCCCGAAGGAGAGCCGCTCCACTTTACTTCTTAAGCTGCATATGTAGGACTTTTTCTACCAGCTTAACAGGGGTCCGCGTTTTCTCGGGGGGGGGGGGGGGCAAGGTCACTTTTACTTGCTTTACTATATACATTAAATATATCTGCAAATTCCAGGAGGTTCCAGAACACACACCTGACCCCCTCTAGATCCGCGCATGGAGAGGGCGTCATTTTGATGTACATGTAGTGATAAATGGGGGAAATATTAGATACTAGACTTATTATTTTGTTGATCCTAATCATACTATTTTTCTTGCCATTGGGCAACAAAGCTTCATTTATCAGTTTATGGATCCTATAAATTGTTGTACTCAGGTGATCGTTAGGGCCCTTGTACATCTTGTAGATATGGAAAAAAAACAATGGAAAAAGGAAATTCTACACAAGATTCTGAATTTTATAAGCAGTTGTGCAGTTGCACATCAGTCAAACGTGAGGACACTTTCCAGAACTGTCAGAAGATAGACATTTCATTTATTTTCATTTGTTGTTTCTGTAAAAATTTACTTTAATTTGTTTTGTTATTTAAATTTTGTTTAAATTTAGTTTTCGTTGTTTCTTTCATTCATGCAGGTTCTAAAAGGTGTATAACTCACATCTCAACAGTACTATGGTAAACATTGTGTGAGATAAAAAAAGGGGAAATTCTACTATGGTAACATTGTGTGAAATAGAGGAGAAATTGTACTATGTAAAACATTGTGTAAGATTCCGGTGGGAAAACTATAGACTAAACCCTATTCTACATGTACCACACTGATAATCATGTTAATGGTGTTCATGATGCAGACATCCTCGGATTCAAATATTGACCCCTGGAGTTAGGGTTGGACA
Organism: Saccostrea echinata; assembly: GCF_033153115.1. Lineage (NCBI taxonomy): Eukaryota > Metazoa > Mollusca > Bivalvia > Ostreida > Ostreidae > Saccostrea > Saccostrea echinata. The sequence goes on from NW_026889768.1 coordinate 4,293,887, forward strand.
AAAATAGGGACTCGAATTTTTACTTAGAAATGTATCGTAAATTACAAAAAATGAATATATATTACAAACAAACACACGTAGAGGATCATATTTTTACAGGGGTCTTTTTCTACGTGAGGGGAGTCGCAGAATTATGAGCATTTAGTGGATGGAATGATTTCCTACGGTGAAAAAAATGACCAGATCTATCAAATACACTGTAATTTAGACACAGGGTCATATGTCAACAAAGCAAATTTACCCCCGGTCATCTGTCAATGGGGGGGGGGGGGGGTCAATAACGTCGTTATTACTGAAGTGAATTTACCCTGTCAGTTTCTCTTTCGGTCTATTTTTTTCTTGAAATTACTTTGAATATACATGTATAAACATTATTGTCGTTAAGTTTTTACAACTGGTATTTGCCAAAATAAAAATCTTACAGTAATTAAAAAAAAAACATTTACATAATTATGTTGAATACCTCTTATATGTCTCTGAGTTTGAAGTCCCGACTACTCTTTATTAAATATAATTTATTAAATATAATTTTTATATTCTAACCTCGATATTTCGAATCCTCGGATATTTCGAAGTATTAGATTCAAATGGAAAATAGTTTACATGGTTGAAGTATGTTTATCAAAAATGAATTTTATGCCTAACCATTATATGAAAAAAACTTGAGACGAAAGAACAATAATTTATTATCACACCACAAAATATGATAATAAGATTTAGTGTCATACATACATGTGTATTAAATTCATATTTGAAAACATAATGACGCGTTGCTTTTTAAGTCAGAATATCACCTGTTATATATAATTGAAAAAACAAAATTCCATCAGCAACAGTTATCATTATTTAAAATACTAAATGCACCAATGAAAAACAAACTGTAAATCTTTACATAATAAATTATTAATTTTTATTAAAAGAGATAGAGACAACTTTTACAAAACACTGTGTGCAAACGTTTTATATCAATAATTTTAGTAGCCATAAAAATGACAAAAGAAAATAAAAGTCAATATTTGTGTCATAATTTGGTTTATCAAACTGACTATATAATGGTCTATACATTTTAAAATCAGTTTCTCTGGAAGTTATCCCTCTTATCAGAGGGTTGTTCCACCTTTCAATGGTGCTAGTTAAAAAAAAAACAAGAGTAATCAAAGGAATCAAAGGATTACAATCATCAGTGGACTTTTTGGAGCATAAAAAATTAAATATATACTAAGTAAGAATTTCTATTTTAAAAAGAAAAAGTATTGCATCAATCAAAAACTCATTTCCTTAATTAAAATGTCAGTATGTAATTTCTCTAATCGAAAAAAGTTTGTTGGTTTCTGTATCTTTATCTGGGAAATTATAAAAGAAATTTAATGTTTTGTAGTTGGGTTTGGAATTTATTTCACGAGTGGGTCTAGATTTTTCGATTTCCCCCCTTTGTTTGTTTTTTCGCAAAGCAGTGTCGTGGGCTTTGACTTCATAGTTGAGCACTTGTGAGACGTCATAGATAAAGTTTTGTGAAATTGAGAATTGTAAACGTGGAATTTAACAACAATTTGGAGAAACTTTGGCAGTAATGTCTCTGTCAAGTTACTCTTGCTATCCTACAAAAGGTTAAGGGTCATTTTTTAGGACACTCTTCGTGAAGGGACGGGAAATCGAGAGTTATGCCGAACTTTTGATATTTTTCTCACAGTGTGAAAAATATCAAATTGATATATATTCACAGTGTGAAAACACATGACTTCTATTTCATAGATAAATTACAGTATTTCACAGTTGAAAATGTTCTAATAAGTAAAACAAAATGTTAAAATTTTTCCGCCGACTATTTCATTCAGAAAAACTGCCCGTTTCGTGTGATCAAATACGCTCTAAATACTTGAACACTCTTATCATGTTGGCATTTTTCTGTATCAAATAAAGCTTATTTGCGTCATCGACACAAATATTCCTGACATTTCGTACATTGTCATTCCTTGTTAATATTTTTGCAAGTATATTGCCCATTTGATCAAGAACAAGAACCCCAGAACTTTTGTAGGACGCGTTGCATACCAAGACATTTCCTACATAATCAACAATAACCCCATGAGGCCAAAAATCATCTGTCTTGAAGTTGAACTCTAAATTTGCATATTTATCTACAGCTATTAGCATTCTCAAATGGTAGTCTGATGCAAAAATTTTCCCCTCAGAATTTTCTGCTATATGATGAGGGAATCGGTACAGAGGTTTATGTTCAGCATTCCACTGGATCTCCTGCAAAATTCTGTTGCCTGTTTTTTCATATCGCAAAATTTTTGCCTCCTCTTCCACCAATTTTTCATTTTCTATCTTCCTTGTAAGCCCAACAAATATATTTTCTGTAAAACGCGACGAATGAATACAACGAGGAACCCAGTCTCCCGTTCTAGACAACAATCTGATACTCCCATTATCTTTTGCTTTTTGTACAGAACGTTCCTCTGGATCTGTGAACAAAAGCTCATTGTTTTCATTCATTGTCAATCCTGTTGTATAGGCATCGCATTTTATTTCACTGAGAATTTTTCCTGTGGAATTAATCTGGAGAAATCGATTGTCAAGATCGCTTATCCATATGCTATTGGAATATTTGCAGGTTATGTGATGAATTTCTTCAACATCGATTTCAATTTTCTCTAGTTCAGTCACTTTCTCCAGGAGCCTGTATTCACACTTTACTTCGCCATACTTGCCTAAAATAATTATTGGTTTACATGGTTTACCTTATTTATAAGAAAGAATTAAGAAGAAAGCAAGAGGTCCATGGGCCACAATGCTTAAAATATGACCCTGCTGTTCTTCATCAGCAGATTTTTTCTCCTCTATATTACTATGTAAAACTTTAACTCCCTGTAGTGACCCCAACCTACCCCCATGTACCCCATCAGAGGATTCTTCTACATTCATATGGCTAATCATGGCTTTGCTGTTTTTGAGAAGAAGATTTTTAAAGATGTGGCCCCTCCCTACTCCTTGAGGTCATCATTTGAACAACTTTGAATCTACACTACCTGTGGATACTTCCATATCAATATGAATAATCATGGTTTTGCTGTTTTGAGAAGATTTTCCCCAAATATATCAATATTTAAAACTCTGTTCGTCCATTGTAAGGCAATTCTACCTCCATGGGTCATGCTTCGAGAAATTTGAATCTGCACTATTTGAGGATGCTTCCATATCAATATGGCTAATCATGGCTTTGCTGTTCATAAGGTAGATTTTTAAACATGCTTTCCTATATATTACTATGTAAAACTTTGATCCTCAAAAAAAATTTTATGACCCCACTGTACATAAGAATTTTAGAATCTTCTCCTTAAGAACAGCAAAGTTTTGATTGGTCATATTTACATAGAAGCATATACAAGTAGTGTAGATTCAAGTTTGTTCAAATCATAACCCTGAGTAGGATGGAGTCACAACGGGCCATCAAAATTTTACATACGAAAATTTAGAATTTTTTTTTAAAAAAATCTTCTTATCTTCTAAGGAACAGCAAGGTTTAAATTAGTCATATTTTCATGGAAGCATTCTCGTGTAGTGTAGATTCAAGTTTTTTTCCCTTCAAATATTGAACCCCGTAGGAAGGGTGGGGCCACAATGGGCGATCAATATTTTAGAAAGGAGTACATAGGAAAAATCTTTAAAGAATAGCAACGCCATGATTAAGTCATATCTTTATGGAAGCACTTTAAGGAAGCATCCTTAGGTAGTGCAGATTTAAGTTTGTTAAAATCATGACCCCCGGAGCAAGGATGGGGCCATAATTGGCGATCAAAGTTTTACCTAGGAGTTTATAGGAATTCTTAAAAAATTAAACAAATAGGAATTATTTTTGTAAAATCTCTTACTCAAAAACAAAATAGCAATTTATGGAAATATCCCACAGGACGTAGAGTGGGGCCATGATATCTGATTGAAGATTTACAAAGGAATATAGAGAAAAAAAACTGTTGGAGGACAGCAGGGCCATAGTAACTCAGGTGAGCGATGTGTCCCATGGACCTCTTAATTTCTTTGTTATTGAAACGACTCATGTTTGAGTTCAAATGATTAAGAAAATAAATAATATTTCTGCATGTTTTCAAACAATTTATTTAGGTGAAAGTTTACACTCAACACTCACCGACGGCTTTAAATACGTGATCTTCTTTTTCTTTACTCTGAAAATAATTTTTCATGTATGTTATAGTTCTAATTATGAACTAAAAACCTTTCTTTCTTTCTTTCTTTTTATTTTTTCCTTTTTTATTTTACATATGAAAGCAAATTCATGTTCAAGAAATCATATACAAGTGCAATCATGTAAAATATAGATCTGCAGATGATGCCAATGACCAGACGATATTTACTTACATTCCAAATAGTATAAAGATTATCACATTCGACAGTGTGCGCACGGTCTTTACAGCCTGAACATTCGACTTTTCCACGTGAATCCAAAAAAAATTCCTCGGGAAGAATTGATGATTCCTTTCCAATTATATTTCTACAACGTATTCCAACACGGAATTTCATATGTCGATCCGTGGATTCAGATGACACAGTCTGGAGAAACCTTTGTATGCCGTCTCTAACTTCTGTTACAAGACTAGAATCCAGCTTATTGTTTTCAAGCACAAATACTCTTATTTCTATGGAATAATGTAAATTTTCACCAGAAAAAAATGATGTATTTTTGTCGGAATATTTTATTATAATCTTGTGCAATACGTGTGATAAACTTGATTTGTGCTCCAGAATGACCGCTGTATGATATACACACTCTAGCTGCCTTTTCCAGACCTTCCAGCCACAATTGTTAATGCAGTGAGTAACAAGTTGAAAGAATATTACTACTGGGAGGAATTCAAAGGCAAAACAAAGTGTAGAGGACATAGTACAATTTTGAAGAATTTCCCCTTCCTCAAACGTTTGCTTGTTCATACAAGGTACGTACCAAATCTTATCTCCGACTTCTGCCAGCAATCCAAAGCGAGTCATATAATGAAGCAGTGGTGTCTCATGATCGATATACGTCTGTTTTCTTTGCCACATTGATTCCAGTAAATCTTTAGTCAAAAGACCAGTTTTAGTAAAATCTTTCCATTTTCCACAGCATTTGCTGTCAAGTCTGGCTGGACTCTCTGGGTCAATTATACACTGAAATGCGTCAATAAACCACTGTACATTCAGAATGATAAACTCACTAGCAGGTTTAGTTGTCGTGAAAAGGATTATCTTCATTTCATGGAAAAACTTTAAAGCTGTCAACAAATCATTTTGACTGTCAATTCCAATGGATGTATTTCTTTTTATTTCTTCCCAAAGATCTAATGCCCTTATCACTTCTTTTTTTATGTTTCTCATGTTAACTTCCAGTCGCAACCAGGAAGTTGGTATTAATTTCCCCCAGTGAAGCTGGTCTTTAAGAATTTTAACAATGGTTCCATTAATTTCCTTCAAATTCTTATTTGAAAGTTTGGAAACTGCAAAAATTCTATCATTTTTTATGTGTATTCGAAGAGGATCCGGTAAATCATTCATTATTTTTTCACACAGCGAATTCATTTCCTGAAAAGTGATCAAACAAGTTATTAGCAAACTTCATTCATATTTATTTTTCAATGAGACATTGACTAAAATTGTTAGAATTTGAAAATATGTTTTAAACCCAATACAACAACGTCCAAAATGAAGACCAAAACGTGCATATGAACAATTTATCGCTAAATCCTTCAGATCTAAAATAAATCTTTTAACAAATTAAAACATACTTTTTACAGGATTTATTTATATATTGCATATAAAATTACATATATTGCAATTATGAGTGGCTTGAAAATAAATCCCCTTTATGAGAGAATCAACTTCAATCAAAACTAATAATTTTAGGCCAAAAATAGCTATTTCTATATTTTTGTTAGCAAGTTCCTTCTTTCAAATGAAATTCTTTAAAAACAATTATTCACTTATGGCATGTTTAAAGAGCAGTTAACTTTTTATGAACAACGATAAATTACCTCTTTCTGTCTCTCTTTTGGTATTTTTTCTGTGTGTGAGGCTACTATTATAACTGGTGCGTTCACAGAACCGAAGGTATGAATTGAAGACATCCAATATCTTATGTAATCTGATATTAAGATAGAATACCTCAATTAAATAGCCCATTACAATATCTATAGCTGTAAAAAAAAATTACTAAATTACAAAATTATACTTTCATTCATTAGACTATTTCTCTATTAAAAAAAATATATATCTATTAAGAAATAAATAAAGTGACATAATACCTATGTATCTCCAGTCTGAATATATAAGATCTGCTATTTCGCAAACTTCTTTGGCCTTTGAATAGAAATCTTTTGAGTAATCTACGACTAAAATGTAAAATGCCCGTGGACTTAAGTAAACATGATGACATGCGTAGTATACACTTTGTCCTCCAAAATCCAGAATAGTTACAATTTTCAAATCTTTTTCTTGGATTGTCAATGAAAACTTTTCGTCCTCCTCCTCCATTTTCTGTGGTTGGACTCGGATGTTCTTTGGTAGCACATTACTGCTCAGCTCATTCTCAGTATGTGATGTACATGCATTTTGAGGATTTGAAGATGACGAACTGCTAATCACTTGTGTGGATTCTTCCTTATCATCGACAACTTTTGAGCTCGTTGATGTAGTTTGCGAAATTTGTTTTGGTTCTTCGTGTATTTTGATTGCAGCTAGGTCGTTTTCCTTTTGATTATTTTGACTTTCTTTAAGATCATTTTGTGATTTCAGTGAACGGATTGACATGTTCAGAGCTGGTCCTTCCTTTTCATGAAGAAGGCAAACTTTCAGAAAAAAAATATATCTATCTATCTAATATATATATATATATATATATATATATATATATATATATATATATATATATATATATATATATATATATATATATATATATATATATATAATCTTTTCATTTACATGTATGTACTTAGATTCTTTTTCTCTACAAAAAGAAAAATTCAGACACATAAAATTATACTGCGGATAATGAAATAGAAGGGAAAAAAAACCTTTGAGCTGTCCTCCCTCAATGTCCATCTTGAAAAGGTTTTGCTGTATTTCTAAACTTTTTGTTTGTGTAGTAGTTAGGTCTCGATCTCCCTTAAGTTTTTTAATCAAGGTTGTTTTTCCTGCGCCAGCCCAACCAACCAACATTCCTTGTCCATGGAACACTTGTGTGCCACCTATCTTAAGATCTCTGACAAAATTTTCTCTATCATTTTTTCCCATAAGCAAAACTTCCTCCGGGATTTTCACTAAATGTAAAATACAATAAATATTGCTATAATATTAGTGCAAATGTATGATACAAATTGACTTTAATATATTATGTTTGTGACTGCATAATACCTTACTTTTACGTAGATGAAATTTTAAGCTTGTATGAAAATAAATCGAGACCGGAATAACGACATGGATTCTTACAGATATTTACCCATATATATATATATATATATATATATATATATATATATATATATATATATATATATATATATATATATATATATATATATATATATATATATATATTCATTAAAAAATTTTTCCTTGGTATAGGGATAAAATAAATTCCAAATTTAAATGAAAAACTCAAACTTTAATCTATAGCGCTTTCGCACCATGCGGGCTCATCAGTAGATTTGAAATAATAAACAAGTTACATTATGATGTCATTCTCGTGACGTTATGAAGGCAACCCATCATACATCATTCATTGTTAATCTAAATTGTCCTCCTGATTTAACTCCAAAAAAAAAGTTACGTGAAGCTGTCTCAAATCCTATTAGACAACGCCTACAGGTAACTATATTCCCCATATTTTTACTTTTTCTTATTAATGTCTTCCGTCTTCGCGGAAGACCTTATGGTGATTCTACTGTTTAATCTTATTAGTAAGGTCTTCCGACTTCCTTTGGAAGATCTTATTGTTTTCCGTCTGTATCTTATCATTAAGGTCTTCCGACTTTCTTCATAAGACCTTATTATCATTATTATTATTATTATTATTATCAGGAGAAAGAAGACTCTTCTATTGTTAAATCGTTTCTTTTTAACTTTTCTTATTATTCCACCTTTTCTTTAAAATTTTTGTGCAGAAGATATCTCCTTAAGGACAGACGATACGTTCCTCAATAATATATAAATTGTTCTAAGATTTTGTCACTGAAGTATTACAACTTTAACAAGCTTCCTCGCAAAAAATTGAGGTACCTTACCAGGCATTTGTGCAAGATACCAGAGGGTGATGTTTCCTATAAAATCCTTTTGAAAAAAACCTAATTTGCCAATATCACATTTTTTAGTGTTTCAGTTTTTTAAAGACAACCAGCAATAGTCCGGTTCCGAAATACCGATTTCGTAAAAATTTCCGTCAACAGTTTAGATGTTACTTTTGACGCAATATTTACTTCCGGGGAGTTCAATATTTTCTCGACGTACCATGTGTTTATCATGTGCAAAGCGTGGTTACTGGCTTGAAGATTAAAAAACAGGTGAGTTTTCATGTTTTCCTTTAAATATATGATTAATTTAAGCATTTCATACTTTGGTGTTAATCAATAGAAGCTACGTTTGTTTGAAACGACAGATATGGGGGGGGGGGGGGGAGGATAGCATGTCGAAAAAAAAAGTATTTTGGTTACATGTTTTTTTTAACGCAGTTTACAAAAGTGTTAATTCTTATCTATTTGATGTGTAGAAGTTATTGTTCTCAACTGATAAAATCAAATACATAAGTGATTAACTGATTAGTCAGTTAATAGTGAAAATTCATGAAACCAGAAAACTTGTAAATAAGTATTTTCCTGACCTTAAATTAGTCTACTTACTATGTAGATAACACTGTTTAAACCTTGAAAAATTGCTCAAAAACGTATTAGGTTGTAAATAAAGACATAGCCAAATGTAATATGTTTACAGTTTCCTGAATGAACTCTGTGTCAGAAGATATAGGGTTGAAAATGAAGAAAACTTTTTTCAGTGTTTTTTTTTTTTATTTTAGTCATGTCATCTGATTCAGACACAGAGAGTGAATACTGTGATGCAGAAAAACATCTGTCATTGGATGAATTGAAGTCATTAAGAGTGGCAGAACTGAAGGAATGGTTATCACAAAGAGGACTGAAGAGGTCTGGAAACAAAGAAGTTCTTATAAACAGAGTCTACAGGGCAATGAGTAATAGTATAGACTCAGATGAAGCTAGCGATACCAATGATTCTCCTTCAAAGAGTGATGAATCCATTGTTCCAGTGCAAACATTGTCCAAAGATTGGAAATCTATTGAAAGTGAAGACATTCCTGATATTTCAATCAAAGATATTGATGCCTACTTTTTATACCATAAAAATCCCACAGGAGGAACAACAAATTTTGAACGTCAAATGAAGAAGGCAAAGAAATTGAGTAATGAAGGATTTGTCAAGGACATTGAATTCAATGAAGTGAAAGAAGAATGTAAATACTGTTATATTAGATGCAATTGTATGCCTTCAATGAGACAAAATGTTATTGTTGGAAACTTTGGTAAAACTGCAAATTTTTATTCATTACACATTTGTACTATGAAAACATCTGGGCATATTCTTCAGGCAGAGTGTAACTGTAAAGCAGGAGCAGCAGGACTTTATGCGCATATAGGTACCTTATTGTACACATTAGTAAAAACTAAAAGGGCATGCACAAGTAATGAATGCAGATGGGATCGGCCCAGACCACTGCGGAGGAAACCTAGTCCAAAGCGAGTATGTGATATAAGCTTTTATAAAACTGATAAAGAGAACCCAGTGGAAAAAGTGAAGCCTTATCCTGGTGTTTACCAAGCCAAGATGATAGTGAAATTTTTTTAAACGAGATTTTAAATGGTTTGAAAGATCTATATCCCCAAAGTGTGATTTATCAAACTCTTACTGCAAAACCGGCAGATATAAGTTCTTTTCTAAATCTTTTCATTCCAAATTTCATGTACGCAGATCATGTGGACTTAAATTCCAAGAACTGTATAGATACTTTTTATAATTTTCTTTCAAATTTGATGGTTACTGATGAAGTAAGTCTTAATTTGGAAAAAGGAACAAGGGGTCAACATATCAACCAAAACTGGAGAGAGGCAAGAAGTTGTCTTGTTACAGCCTCGGTTATGGGCGAGGTTGTGAAACGTTTAACTACCAAACCTGACAATCTTGTTACAAAAATTCGCGGGTATGTAACCATTCCAGATACTGTGAAAAGCTTAAAATATGGTCGTAAATATGAACCTGTGGCTGTGGAACATTATGTTCAGAACCATATGGAAAAGTGCAAGAAAGTTCAGATAGAATCCAGGGGTCTGCTTGTTAATCCAAAATATCCATATATAGGTGCAAGTATTGATGGCCTTGTCATTTGTGAGGATTGTGGGACTGGGTTACTTGAAGTTAAATGTCCATTTGGCTCTTTAAAAAGTAAAAAACCATGGAGGCATATGGTACCTACAGAATGTGGGAAGGATGGAAATTTTTTTTGTACAGAAAGCAATGAAAATCTGTTTCTGAAAGAAAAACATAATTACATGTATCAAATACAAGGACAATTAGCTATTTATGAACTTGAATGGGTTGACTTTGTTGTATGGACAAAGAGAGGAATAAGTGTTCAGAGAATAACTTTTTCACCTGAAATTTGGAAATATATGTTACCAAAATTGAAAGCATTCTATCTTAGTGGAATTATACCAGAACTGTTTACCAGTAGAGTGAAACGTGGTATTTCTTTATACTGATTGCATGGACAAATTTTAATGTTTATATTTGGGCAATTTGAAACTTATTTTATGCTGAAAACCAGGCCTGAAATTGGATATATACTGTATTAAATAAAAAAAACAAAATTTTGTTATCTTTATTACCCTTATTCTAAACTTGTACAGAACACAGCTCTCTATATATTTAGTAAACAACAAAGGGTGGATCACAAAGCTAATGGTGATGTCGAATAACATTTATATTTTGGACAGTTCAACTTTAATTTCTTTAGCTCAATATATACATGTATATACATTAGTAAGATTTTATATAAGTTCATGATGTTTAACTAATACATGTAATCCTGAAGCCTCATATTGAATATCCCTAAATAAAAACTATTCACAACTACTGTATATAATGTTGTGTCGTAAGCAAAGCTATTCTGTACAAGTATTAAACAGCAACTGCATAAATTTATTTTTTACTGTAGAAGAGGTGGTAACAAGTTGGTTAATGACACACATATAACAATTAATTGTTCCGACAGATGTGCTTCCGAGAGAGGTAATACAGAATTCAGAATTTGAAAATTCTTAATTTGCTCCATTTTCATCTCTACTACTATTCTAGCTGAGGCAATATGTGCAGTTTTAAAAAACTCTGATGAAGACATTTGACTTTTAGTTGACACCCGAGGAGGAACATTCAAACCAATATCTGCAGGCAGTAAATCTTCTATGGTAAAACCCTTGTCTGCCATAATAACATCACCTGGGGACAATTTAGGTATTAAGTCATCATTTTGAACTATGTGCCTATCAGATGCATTCCCTCCCCATAACCTAGATACAAATGATACCATCCCATTTGGTGTTACCCCTATAAGTATTTTGAATGTATTGTGATGCTTATACTCGGACCAAGTTAACCACTGAGCTACAAGAGATGATGGTCTTTCCACAAAAAATTCAGTGCAATCGACTACTAGACGAGTATCTGAGTGATCGTTAAAGTGTCTCGGTAAATTAGCAAGTATCTGTTCCCATGCAATTAAACCTCTAGTATGATCATATATAAAGTTCACCCAAGTATTGAATATTCTTGATACACTAGTTTTTGAAATTCTAAATATATCAGCTAAATGTTCTTGATTCAGTCCGAGTCGGAGTCTCATGCATGTTAGTAGGAATTCATCTATGGGTCGTAGAAATCTTTTTTCCCTGGTTTCTGATGGCCGTCTTGATGATATTGCTTGTCACCCATTGAACGTCTTTCACCTTCCCAGTAGTGTAATTTTTCTGCACCATGTTTTAGAAGGGTTAAAAAGAACAACCATAAAACTTGGAATGTAGGGAAGCCTGTATAAAAGCGAACTTTTTCATCACTGTTCCTGATGTCTTCATAAACCATTCGAGGCAAATCACACTGAACAGCAGCATCATTGGTTGAGCAGAAAGAGTGACCTGCTTGTACTCCCACATCAAATGTGATGTTGTAGGGACTTGTACTGGTACTTTTATGTACTGTGTTTGTTGTTTCAGGTAAAATGTTTTGTTCAGAGGTATTTTCTTTAACAGGTTCATTTTCATTACAGTCAACTGATGTACCTTTTTCATCAGGATAAGTACTGTCACTGGAACTAGTCTCTGAATTAGTAATGTTGCTAGTAGAATCAGTGTGTCGTGTTAATGGTCTTCTTTCTTTAATTTCTTTTACTGGTTTTGATGGAAAAATTGTTGGAATGGATTCGTCTGTGAAAGGGGTTTTAAAATGAGCACTGCATATTCTTGAACTATCGCTTATAATAAAATTAGCCCTAACAGTTTTTACTTTGCTTATCCATTGACGTCTGATATGCGCTTTTTTCTGGGACATGGGAAATCTATGGAGAATGACTTTTGAACCGTCTTGCTGGACAGAAGTAGACGTATTATGGCACAATGGGACGCAACAATACTTTTTACCCATGCTAAAAGAAAAATAACAAATATCATGAATATAAACTGTACATTTTTTTTCTTAAATCAAACATGTCGATCTATAAATCAGGAAAAGATCAGGTCGGCAAGGTATGAAACCCTCGTCCTCGACATAAGTCGATAATATTTAAACGTCCTAGGTCATTATTATCTATAAATAGCGCTGATCTTAACTGTGTTTTTCTGTGCACTAAAGGGTTAAGGTAAAGCGTGAACTCCCCGGAAGCGCCATGCGCATTATAAATATCAAACTCGAAAACGGTTTTTTACGTAAAATAACCATTGCGGAATCGGACTATTAGTTTAGAAATCAGAAGGTAATTAACATTTTGAATATTTTCCATATAATATGAAGATATGCAAAACAGATATTTGAGGAATGTATCGTCTGACCTTAACTTTTTGATCGATTTTCATAAAATTTTCAGTGATGACGCGTTCTGATGAAATATTTGTAGATAACGAACAGTATTCAAGCTCAAAAGTCCATTAAACAATACAAAATAGGAGCAGAGCAAACACGGACCTCCAAAACATCAGAGGTGGGATCAGGTGCCATGGAGGAGTGAGCATCCCCTACCGACCGGTCACACCCGCCGTGTACTCCTTGTCATGATCAGGAAATAACGGAAAAATCCGTCGACAATTCGGTGTGTAAATAAATGGCCTAACAATTAGTATGAAAAACTTCAGTCAGCATTTGACTCAAAGATAAATTGTATTTGCTGACAAGGTCATTGTATTGACCATAGAACTTACGAAATGATGACTTTAAACGAGACAGCTGATATTCTTGTTCCATCAACTTGTTTGTCAATAATTTACCTCGTTTTAGAAATTGTACATACGTAGAGCATGCTCTTGTGTATCGAATCAACTGAGAGATATAAACCCCGTATGCAGGTGATGAAGGTATTTTGCTGCATTAGTAAGGGAAGTTGACGATTGAAAAGTTATCGCGTTTATCTGAAGATCTGACGCATAAACATTTATCATAAAGCTTGGTTGTTTACCATTACCATTAACGTCTTTTTCAAGTAAAATATCCAAATATGAAACAGATGTGTCAGATCTGAGGATGATCCTTTCTTGTTCAATTCCTCACATTTCACTTCTGGTCGGAAGTTGTCGGCCTTTAATCCAATTTTAACTGACGATTTTGTCTGAACAGAAATTCAAAAAACGACAAAGTTAGAGTGCTGATATTTTCAGCGATTATAGATCACATTTTGAAGTTCTGCACCTGAATTTTCAAATTTTCCGAAAGTGCCTAGTATGGAAGCTTTGTAGAGGTCGTTTAAGACATGAACCAGGTGTAAATTTTCGAGACATTTTTATGATATCTTCAAAACTAACTGGAAATTACAGAAATTCATGACAGCGCTTAATTTAGCCATGCGGGTAACAAGAACTTTATGAGTAAGATCTTTGATTTATTTTCTGCAAAGTAAAATTCCATCTAGAATCCTACGCGCAATTCCTATCATCCGCTCCCACACACCTCCGAAATGGGAATCTTGTGGTGGGTTGAAAACCCAAACATAGTCATTTTCTGCTAAGTACTTCTTTACAGAGCAATCTTCTGCCACAACACAGGTCATGCCCAACTCTTTCACTCCCCCGATAAAGTTTGCACCACGATCTGATCTGAAGGTTTTTACTGGCCCTCGAATAACGAAAAAGCGCCTCATTGCATTGATAAAGCTTGAGGTGCTTATTTCCTCTAAAATTTCAATGTGGACTGCCCTGCTGGTTAGACACGTGAAAAGTACCATCCATCTTTTTTGTGTTACATGACTTCCTCTGGTCTTGCAGGCAGTGATGCTCCAAGGACCAAATACATCTACCCCGACAAAAAGGTAAAAGGGGGTGCAGGACATTAGCTGTCCTCGGCAATTTTGAGTGAGCAGAATGTATCACGTAATATTTTTGTAGATGACACATTTCCCCCAGAAGACTGTTGATTAACTTTTTCGCTCCCACAATCAGTCCTATGTTGCATAGTTACCATTCTGTTGGGCGTCGACCTTAATGAAAGATCAGTTCCCTGCAATGCAGAGCTAACAAAATTGCTAAATGACTTCCCTTCGGTATCAAGATAGGACAAACTTCAATCTGATTATGTGATCCGGTTTCACGTCTTAATCTTCCGTCAATTCTGAGAAGACCTCTGTAATATAAAAAAAAGGTGACAAGGCCAAGACGGAGTTTGCTTTCTTGATTGCTCTCCCCTCCATAAGGCTTTCAACTTCCTCAAAGAAGAATTCTTGAACTGCCTTCATAATGAATTCTTCTGCCTTTTTGTAAGCTTCAGCACTCTTAGGTATTGAACACTGGTGCCATCCCAAGCAGCTACTGGACTTGTTAAAGGCCTCAGCAAGGTGCTGCAATCTCGCAATAGCTCTGGCGAGTCCAATTCAAGTGGAGAAATGTCTAAATCGCTCGCACCATGAATAATACACTGCATCTCTACAAGTCGTATGCAAGGTCTTCACTAGAGGCCTCACTTCCTTTTCTTTTTCCACATCCGCTAAGGGAAATCTGTCAGTGGAATATACTGATTGGTTAGGGATGTTGTTGTCTGTGCTTCTGAGAAAATAGTCCACATAACCAATTGCTCTCTTGAAGGTCGCAGGGCTTGGTTTTTTTCCGAAGGACAAAATTCCCATTCATGAGAAGTTGCCTGGCGTTTTCTCTGCCCTTTTTCCTATATATATATATATATACACGTATAATCATCTGAGCTCATTACTTATTTATCCAAGCACGAACTTCCTGTCTGAATACATGGTCATGCCATCTCTCCGATCATATATCTTGTTCAAAATTGTAGTCTTTAGCTGGAATGCCAACACAGCGGCACACAGACGCGGAATTGCATGTCCCTGTATAGGTGCCACCTTTCCCTTTGCATGAACAAAGTCTAGGTGATGAGAACCGCTAGCTTCGAAGGTCTTTATGTAGGCCACAGCACAAATTGCTTTTTATGAGGCATCAGCAAATATATGCACTTCTCTGAGCAAGACCTTTGCACTGTTAGAATAAGAATAAGCTCTAGGTATTGCTATATATCTAAAGTTAGTAATGACTCTCGCTACTTACACTTTAGAGAGTACTGGTCCTCTTGGAGTGGGTCAGTCTAGTTTCTCCTGACATCAAATTGCGTATTGTCATTTTTCCTTTCACTATAACAGGTGCAAGGAATCCAATTAGGTCATAAAGGCTGTTGATAGTTGCAAGTACTCCCCTCTTTGTATATGGATGAAGAGTACGTGAGACTTGAAATGTAAACGTCTCTGTGGACACATTCCAGCTCACACCAAGGGTCCATTGATGGGTTTCATCCAAATCTAGATTCAGATCCTTGAGGTTCTTGGCTAGGTCGTCCTTTGGAAATGCAATGTGAACCTTTGAGTCATTTGAGGGAGGTTTGTGCAACCTGATGTTCCCTTCCTCCTTAAGATTTTTTCTGTGTTTTGCAAAGTAAGTTGACTGCTTCCACAACCGTATCTACAGTTAAAAGCCAATTTTCGACGTAAAAGTTTTTACAAACAAATTGCCGGACGTCCTCATCAGCGTTTCTTACAATTCTGCCAAGTCCTGGTAGCCAAGGTAGCTACTGCTGGGGATGCACTATTCGCAAACACATGTCTCTTCATCCTATACTCTATGAGTTCTTTCTCTATATCATTGTCTTTGTGCCATAAGAATCGTAAGTAGTCTTTGTGACACACTAGAAATGAAAAACGGTAAAATATCTGCTCTACGTCTGCTGTAAGCGCTACGTGGAACTGGCGAAATCTTTTGAGGATCCCAAAAAGGCTGTTTACCAAGTCTGATCCAGTAAGAGAACACTGTTGAGACTGAGTCCATGAATCTGGGCAGATGAGTCAAACACACATCTGATGCTTTCTTTCCTTGGGTGTTAAACTGTGAAAAGGGGCAAGTTCCAGTGTTCTTCCTCTGGAGGAGAGAGCGATGGCGCAATCTCAGCATTACCATTATCCAGAATCTTGTTCATGAATTCCACAACGTGATGTTTTCATCAGGGTCCTTCTGAAGTCTTATAGTTAGTAGTTTCGCGCTTTGAAGTGCATAAGTTCTATTGCTCGGAAGGAGCTGTCGGTTTTCTCAAAATGGAAGTGGTGCGCACCAACATCCTTCAGAATCCCTTTGATTTGTGCCAAATGTTTCTCTTAACTACATTTAAAACAAATCCCTCTTGATTGAAGGAATTCCCTTCCCTTTGGTACAGTTTTCTTTTGGAAGGCACGACAACAATTCAACGAACGGTCAGTCTCATATAAGGGACATATTTGTGCATGTTCTGACTTGTCCATTTGCGTAAATTTTCCTTGCGGACACAGATGATGCGCTTGTAGGGTACAGTGACTTTCGTCGACTCCCATCCCGAACAATATTGGTGGTCTCAATCACATTGTCGTCGTAAAAGGATGGGTCATTCCTCATCCGTGCTGTGTCATGGAGAAATGGAACGGTGGAAAGGTCATGTAGTGACTTTCTTAGAGTTGTTTGCATACCTGGTCCACTTCTCTTGGTAAAGGGATATTGACATAATGAGGTTCACTCCACTTGATGAGTCAAAGTATGCGAAAGGCGAAGAGAGATGTGGGATTTCTTTTGCTGCTTCTATTCCCGAGATAATGTTCACTAAGTCATACAATCGTTTTTTGTCTCTAATACTGAGTTTTGGGAAGGCAGAAAGTTTGTTTTTCAGTGCTGCTTCGATCATATCCGGCCTCCCATATCTGTCCTCCAAGCGTTCCCATAGTTGAGCTAAGGCACCATCAGGATTCACACTGGCGTCCTTATGCTTTGTCAATATCTTGATTACTCAGGTCCGAGCCAATTAGTCAGCACAATAAATCTCTCTTTGTGAGGAACTTAGACGACACTTCATTAATGTGTCCATTGCTTGTGTCCTGTTTTGGTACAAATGGTGGTGCCATAGGAGACAGTGTTGTGTTGTTTGGTGTGACACTATGTTCCTTTCTATCCAAAAAAAAAAAAAGCTTTCAGCTCTGATTGTTCCTCCGCAAAGTCTTATAATCTTTCTTGAGCAACTCGTTGGAGGTTTTGATATTCCTTATCCGTAAAATTCTCATCTGATACTTCATCTAAAAACTCCAAACTGTTCATTTCAAACTGTGCCTCCTCCATTTTCCTTTTGCACTGAGGTACCTTGAGGCCTCGGTCGAAAAAGGTCTTGTGTCTTTCCATTCCATATTCCTGTTGTTGGTATTTTTTTCAAACTTTTGCAGCTTCAAGTTTGGCCAGGTCATTTATTTTTTTAACCGATTTTGTGTAAACGTGTTCTCGAAAACGGATCGCTCGATTTGCATGAAACTCTCAGGTATGATAGAAAATTTAAACAAAAATTGATGATGTCACTTCCGGTTTGGAGATCTCAGCGATTTAGTGATTTAGTGAGAAAATCTTCGAATGAAGTAAATCCGGCAAAATTGGAAATAGTACAGAAATTGCTTATTTTAACAGATATTACAGTGGCTGCAACGTTATTGTTGACAAACCAATCGTGTAGAATCGTTCGTGTAACGTGCGTGATCGTTCGTGTAACGTGCGAGATCGTGCGTGTATCAGACTCAATCGTTCGCGGTTTTAATCGTGCGTTAAGAAACGTGTACATTTCGTTTTGTAAGTTTTTATCGGAATGTTATTTGTTATACAAGCATTTCGCTTGTCGGTTTTTTTTTTCAATCCAAATAAAATAAATGAAGCGCGATTTACATAATTGAAAGCAGAACGAACTAATTATCGCTTGGAAATAAGCGATATAGCAAGTCGTACAATATTATGTTCTCGTCAAATAGCGTGGTTTTTTGTGATAAACCGTACTTAGATGTTTAAGGATTTTTTTCTCTAGTGTTAATTATGTTTACTGCTAATTATGGTCAAGATATTTTTAAAATCAATAGATCAAAATAGATATATTTACAAATAAATAAATAAACAATTCTCAATGCTTACAAAAATATTTAGTCGGCGAATGTACATGTACACGACATGATTGTCGGGGTTTCGTTTATCAGTGTTTATCTCTGGAGCTTACTACTTTTAATTATTTTTAGAATTTCTGCAAATAAATGATTTGTAAAATAATTGTTGATTTTAGAGATTCATGGTAACATGGATATAACTTATAATTTAATTCATTTTTTTTCTCAAACTTATCCCTTTCTGCATATTATGAAATCCAATTCAATCAAAACTCACGGTCCACCTACATGTACATCTTTTGATAGAACCAAAAAAAAAAAATCAGTTTTCTCAAGTCGGAGAATTACGTAAATATTTTTTTTGTAATCTAAAATAAGTAATAAATCTTACATGTATTTAGTTTTAGAAATACCCATTTCTATTTTTTTTTTTCATTTTTCAAAGTCGATGAAATAATATCAATAATTATTTGAAATCTAAAATAAGTATTAAGCCTTATTTCGTTTTGAAAATATCCATTCCTAAAGAATTTGAACTATTTTGCGTGAAGAATCGTGTGTTTGCGTTAGCAATCGTGTAACGTGTAGAATCGTGTGCGTGAAGGATCGTTCGTGTAACAGATTTTATCGTGCGTTAATCGTGCAGAATCGTTCGTGTAACGTGATCGTTCATGTAAGTTGTCAACAATAACGTTGCAGCCACTGTACAAATAAATTGAATTATAAATGTCACACCGATGGAGATAGCCTGAAATAACCTATTTTGCAGATATTGACGTACAATCGAAACAAACTGGAAGTAGTTAACAAGAGGTCCATGGGCCACAATGCTCACCTGAGTAACTTTGGCCTTGCTGTTTTTCACCTGACCCCTCCCCCCCCCCCCTTGTAGTACTTATTGTGGCCCCGCCAAATCCCCAGGGGTTATGATTTAAACAATTAGAATCTACACTACCTCAGGATGCTTCCACTTAAGTTTCAGCCTTTCTGGCCCAGTGGTTCTTGAGAAGAAGATTTTTAAAGATTTTTTCTGCATATTTCAATGTAAAACTTGGATTTCCTATTGTGGCCCCGCCCAACCCCCCGGGGTCATGATTTGAAAAATTTAGAATCTACTCTACCCCAGGGTGCTTCCACATAAGTTTCAGCTTTTCTGACCCAGTGGTCCTCAAGAACAAGATTTTTAAAGATTTTTACTACATATTTCAATGTAAAACTTGGATTCCCTATTGTGGCCCTGCCCTACCCCCAGGGGTCATTATTTGAACAATTTAGAATCTACACTACCCCAGGATGCTTCTAAATAAGTTACAGCTTTTCTGGCCCAGAGGTTCTTGAGAAGAAGATTTTTTAATGACCCCACCCAATATTTGTCTTTTCTTGATTATTTCCCCTTTGAAGGGGACTTGTAACAATTTAAACTCCCCTTCACCCAAGGATGCTTTGTACCAAGTTTGGTTAAAATTGGCCCAGTGGTTCTTGAGAAGAAGTTGAAAATGTGAAAAGTTTACAGACGGACGGACGACGGACAATGGGTGATCAGAAAAGCTCACTTGAGCTTTCAGCTCAGGTGAGCTAAAAATTGCTTCCGGATATCTTCCCAGAATTCGATTATAAAAATGTACCAAAGACAGACCAACATAATTCGTCGAATGACGTTCGCCATAATGAGAACCTTCCAAGCAGTGAAACTGAAAATCGGAAGGAAGACCTACTTGATGATTTGCAACGAGCTTTGCTCCAGTTATATTTTTTCTTCCTGGGTACTTTTTTGTCCATGAGTGGTCTCAACAACTTCTCATCCAATTGAGCTAAAACCTTTTTAGGGTTAGTAGGCATTTTGTGAAAATCTGCGGAATGAAGATTATTTTGCGCACACATGCATGCACGTGCGTGCGGGTGCAATGAGTGAAATGACTGATATACTTGATATAGCCGTAACTTTAATATATCCTATGAAATGCTTTGATACTCAGTATGAAGAGATATATTTGTGATTTAGACAAGATGGCATAGTTAAAAAGGCATAAACGCACGTGCATGCACGTGTGGTTCGCTCTTATTTGCTGAATAAAAATCTCAATAACCCGCCCCCTTTTTTTTTTTGCAATTTTGATCATCGGTATATTATAAGGTGTTCTACAGTATGCTATTTACGAAAAAAACTGGAAAACACGTACATCCACGTTTACTGTAATTTGATTGGCTAAAATTTCTAAATAGCTATAACTTTCTTAGTTTTGAACAAAAGAGAACGAAATTTAGAATACAGATGGGTATAATTGGTTCCTGCATAATGCTACTATCAAAATTGAATACAAGGACATGCATGCACACGTGCTTAAATCTGAAATTGATACTAAAAAAATGCTTGATTTCTGGTTGACAATGTTAATGTAATTTTTGGAGATCAGGTCTTCCAACAATCTGTCGGAATTCTCATGTTTACCAATTGCGCCCCGTTATTGCAGACCTCCTTTTTTAACAATTAAAAATAGTTAATTCCGTTCATACGTCGACTCGATATGTCGACTCGATATATCCTAGTGAACTTGAAATATATTCATATCTACAATCAACTGCCCGATTTTCAAGAGTAAAGTTTTCTGTACATTGCATTATTGATTTTAACGATCTCTCGTCTCGTCAACAATGTGGATGAATCAAAATTTTAAAGTTAAAACTAGTAATACGTTTAAACATATTGAATATACTTACATATAACATGTACTTACATTTCGCAGATATAAAAGCAAATTGTGAGGGGTCTGGAAGAGGATAATGAATAACAAAATCATAGCCCATCCTCTCAATGACAGGTGCTAGTTCTTCTCTTCTTAATTCCTGCCTGCAGTAGTCCTTGATATTTTCTAATTCTGAATGTTTGATAAATATGTCGAGGAAACCATCCCAAGATGTATAGATTTCAAGCTGTTTTTCTTCTTCTGCCTTTGTCTTGAATGATATGATATCATTTTGGACATGAAATATGTCAGTCTCGGAGGAAGCAATATCTTTTAGTGATTGGAGAGAGGGATGATCTTTTAATTTGAATAGAACACTCAGTGCTGTAAGTGATTCATTTATTGATACATCTTCGTGCAGACGCATTTTGTACTCACTCTGCAGCAACATGCAACAAATCAAAACATTTAGCAGGCAAGATCGATCGATAAACTCATCTGCAAAATGATGAAAATGAATATAAGTCAAATCTTAACAAAAATTATATTTTACGTAAATTAAAACTTCTCAATAATATACAATGAAAAAATATACATGTAACTACAATGTCAGTATCCAAACACTCCTCAAAACCCCTCATACAAATTTTTAAAAATCATCTTGAATTCTTCATAAGTCCATTTAGCTATACTCGACAATGTGATCTTCAGTTGGGTTGAAAATCATTTTGTTTTTCTGCTTCAGTGTAATATACAGGATGTATTTTTTTCGCAATAATATTAAAGGGTTTTTTTTATAAAAGGGCATAGAAGTGTACATTACCTATCTTTAATTTTATGATATTGCTCTCGATGGTTCTCTCCCTCGTTTGAATTATACAATTGTATTTTCCCTCAACTGTCTCATCATAATCGCTAATTTTTAGAATGAAATATCCGTCCAGTGTCGAAGTACGTATTTTGTCACTTTCCTTTACTTTTTTACCATTCTTTCTCCATGTAACAACTAAATCACGAGGTAGGTCGTAGATTTGTGTGGAACGAATGAGGAAGCCTTCGGTTTCAGTTTGGCACAGCGCCAAAGAAAAATCGTCAGGTAAACCTTTAATGATTTTTGAAAACATGTTATATATTAGACATACCCTTTGTTAAAACACGAGACTGGTTGTACTTGAATTACCATTTGAAAGAAAAATTTAGTGATGTCGTTTATGACCCTATTAAAAATTATTTGTGGCTACAGTTTAGATACAGCATGTCTAATGCTGATTGATTGTATAATCATACTACGGTATCATCAATCTTTCTTTTTTTCTTTGGGACCACATTTTCTTATTTTTTATGCCCCGGGATCGAAAGATCCCGGGGGTATATTGTTTTTGTCCTGTCTGTCTGTTTATCTGTTTGTCTGTCTGTCCTTTGTCAACTTTAACCTTGTCCAAAACTTTTGATTGGTTGGAGCTATGACTTTCATATTTCACATGTGTATTTCTTGTGACAATACCTATCTTTGGGTACCATCATATTTGACCTTTTGACCTTGACCTTGGAGTTTGACCCACTTTAACAAAATTTTATGAGACTTTAACCTTGGCCATAACTTCTGAACAGTTGGTGTTTGGGATTTCAAACTTCACAAGTGTATTCTTTGTGGCAAGGCTTCCTTTGGATACCAACTTTGACCTTTTGACCTTGACCTTGGAGTTTGACCTACTTTTCAAAAACTACAACCTTGGCCATAACTTTTGAACGGTTGGAGTTAGGAACTTCACATGCGTATTCCTTATGACAAGACGCCTCTGGATATGAACCTCTTTGACCCTTTGACCTTGACCTAGGAGTTTGACCTACTTTTGAAAAACTTTAACCTTCGCCATAACTTTTGAATGGTTGGCGTTAGGGCTTTCATTCTTCACATATGTAATCCTTGTGACAAGACCTTCCTTTGGATACCAACCACTTTGACCTTTAGACCTTGACCTAGGAGTTTGACCTACTTATGAAAAACTTTAACCTTGGCCATAACTTTTGAATGGTTGATGCTAGGGCTTTCATACTTCACATATGTAATCCTTGTGACAAGACCTTCCTTTGGATACCAACAACTTTGACCTCGACCTTGACGTTTTACTTTCTTTTAAAAAACTTTAACCTTCGCCATAACTTTTGAACAGTTGCAGCTAGGGCTTTCAAATTTCACAGGTATATTCCTCGAAACAAGACCTTTCTTTGGGTACCAACATTTTTCATATTTTGGCCTGGATTTTGACTTGCATTTAAGAAACTTTACTTTAACCTTCACCATAAGCTGCCATACGGGGGCATCAGTGTTTCTCAAACGCATCTTGTTAAATATTAGAATAATATTTCTAACAGTAAAATCTATGGTTCGTGGTCATCTAAATTCGTGATGAAACCGTATTATTTTTTTCAGTGCGTATAGCTTTGATTTGAGATATGAGTGTTTCACAAGCCAAATGTGCATATTTCTGCATCCTCTTTATTTATAAATTATTATGATTTGTGGAGGCAAATTGATGATTTTCCCCCATAAATTCAGTAAATTATTTGTATAAAATTAACTTACTTTTACGGAGAAGCATTTCATTTTCATCCGAGATTTCGTGAGTCTATTTCAATGAAAGAAAGAACTTTTAAAAGTACAAGGGTCTCATCTCTCATTTAATCAATATATTCACTTAATATTTGCAACTTTAAGTATTATTCCAGGGACCTGGTTTTTCTTTCAAAAGAATTTAAAACGAAGATCAAAATTTCATCCGTTTCTAAATCCGTCCTACCCAATATTTCCGATTTCAATTGTCTCTAAAAACGTATTTCCAAATTCTTATAAAATTTGATTAAATTCCCCTTTCTGACTAACGTAAAGAAGAAAATAATTAAATATTCACAAAAACTATACATGTATTTTTGTCTCAGTCGTAAGCTCTTCTGTAAAACGGGACCGTCATGATATTTTTTCCTCCTTGTCAAGAATATGTTAGCCCCCCCCCCCCCCTGAAATGACTTAAAATGGTCCTGGATTCAGCATGATTAAAGCATTTATTTAGCTGTTGTAAAATTTAAACAAAAACGCTGTTTCTTCAATCCTAATTTCAGGGGGTAGGGGGTGGAGGGGGAATCAAATAACTCAATGACCAACAAAGAGGCACAACATTTTGCAGCGAAATTTGTGTTTTTGAATTCGTTCTGGTGAAGAACATGAAGAAGTGAAGAAGTCAAGTGAACTATCATTTCATCATAGCAATGATAACTAAGATAACATTTATAACCTAAAGGCCTTGCTCCATTATCTATAAATAACTAAATACAGTCAATATCAATTCGTTCGAGCAGGGACATATACCTCCTTCTTTTTTTGTGTTTGTTAATTTTGATTATGAAGAGGGCGGAAAACAACTGAAATGCTGTCATAGATTGATCCGGAAAGTTCACAACCTTCTGCCAGCTAATATTTTAAGTACATATCATTGTTGGGGCTTTTTTACTTACCTGCACTGATTTAGTTGTAATTAATTTATACTTAATAGAAATGTGGACAACAAATAGTTATCAAGCTCAATGTCCAATCAAACAATACAAACTGAAAACAGAGGTGGAGTCAAGTGCATTAGAAGATTGAGCATCCCCTGTCAACCGGTCACACCTGCCGTGTGCTCTTTTTCATGATCGGGTAAACAAAAAATCCCTAGAGAATTCAGTGGGAAAAGTATGGCCTAAAATTTGTATGAAAGACGTCAGTCAACATTCGACTTAACGATAGATTGTAGTTGCAAACAAGGTCATTGTATTGACCATAGAATTTGCGAAATGTTGACTTTAAACGAGATTCTTAAAATTCTTTTATCAACTTTTTTGTTGAATGCGTATATTTTCTAAACAAAATCAAAATATTTGTAGCATACTTACTTTTTGTTTTCGTCGTTTCAACCAAAGAATAAATCCGCCTATTAAAAGAATTATGATAATGGTTACAACCACCGCAATAATATAACCTTGTTGTTCTTCTGTTGATACCCGATTTGACGATGATGTTGAATTAGATGAAATGGTAGACTGGTGTGTTGTTGATACAATTGCGATGATGCTTTCTTCATTTCTATTTGTAAACCTTTCCTCATCTGTTGTATTGGTAGGTACAATGGTGAAACCTGTAGTCAGTCTGTTAATGTTGTTGAAATATCAAATAAATAATTGATACATTGAAGCATATGTTAAAAAAGAATAATTATTATTATATGTATTAAAATGGAAATGATTGTTACACCGACCTGTGCGACAATGCATGGAGAGCAATCTATATGTAACTGATGTTCCATTTCCTTGTACAAAGGTTTGTTAAATAAATCAAAACTGGAGGAGGTATTGTCATGTTGTAAATTTTGAATTTACCGGATGGCAGTAAATACAAAATTTACAACATGACAACTATGCCACCCGGTAAATTCAAAATTTACAACATGACAGTATAGCATTCAGAAAAGATTTTCGCATGTTCCTTTTTAAGGACATACGCAACGAACATGTACATGTACTCTACATGTACCTTTCCCAATTATAATTTTCCAAGATATTCCTAATTTAAAATCATACTACCATCAGATGTTCCTAGACAAAAAATCAGCATACATTACTTGGAGTTTTGAACTGTTATCAAATGATAAAAATCCTTGTGTTTTTTAAGAAAATTAACAAAAATATAGTTTAGCTAGTATTTCCTGTAAATTTGATTTAGAGGTGTACAACATCCAGGGATTATAAAATTGCACAAAGGTTCTTCAATTATTGGAACTCTTAAATTATACAGGGAATAAGAAATTTAAGTTCAAAACTACGTTGCGTTGTGGCAACGACGATATTTTGAGTCGTAGTTTAGTGTACTTGTGTAGAATGTTTTATTTGAATCAGAACAAAATTGTTGAAAGGGTGGCGTTTTGATTAAAGATACTTCTTCTTTTTTTGTATCGATGATAGTTTTCATCGTTAATACGTATACAGAATGATATATCTTACTCCAGAAAACACAATTTTCTATCCATTTTCGTAACAACGAGTTTTAACGTTTCCCCTAAAATCCCATGTCTGCATCGAATGTGTAGAATTCACTTGTTCACATATATTTTATGATAATATATTGGCCATTCAGTATATAACCTGGTATAGTTTCATTGGCTTCAGGTTATTTAAACAATACAATACTTTCTATGTTGTGTTTATACGGATTATGACGGTTGCAGCATAGTAGGTAAAAATACACAGTCTGTCTAATATACAAGTATGTTAATTATTTTTGCGATGATTGCATACGGTAAAACCTGTAGACAGGAGACTAAAAGATATCAGGAGTCTATAAATTTGAAACCTATTGCTATGTGAACCTATAGTTTGTGATGGTTGCTCAAACCATTTAATTGTGTGATTAAGTTAGGAACATACGGT
This sequence comes from Saccostrea echinata, assembly GCF_033153115.1. NCBI lineage: Eukaryota > Metazoa > Mollusca > Bivalvia > Ostreida > Ostreidae > Saccostrea > Saccostrea echinata. The sequence continues at coordinate 4,320,770 of NW_026889768.1, forward strand.
CCTCTAGAAAATGTTAAAACTACATTGTTCAAATAATGACAAACCCTATAATAATCAAAGTAACATACAAGTGTTTGATTACCAGGTTTGAAAAAATGTAAAGATAAATACCCTTTTTCTTGTGAGCATGTTACTTCTGCCAAATAGCATTTGTCCTTAACATTTATTTGCAGACAGCTTTGATCTGTGGAAAAAATATCGAGAAGATTACATTTATTGTATATAAAATATTCAGTTATAATCAAGTATCTGATTTAAACACAACTCATTTTCTGGACAGAAAGAGTCGTTTTTGCTCTGACACTGGACCCTAAAATAATTTTTCTTGTGATTCGTCACTGCATATATTAAATTCAAAAGGAAAGGGCAAAGATTGCATCATTTTGTTGTAGATTCAAACAACGACAAAGGTTGTTATTGAATTTGATCATAATTATAATCTTTAATCTGTTTGTTCATTTAATTATCTGAAAGCATCGTAATATGAAAATTTTAAACATATAATTCCACAAACCAAGTATGAATTTCCCGTTGTGCAATATTGGTATAATTGTGATATAATACCTGTTTGGACATTTTCTAAAAGGAATATTTAAGGTTTTATATATAAAGCTCTGCTCTAAATTTCATTCAAAAAGGGAAGAAAAAATTAGAAAATTCTCAACATGATTTTCATCAACAACAAAAGTATGAGATTCCAATGGAAAAAAAAGTTTTAAGCATGAAGCAAGGCTGACTCTTTCAGAAATTAATTTGATGTATAACCATGACAGGAAAAATAATTGACACATTGAAGAGAAAAAGCAATAGTTTATCATCAGAAAGGGAAATCTAAAAAATATGCTTTATATATAAAAATACATGTAGTATTTAGTGTCAAAAATGATAAATTCAAAATAGAAAACATATACATGTAATGAAGCAAGGTACTTGAACAAATACTTGGCTATGTAAGTAACACCTGATGATATTTAATTTTGGATTTTATTCTTCGAAATTATCTCTATCTCTTATCAGATGGCCATTAGATCTTAATCCTACTATTAGCCAAGTGGACAATTCGTAACTTTCAGGAACTTCAAACAGGATTTTGAAATAAAACTTCCTTTTCGATTTATAACTTTAAGGGATTATTTTTTAAATAGCCACCCAATTTATACCGTATAAAGTGGGTTGGGGCAGTTAACGCTTTATAAACCGTGAAGCGTCTTATAAAAAAAGCGTAAACTGTTCCAACCCACTTTATACCGTATAAATTGGGTAGCTATTAATTTCATTCCTTATAATTTAATTTTCATTCATTTAGTGTAAGAAAAAAAGAGATGATCGCCCTTAAAAATTACTTCGAATTGTACAAAATTTAGATGTAACGTCAGGCGGATGGATACTTTTTGACGAAAGTCATTGTGACGTAAGCAACCCAATTTATACGATATATAAAGGAATGTTTTATCCAATCAAGTTTTGAGTTATAACCAGATTTCAATTATAAATCCAGTAAAAACCAAAAGGCCCATGGGCCTTAGCAGTCGTAGTTTTTAAAAGAACATTCCTTGTACTTTTCTAATTCATATGCCACCTGCATTTCTCTTTTAGGCCATTCCAATTTTTTTTTCTATGCTTAGCGTCTGCGTAAGCCTTGGTTTTTGATACCCCATATCAGAAAAAGCAAATAAAATCGGGAGTCCTGAAATTGTTTATTTTGGTCAAAATCTATGAATTTTGTCAATTTCTCTATTTGTCTACAATATGTGATCTTAGGCATATTTTAAGCATTTAATACCTTGTTTTTGCTGAAGAATAGATCTTTCTACGAGAAAAAATAGATTAATGAAATCAAATGCTTTGATTGACGTCATTTTACAGACTTTAAAGTCTGTATTTCAGTTTTTGTCTTGTGTATTTTTTGCGAATAGGTGGCAGGGATTTATCAGTACCTTCTCAGGGGCCGAAATTCGGCCCCATTCCTAATTGAAAATGAGTTTAATTTTTCCCAATTTGGCAGTATTTTTTTCCCAATTGGTGAACAATTCTTTGATGTTTAATTATTTTGTTAAAAAAACTCAGTAAAATTGTCAGATTGTCTGTATTTTTCCTCTATTTATCTCATTTAGCAAAGCTACAGTCATAAGGTGTTGAAAAACACTGTTAGTAAACATCGCCGACTTTTAATCCGAATTTCCTCCGTTTTTTTAAAAACGATGATATAGATTTACCGGTATTAAGTTATTTCCACCTATTCAATTGCTCTACGAGTGAATGGTAAGAACTGTAGGCATATATTTCAGATGGAAAAATATATCTTCAATGCATTTTACATATTAAAAGGGGACTTTGAGAAAATGGGTACTTAATAGTATAATTTTTTGTCGGAGGTTTATAATCTCCAGAAACAGATTCCAATCACCTAAATTGGAATCTTATACATACATTACTACCCCAAGTTGTATATATACTTTATATCCATTGAAATCAAATTTAGTTTTACAGAGTGTATTGAAGTCTATTAATCATTATCATAATTGATCATGTGTGATGAAGTTGGATCATATTTAATTGTCATTTGGTTGCCCAAATTAGAGTTAATCATCATGCTAAAATGCTAAATGAATTACACCTGAATACATGATGGTAGCAAGAGTTTTATTTTTTCCAATTTCATCAAAAAGCCGATAAATTTTTCCCAATTCCCAAAATGGCGTTTCCCAAAATAGGCTGATAAATCCCTGGGTGGGTAGGTTTTAGAAAGATGGGTGGACGATAAACATAGAAAAAACTTGGAATGGCTTTACTAATTCATGTAAGAATATCAGAGAAGAAAAGAGAATATTATATCAGAATTCATACACAGGAAAGGAGAAAATGCGACGGATGGTCACGGACCAGACCAGGATTCGATCGTGCTCGCATTCGATTTATTCCTCCAAAAATGTGAGCACGATTTTCCTTTTTTTCTATGAAATGGTTACGCTTCAGTTAAAATTGTATTAATTAATAAGTTTAGACATTTAAATGCCTAATTGTTTACTTTCATTGGTAACATATTTAAATATCAAATACATCAGAAACAAGCTCTGAAAAGTAAAATATTAATTTTCTTTGGTTGTGTTTTGGCAATTTTGCTTAGTGTAAATTAAAGAGACATAATGATAACTTGTAAAGGGTTAAAGATTAAAACCTGTTTACAAAAGGATTGTACAGTTGGTGAAAATCGTACGTGTAAAAGTAATGAATGCCGGAATACTGAAAAGAGTTTTGAAATAGATTTGTTCGATACTCTCGTAGACGAAGGTCATATTTGGTTTCAGAACGTAAAGCAAAAACATTGGAAGAAAGAAATTCTAATGAGTCTCTCAGATATTTCGGTGCCATATCATGGAGTATTTTGTAATTTAAAGTAATACATATGGTAAACACTAATTTAAAGAAGGCAGAATGTGTGCATTATAAAAGGTTTTCTTGTATGTAATGGGAGGATATTGCGAAAGGTAAATAACTCACGCATCAAAGATTTTGCTATTTAGGTAGAGGGTAATTATACTCACTACAATCATGAAAATAGTTTGTCTGGTAAGTCTTGACCCCCGAATCACGAAACACTAAAATTCAGTTTATTTCCCTGAAATGATGAAGATGTCAAGTAGTCGAAAATAAAACTAGAAACTCTGCTATTGAAAGCAATAGAATCAATGTCATACCGAAATAACCTAACTCTGAAAGTTGGAGTATTGGAGTTGGAAGAAGAGTATATTGGTTTAAACAAGAGATCCAAGGTCCTTAACGGTTACCTGAGTATAATACAACACTGTAATGGATCAAAACTGACAGAAGAAGATATTTTGCCCCAAATAAAAAGAAATAGGATGATCCGGGATCAACAAAATAGTAAGTCTAATTATAATGTAGATCGTATATCTATTTACTTGCTTGTACGTGCAAGTGCTAATACATTCCCATTTGTCAAGTCCTGTCATCATGCAGACTAACAAAACAATAGTCAGTGCTTGAGCACTTTCAATAAACATATTACCATTGGCCTGTTTGAAGAATACCTATTGTAAAAAAAGATAAGATATTTTTGTCTCATTTTTATTAATCTATTATTTACAAGTTTATCTGACTATTTAAACTATGAAAGTACGTTTTACATTATAAATTATGAAGATAATATGAAGATAACGAACTCTACTAATCTCGAAAAACCAATGAAACGAATCGATACAAATTTGGAGCAGAGCAAACACGGACCTCAAAATTTAGAGGTGGGATCAGGTGCCACGGAGGAGTGAGCATCCCCTGCCGACCGTATTATTATTTATCCTAAATTTATGGTCAATTTTTCCATAACCGTTCACGGTAGCTCAGTCGGTAGAGCGCTCGCTCCGTGATCAGAAGGTCGTGAGTTCGAATCTAGGCCGCGACTGACCCAAGTCGATAAAAATTGGGTAGCAACTGTTCCTTCGCCATGCGCTCGGCACTTTGAAGTGAAAGTAGCGGGTCCTTCGGATGAGACCTTAAAAACCGATAACCCGTGTCACGGCAGGCGTTGGCATGATAAAGATAAAAAAAAAATGGGTATTGGCAACCGGCCTTTTAAGCTTACCTGAGCTGAAAGTTCAATTGATCTTTGTCTGAAGTCTGTCTGTCTGTAAACTGTTAACATTTTCGACTTCTTCGCAAGAACCACTGGGACAATTTCAACCAAACTTGCTACAAAGTATCCTCGGGTGAATGGAATTCATGTTTGTTCAAATGAAGTGTCAAGCCCTCTTTCAAGTGGAGATAATTCAGAATTAGTGAAGATTTAATGGCATCTTTTAAACAGCTTCTTCTCAAGAACCACATGGCCAGAAAGGATGAAACAAATATAAAAGCTTCATTACATAATGTAGATTCAAGTTTGTTTAAATCATGAGCCCCCCTCGGGGGGGGGGGGGGGAGTGGTGTGGGGCCACAATGGGTGATGAAAAGATTATAAAGGAAAATTCTTTAAAAATCTTTTCAAGAACAGCAAAGCCATGATTAATCATATTTATATGGAAGCATCCTCGGGTAGTGTAGATTCAAGTTCGTTCAAATAATGACCCTGGGGGTAGAGTGGGGCCACAGTGGGTGAACAAAGTCTTACATTTGAATATGTACAAAAATTTTTTTTTTAAAATCTTCTTCTCAAGAACAGCAATGCCATGATTAGTCATATTTATATAAATGCCTTTTCCCACTATAAATGTCCCACCCTTACATAAAAGCTCTGACCTAGGGGTCATGAAATTCACAATTTTGGAAGAGGCACCCTTGCCCATCATAACCAGCACTTAGTATGTTTGCTGAACATGACTTTAAAAAAATTTTTACTGTTTTTTTTACTATATAATCAGAAGAGCCCTGCCCTTACACAAGAGCCCCTGACCATGAGCTATGAATTTCACAATTTTTGAAGAGCAACCCTTGCTCGTCATAACCATAGAATAAGTTCATCTGCTAGAAACCCATGAGTAGAGGAAAAGGTTTTTAAAAGAATTAATGCCTTATATAATCAATAGAGAGCCGTCTAGAAAGTATTGGTGGTCCACATGGCTCACTGAGCATAGGTGTTATGCCAGTAATCCAAATGTGGCTGGCTCGAGCCCCATTGAGATCACTTGATGTTCTGTGTTGTGTCCATAGACGAGGCACTTTACCTGCATTGTCTCAATCCTTCCGGCTGAAATGGGTACTTGATTATGCTGGGGGTTAACCTTCTATGGACAGGTGCCCCATCCAGGGGATTCAATGACTCTCATCTGCTTAGCACTACAGAAACCGAGATTAAGCACCGGCCTTATGAACTTCATGGCTCAGAGAAGAATTTAACTTAAACCTAATACCAGAACCCCTTAACCAGGGGTATGAATTTTACAATTTCGGAAGATGCACTTTGGCTCATTATAACCATGCATGTTGTTTTTTCCTTAATACCCACGACCAGAGAAGAAGATTTTCAAAGAAATAATGCAATTTCACTATATAATCAATAGAGCCCTGCCCTAACAAGAATCTTCTGACCCAGGGGCTATGAATTTCACAATTTGGAAGAGGTACCCTTGTTCATCATAAACAAGCACTAAGAAAAAAATTGCATTTACACTTTATGATGAAAAGAGCCCCATCCTAACACCAGAACCCCTGACCCAGGGACTGCCTGAATGAATTTTCACAATTTTGGAAGAAGCAATTGTGCTCATCATTAGCATGTAATTAGTCCATCTGCTAAATACCCACAAGCAGAGAAGATTCTCTAAAGAATACATGACTTTTTTTTATATAATCAATAGAGCCTCATTCTTACACCAGAACCCCTGACCCAGGGGCTATGCAATTTTGGAATAGGCACACTTACTCAACATAACCATACACATAGTTTGTTTGAAAAGAAACATTTTCAAAGAAATATTACATTTTCACTATACAATCAATAGAGCCCTACCCTAACATCAGAACCCCTTACCCAAGGGCCAAGAATTTAACAATTTTGGAAGAAGCATCCTTACTGATCAAAACCATGCACTTAGTTTGTCTGATTAATATACAGGGAAAGAGAAGAAGCTTTTAAAAGAATTTATGCATTTAAACTATATGATCAATACAGCTCCACCCTTACACAAAAACCCCTGACCCTGGTGCCATGAATTTCATAATTTTGGTAGAGGACTTAATGCTGGTTACAATCATGCCAAAGTTTGTTTGACTGCTTGATGTCAATGTGTATAGAAGACTCTTTTTTAAAGATTGATTAAATGTTGATGATTTTAGCCACATTTAAAAATATATTTATAGTCTTCTCAACCCATTAATTTAATAGAAAAATATTATTTTAAAAAGTTGTGTTTTTATATTTAATTCACTTCCGATTGGGACCTTTAGTACCGATGACACAAAAAGCAACTGCTGCACCAGAACATATCATAGTCTATTCCCTGAAAATTTTACATTAATTTTAAATCTTATGCCATTCTTGATATCATCACAAGGCAATTTTTCGTTATGAGGTCAGAAAAGGGTCAATAGCAGGAACCGGAAATAAATTTATTTGTTCCGTTTACAGAATTCTACAAGACCGTTTACTTAAACAATATCATTACACCATTCTTTGTTTCCATGGCAACCGATCACGGTAGCCTAGTGGTAAGATGCTCGCTTCGTAATCGAGAAGCCCGGGTTCGATTCTCGTCGCGCCGCCTCAAACTTAACATAAACATAGGAAGTTACTGCAGGTTCCTTCGCCAAGGGCCCGGCATTAGAAGTGAAAGTCTATGGTCTTTCAGATGAGACCTCAAAAAAAAAAAAAAAAAGGTACCATGTCATAGAAGGCGTTGGCACGATAAAAACACTTACTGCTCAATAACCCTGAGTGCCGAGTGTAGGTCTTAATTTGAAGCCCTTCACCGGTATATGGTGTCGTCTCTGTATGAGGGGAAAAATCTCGAATGGATTGTTAAACAACATAAAATCAATCATTTCCATTGTAATTGTGACCGTCCGACCGTTTCTAGACATTTTTCAGAAACCATTTCTACACAGTGTAAGGAACAAGGCTTTAAAGTGTCATAAAGATTGGGCAGTAACTAAAACAGAGGAAATTAGAAAAGTTATATTTCATCCGTTTCCATGGCAATGATGGCCATTTTGAAAATTTTGAATGTTGACTGCATAACTTGACTTGGTGATGATCATTTCTGCAAAGATTCAGCGTAATTGTTTAAAAACATTCTTGAACAAAATTATTGGTTGAGCAATAAATACATGAAGCCAAGATAACGGTCGGAGTGACATAAATAATATTGTTTTAAGAATGGCATCATCAAAGTGCTTATATCTGTAAATTATGAGTAAAAACATTCTAATTCTAAACACAAGTACTCCAAAACTGATATTAAAAATATGCTAGAGTTTCTCATTGACAAAATCTATGTAATCTTTGGAATTTCCATGGGTAGCTATTGTGCCCCGTTATTAGCAGAACTGGTTTTGTATTCTTATAAAGCAGAATTTATTCAAAAACTGCTATATATAATAAAGAAGTCTCTTGCTATGCCCTTCAATTTGACCTTTAGATATAGCAACGATGTTTTATTCCCATCGAACTTAAAATAAAAGACACCACAGTGTCTGAAACACCTTTTTCATATTCGGATGTTTTACTAGAAAAAGACTTTGATGGCCAGCTATCAACTAAACTGTGTAATAAGTATTATGACTTCAACTTTTCTATCGTCAACTCCCTCATTTATATAGCAATATACCATTATCACCTGCATATGAGTTTATGTCTACCTCTTGAATCGATACGCAAGAGCACGTTCTACATACGAGCAATTTCTTAAACAAGGCGAGCTATTGACAAATAAGTTGGAAGATAATTAGGATATCAAGGATCTCTTTAACGTCAACATTTCGCAAATTCTGTGGTCGATACAATGACCTTGTTTGCAATTGCATTCCATCGTTAAGTCTAATGTGGTCTGACATCTTTTATACAAATTGATAGGCCATTATTTTCACACTGAATTGTCTACAGATTTTTCTATTTACCAGATAATGACAAATAGCACACGGCGGGTGTGACCGATCGACAGGGTATGCTTACTACTCCATGACACCTGATCTCAACTTTGTTTTCAGAAGTCCCTGTTTCCTCTGCGTACAATTTGTACTGTTTGATATGACACTGAACACGATTATTGTCCGTTACTTTCACATTTCATTTCAATTCCCATTTAATAAACATTTTACAAATGAATCAGATTTTGACCTTTAAAACTATATCTGTTTCATTATCCCGGGGCCAGGAGCCTGGAAGATTTTCAAAAATATAATGCCAACTTCGCAATGCCTTTGGACTTGAACTTTGTATTCAGGAGTCAGAATTGTACCTTTACGGTGATTTTAGAACGTAACAATAAAGAAACATAATTGAATCATAGGATATTAATTTCTATGCTGTTCCAAAATTAATATAAAATCATATACCTTAATTATTTACATGTATACACTTTAATAATTTATATATGAATTGGTTATTAAAATTTTTCAATTCAGTAAGTAATTCAATTGGTGCCCGTAATAAATGTTAAATGTAATTCATTTAATGCTATCAATAATTGAACTGCCGAGCGCATCAAATGAATTTGCGTAAAATTTACAGATTGAAGTGTAAAATTTACAGTTTAAAGTGTAGATTTTACACATTAAAGTGTAAATTTTACAGATAAAAGTGTAAATTTGACACATTAATGTGTCAAATTTACTGAAAATTTTACAGATTAAAGTTTAAATTTTACAGATTAAAGGTTTAATTTTAAGATTAAAGTGTAAATTTTACAGATTAAAGTGTAAATTTTACAGATTAATGTGTTAAATTTACAGATTAAAGTGTAAATTTTACAGATTAAAGTGTAAAATTTACAGATTAAAGTGTGGAAATTGAAAAATAAAAAAGTGTCCAAGTGGCACCGATATATATATATATATATATATTCATAGTCTAAGAAAACCAATCCCGTTATTCAACTGATTCAAAAAATAAAATGTATTTCATGTATGCATCAATAGTGTAATGTTTACGTACTTTCATCAACTTTATATGAACAATTAATACAGATATAAATATAATTTCTTTGTTTGTTACGGGGACTTATAGTTACAACCATTGCAGAATAAATTCACATAACCTGCTTACGCAGATTATGTATTTTTTATGCATTCCATTTTTTTTTTATAGTTCCAACCATAAGTCCCCTATTTAACAAATTCAGAAATCATTTAATTGTTTAATATCCAGCGATATGACGGCCACCTAACCATCTCGATATTTTGATTATATGTTTCTAACAGTGTACTTCTCAAGAAAATAAATCACTTATTTATTAAATGTCTATGAAAGTATATTGTATTAATTATTCTCACAGATGGCTTAGCTTCGCCTCGCCTTCTATGAGATTGATCAGCCAAATTTATTAAGTACTGAGTGAGTCAGTAACAAAATTAAAAAAATATTTGTCTCCTCTTTGTTCTTTTACCTCAGAAAAGTAATATTTCTGATTTTATTGTAGAACATTTGTTTGTTGTTAATCAGTTATTAATAAACTTCAAATTTGCTCTGAAGATAATGGAGATTAAATTGCTGACGTGAAGAATACTTGCAGTAATGAATCCCTTATTAAATCTCATATCGTCTAATATCTAGGTATTTATGATGTTTATAATACTCACATCTGTATATTTCTTCACTTAAGTACGACGATTCTGGACATCCACTTATAAACTCTGTACAGGTTACTTGGTTAAGAAATCCCTCTCCAAAAAGTTCCCAGCAGTTCACTATCATGATATAAAAAGTTTGATAAAAAAGATATCATATATCCATTCGATGGCCGGAAATAAGAAATGTTCATCATAATTTTAGAGGGGTGGTCCGGGAAAAAATCATGAAACAAATATACATCACTGTATCAATAAGTGGATGTATATCAAGAAAATGTATGTTTAATGTGCTACAGAATAAAGATCGGAACCAATGGTAAGAGACTGTTGATATCCTTGTTTCATCAACTTGTTGTCATTAGCGTGCCTCGATTTTAGAAATTGTTCATACGCAAGGCCGTAACTATCATTGAGGCAAGTGAGGCAAATGCCTCACTGAAATTTTTTTTTTTAGAGTTTTCTGAAAAATGAAAAAAAAAGTTTTACTTAATTATGTGTGTCTTTGTACTAAATTAATACTTTCAACTTATATGTTTCAGTTTCTCTAAATCGATCAGATGCCTCATTATAGTTTAGAACGCATAAAAAATTATAAAGTGAAACTTTCAAAGATTTAAAAGTCTTTAATTTGCTAAAACCCAGGTTTAGGGAACTCCCTCCCTCCCCCCCCCCCGTAACCCCAAGTAGGACTCTACCCTGGACCCCCTTCGGACTAGGTGGCCCCTAAATCCCTCCCTTGCCTCACTAAAATTTGAGCCTAGTTACGGCCTTGATACGTAGAGCATGCTTTTGCGTATCGAATCAACCTGGAGACAAAAACCCCATATGCAGGTGATAAGGGTATATTGCTACATAAGTTAGGTAAATTGACGACTGAAAAATCGAAGTCATCACGTTTATCATAAAGCTTCGTTGTTCGGTTACCATTAACGTCTTTTTTCAAGTAAAATATCCAAATATGAAACAAATGTGTCAGAATAAAATGAAAACACGAAAATATTCCGATATCTTCGGGTGGTCTAATTATTTATTTTCGGCAAGCTTTTGGTATTTGTTAAAATGCGTATGAAACTTACTTCTGATAGTTGAAATGTTGTTTTATGTGAAAATTTGACGTCTTTACAGACGTTTTTTTCTGCAGACAAACGCGTCGCGGTGATTCAGACTTGTTGCATTGCGAAAGTATGTCGCCTGTTTCAAGTACGATAGCAAACACAAACTGACGGCTAAAAATTAAAACTTCACGTAATTCTAACACTCATAGATAAGCCTTCATACCATATGTATGAATTTATGTTTACACTTTTGAATTTATTAAGTATCAGTTCTTAAATTATTAATTATTTGGAACTAATCAAAATTCGGAACTGGTCAAACGACTGTAGCATGTGCAGATTTTCATAACTTATGGAATTCATTAACTTTTTAATATTAGCCCAGTATTGGTACATTATTATGACAGAGACTTCTCTATTTCAATATTTTTAGAGAGTACAATCCGCCAAGTGCCTCTGGCTTCGTTCCCGAGAAATCTTCTAATCGATATACATTTCTACGCAGCTCTGTCGGCGATGAATTTCTCTACTTTGATAAATGATGAGTATGTATATGAAAAGGAGATATCTGTCAATAAAATTGATTTAAAAGCATTGACTATAAAGATTATTTTGTTCATCGAGAAATAAATCTAAACGAAAATCGCACATTTTTTTCAGGAAATCCTTCCATAAAGTGTGCGATTCGATTTTTAGATTCATTTCTTGATGAATAAAATAATCTATATTTAGTCAATCCTAGTCATATGTAGTCAATATTTGTCGGCACGATCAGGTGCTGTCATAGGACCGATGACATCCAAAAATAAGAATTGAATGCTTATATATATAGAGAGAGAGAGAGAATCATAGAAGTTTGTTCATTTTCTACATTCTTTTTAAGGTCTTCCGTTCCAACGGAAGACCTTCTACTGATTCTGATGGTTAAGATTATTATTCTTTTTTTTTTCTTCTTTTTCCTAGACGCCCACTTTGAGACCTCATATCTCGCTCATTTCTCAACGGATTTTGCTCAAATTTGCAGAGTTTATAAACGTTACAAACCTCTATCAGAATGCTGTCAAATAGTTCAAAAAGTCACTTCCACTTTTGAGTTATTTCCCTTTAAATGAAAATTTAGGAGGCTTCAATTCCAGACAAAGGCTCCGAGACTACAAAAGCGAGAGCAGAAATTCTACCGATTTTAAATAATAGAAGGATTGAAGTTGTGCACATCGGTTTTTGTTTTTCGATTTCTGTATTCAAAATGGCGCTATATAGGGGTCAAAATTTAGAACGCCTAAAAGAGCGAAAATTTAGACATATTTTCCTTTGTATCTTTAAAACTAAAAATATTTTGATAAGACATGTAGAATAAAAGTTGCGCATAATTTCAAGGCCTTTAATTTGACACCACTAAAATGGGGCTGGCCCCTCAAATAAGGGATCTGGAGCCCTTTAAAGTTTTTGCTTTATAACTCAAAAACGGTAAATATTTCGAAATGGCTGTCGTAAAAAAAGTTGTTCTTTAACATCTTATTGATCACATGAAAATGTAATTCTGTTCGAGTCTTGTGTTTTAAATGCGCCAGAAGCTTGACCCATATACAGGTAACTGTTCTCATTCAGCAAGTGAACGAGAGCTCTTCATGCGTGTAACTAAAATAAACTTACTAAAAATAATAAATCTGGCTACATTAGATGCTAATATTCTTTAGAATAAGGTTCTTGAAGTGTTTTGTGCTTTATTTCCAAGTTATTTTTTGACAACTTTTCCTTTTATTTCATTTTTTCAAAGTCGAATATACCAGTCTACTTAAAAAAAAGGGAAAAAGATAATCTTTTCTTCTTATCATATAAAAACAAACAATATAGTGAGAAAATAAAACATAACTTTGAAGTGCACGCCTTTTACATTCACCTTGTGTGTTTACAATTATGTAACACCTCCCTCGATAGCGCGTGGCAAAGGAGGTCATCGGGGATCAATCGGCGTGTGATCCAGCGACATAGTCATACACAAAACAAATCATAGAATGGCCATTCCAAATTCATTTTGTAAACTAAGTCATGAGTGGATAAATATGTTGAATCTTTCAGATTATTTCATAATATCTTTGATTAAATCCCTAGTGCATTTTATTTAATATTTTATTCGCTGAATTACAGGAAAGTTGCATAGTTATTTTTATAAACAATTTATTTCTCGATATCGAGGTAATTGTCTGTTTTATTTAAAATAAAATTCAAAATATGTTGCCTTAATTAATTCCTACTAGTAATGGAACTTTTGAAACTTAAATGTACATGTATGTAATCTAATATACGTTCTTTTGTCGACGCCCTTAAAATGTACAACTGTATATATACATTTGCAAGAGCGCCCCAAATATACGCATATCGAGCGTTTTATAAGTATACATGGAAATACAAAATCCCACATTCACACGCGCCTCCAAAATATGTAGAATGAGACAAACTGTATTTGAATATTACAAATTTATTAGACACCTAACAATGAACAAATTATTTTTTCTACTAAACTTGTTATTGTATGCGAACAAAATGATAAACATGTAATTATTTATAGGTTCCCATTATTTTTTCTGATAATCAGAACACATTTATCAGCTCTCTTAAGGTTTTACCGACACATACAATGTACACGCATGCAAGTACAAAACATGCACGTTTTATAAGTGCATATGCAAGAGCACCCCAAATATATGCATATCGAGCGTTTGAAATACAGAAAAATTCTAAATCCCGTCTTTTTTTTCCCATTGTCTTTGCAATAAAATATCGACTACACTGAAATTATTTTATTGATTTACAGCATATATTAAAATGAATTATAGGTCCGCTGAGTTGATCATGAGTTGTTTTTATAACGGGTAGTCCTCCTGGCCAGTCATCGTCACGGTTTGTAACATCGTAATTACACAGGCAAATACTAAGATGTCAAACGAACAATATAATAAATCTTGAATGAATTAACTAACCCCTTCAGTACACACACATTCGCCTATACCTGAAATCTAATCAAAATCAGATCTTTTTTACGGCCCGGAATTCTGATAGTCGCTGTATTTCTAATCTGATTGATTATACACGTACCTTTAACAAATATTCTTTAATTTTCTTCGGGACCCCTGCATCACTAGTCTGGTGCTGTACCGACTGAGCTACCCAGGCCGATATCCACGACCCAAACCATTACAGTTTAATTAACTAATATCTTCATTTTTTAAAAAAATAAATTTTTAACTTAATTATAAGAAATCAATGCAGGTGATCCACTTGCCAATTATTGTTATAGAGGTACTTACCATGTGACCTGATCATAATGCATTCATATTGGTCAACTCTGTGATGCATGGTGTGTATTTATCAAACCTTTCAAACTCTTTCCTCTTGACCACATCTTTAAGTGTATTAAAAAGTCAAACGACCTCCTGTCACTTTTTAATATCGCCACCGCACGTGTATTTTGAACTTTGAATTTCAATTTCATTATTTTCATCAATAATACATATCCTTTTAGCCTGTCATTTTCGGATTTTTAAAAACTAAACTTCACACAAAAAATCACTGACTTCTTGTTAAGTTATAATGCAAACAAACGACTGAAGCATCTTGAACACAAGAAGGTGAGGTGCATAACTACATGTATAAAATAAAAAAAAAAGCAAAGGCGGATCGAGGGCCGGCGCGCCGGGCGCATCCCCCCCCCCCCTTCCGTTTGAATTTTTTGTATGTAGAACTTATGTCCATTATCCTAAAATCAAGGAAAAAACATCTCTTATTTGTAAGAATTTGTCAACTTCTGAGGGCTTCGCCCCTGGATCCCCACCAGGGCTTTGTTATAAACCCGCTGGGGGCTTCATTGCAGCCCCCCAGACCCCTCCCCTGCCTTCTACTTTGCCCCCCCCCCCGTTATGAAATTCCTGGATCCGCCACTGCAAGGGGCGTAATAAACAAGAATAAATATAACTTTGAAGGGATGTGATCTTCGGTATTGGTACTTTTACCTATGATATATACACAAAGACCTCTAGATCTACAGGACAGAAATAAAGCTTGAGCGGCAGCTCTGCTTTAAAACATGTATCTACTTTTCGGTACAATCATAGAAAATTATAAGTATTTAGCAAATCCTTGCTACAAAGCACAAACACCATAATATTAAACTTGACATGTAACTAAAATTATTCCATCAATAATCCACGAACATACATTGAAAGGATTATAAATATCTGTAGAAATTAAAAAGCAATTTGGAATTTAAAAAAAACTAGAAATATGTCCATAGGACATGAATGCCCCGCCAAGGGTATATTAGTAATGCAACATTTTAACACAAATTGAGAAAAGTGAGGTCAAGGTCAAAGGAAAGGTCAAGGTCAAAAAATATTGCTGCAGTTGAATAGCTTACATCAGTATGTATCAGCATATGACGTTTGATTCAGAAACTAATTTAAGAAAAGTGAGGTCAAGATCAAAGGAAAGGTCAAGATCAAAAAATGTTGATGTAGTTGAAAAGGTTACATCAGTATGTATTAGCATATGAAGTTTGATGAAAATATTATGAATGGTTTCTTTAAAACTGAGCTAAACACTAATTTAAGAAAAGTGAGGTCAAGGTCAAAGGAAAGGTCAAGGTCAAAAAATATTGATGCAGTTGAATAGCTCTCATCAGTATGTATCAGCATATGAAGTTTGACACTAATTTAAGAAAAGTGAGGTCAAGGTCAAAGGAAAGGTCATGTTCAAAAAATGTTGATGCTGTTGAAAAGGTTACATCAGTATGTATTAGCATATGAAGTTTGATGAAAATATTATGAATGGTTTCTTTAAAACTGAGCTAAACACTAATTTAAGAAAAGTGAGGTCAAGGTCAAAGGAAAGGTCAAGGTCAAAAAATATTGATGCAGTTGAATAGCTCTCATCAGTATGTATCAGCATATGAAGTTTGACACTAATTTAAGAAAAGTGAGGTCAAGGTCAAAGGAAAGGTCAAGGTCAAAAAATGTTGATGCAGTTGAATAGCTCTCATCAGTATGTATCAGCATATGAAGTTTGATAACACTATCTTGAATGGTATCTTTAAAACTGAGCTAAAAACTTATTTAAGAAAAGTGAGGTCAAGGTCAAAGGAAAGGTCAAGGTAAAAAATATTGATGCAGTTGAATAGCTCTCATCAGTATGTATCAGCATATGAAGTTTGTTAAAAATATCTTGAATGGTTTCATTAAAACAGAGCTAAACATTAATTTAAGAAAAGTGAGGTCAAGGTCAAAATAATGGTCAAGGTCAAAAAAATGTTGATGCAATTGAATAGCTTACATCAGTATGTATCAACATATGAAGTTTGATTACACTATCTTGAATGGTATCTTTAAAACTGAGCTAAACACTAATTTAAGAAAAGTGAGGTCAAGGTCAAAGGAAAGGTCAAGGTCAAAAAATGTTGATGCAGTTGCATAGCCCTCATCAATATCTATCAGCATATGAAGTTTGATAAAAATATCTTGGATAGTTTCTTTTAAACTGAGCTTTGAACAGAGCTAAACGCAAAGTGTGACGGAAGGACAGACGGAAGGACGGAAGGACGGAAGGACAGAAGGACGGAAGGACGGAAGACGGACATGACAAACACTATATGCCCCGGCCATATTCATGGTGGGGCATAAAAACTGTCGGCGAGTTTCTTATTGCTCCTATTGCGTTCAACATGCCATTTGATTGACAATCTCTCTATATATGTAATATGGAATTTTTTTTTTTTTTTTATTATTTTCATTTTTTATCTTAATAATTTAATATTACATTATTTTGTACTACACGTATGTGTTTGTGGTTTAAGAGCAAAGTTAGGCTGTAGATTATAAAACTATAACATATGCCAGGACAGACATTTCTACATGTTACTTTTCAAGGACATAGCATCGTTTTTGAAAAGGGGGGGGGGGGCAGCCAGAGAAAAAAATTAACTTACCTGAAAAGACTTCACAAGCAAAACTAAAATAGGAAAATAGCCCAGAATCCTATTTCCTGGCGGAAGGGGGTGGGGACAACGGGACTATACTGCAACAAAAAGTGGGGTCGAACGGGACTTTCAATGAACATTACTAAAGTAAAAAGTTAGGGCTGAAAAAAGGGGGAGCCTGATGCTACGTGCCTGCTCTTATAGCTCATGCTTTATTTGATCTGCAATATCATAAGTTTACTTGATTGAATATCTCGGAGTCTCTCTTATCCTTTCTACAGCCTTTTAGTTTGACCAACTATGCAAAAGTTAGCCTTTTGAACAGTTGGCGTTAGGGCTTTCATACTTCACATCCGAAATTCTTTGTGACAAGACCTTTTCTTTGGAACAAATATTTTGACCTTGTGACGTTCACCTTGGAGTTTGACCCACTTTTTAAAAAATCTAACCTTGGCAATGACTTTTGAACGGTTGGGACTAGTGTTTTCACATTCACAGGTGTATTCCTTGTGACAACGCCGTTCATTGGATATCAACAATTTTTACTATTTGACCTTGACCTTGGAGTTTGTCGTACTTAAAAAAAAAATTAAAAGTTTTGACTTTTTACCTTTGACCTTAGAGTTTGACCTACCTTTGAAACATTTTAATCTCATTCATAACTTTTCAACGGTTGGTGTTAGGGTTTTCGTATTTTTACGTGTGTTTCTTGTGACAAGACCCTCCCTTGAGTACGACAGTTTTGACTTTTGTCCTTGACCTTGGGGTTTGACCTACTTTTGAAAAAAAAAACGTTGACCTTTGCCGTAACTTTTGAATAATTAATGCTAGGGCTTTCATATTTCAATGTCTACATTAGACAAAATTGCTAACGCACCACCTAAATAAATTAACATTTTTCTTTTCAAAATTTGTTTATGATGTTTTTGATATATAATTATGTTACTTCATTTAAAAATGGGACATTTAAATGTTTTAACTGATAAATAACAGAAATGTTTACTGAAGCGTAACCACTTCATAGAAAAAATTGAAATCATATCCATACTTTTTTGGTGGAATAAATTTCTAATTTTTTCTTTGTGGTTGTGTTCTTTATGTTTATACTAATTAAAAACTCAGAAAAAAAGTTACACCGTATGCAGCGTTTGACTCTAGAAGAGACCGCTCAGGCAGCCAGTATGGTATCTACAGGGGGTTCCTTTGAAGAAATTTGTGAAAAATTAAAACAATTCAAAGATTATGCATTTCTCTGGTGAAAAATTGTTGAAAATGAATTAACGATCATAAAAATGTTTACAATAGATATCGACGGCATTAAGTAAGCACCACACAATAACTTCAAGATTGTTTCACAAAACTGAGGCAACCGGAAGTTGGGTGGATTTGGTAAGGACACCAAGGCACTGGGTGACTATTAAGCAATATGGTAGTCAATCAGGGTATAGCATTTGATTTTTAAGTAGGAGACTGCTCCCGTCGCAACCTCACGGACCACCTTCAGTAATCACCAACTTCATATCTTGGCAAAAACGGTGCGCAGTGCACGTCGGGACAAGAAGGTCCTTTAAGGGTCTTGACATGACACCAAGACATTTGTTAATCCAGCTGTTTTGGAAAAGATGGCATATTTTATATACTAGTACCAATCAGGAAAATGATCAATTCACAAATAAGAATAATAAGCGGTGCGTTAGCAATTTTGTCTAGTGTATTTCTTGTGACAAGGCATTCCTTCGGACACCGTTAATCTATCCTTGGCCTTAACATTTGACTTGAGTATAAAAAATTAACCTTTGCCATGCTTTTCAATAGTTAGTCTTAGTGGTTTCATATTTCACAGTTATATTCACTGAGACGAGATCTTTCTTTGGGTAACATAATTTCTTATCTCTTGACTTTGACCTTGGAGTTGGATACGGATTTGAGAAACTTAAACCTTTGCCGTAAGCTGCAATATCCAAACTGGACAAAAACATTCACAATGAATCCTTAAATCATTGTGTGGAACCTGATAAATTATTTGACTCGATCTATGGTCTTTAAGAACATGGCTGACCTTATCCAGTCAATAACTCACAGATTGGGATTTTTCTTAACCTGTGTGTGTTATGGTCTTGATGAAAGGTCATTTGGATGAGTTTGGATGAGAAACTTTAAATTCGTTACCGTCTTTTTCTAGTGAAACATTGTTGGTATCATGCAGAGTGTGACATGGCCTAAACTCAAGTTCAAGGTCACTAAGGATAAGATATTTTGACTGGATGTATGGACTGTATGAACATGTGTGAATTTGAGAAGTCAGTAATACACAGATGGGGTTTGCTCATAACCAGAGTGTGTCATGGCTTTCGCAAGGTCATTTGGACAAGTTCAAGGTCACATACATTCCTTTATCGTCTTTTTACTACAGAGTGAAACATTGTTAGTTGATACCTCTTACAAGATTGCTTATAACCTTATGATATGGCATGACCTTGACTCAAGGTCACTTCTTCCTGCCTGCAGCTCCAACGGAAGACCTACTCGTTGCTTTGCAACGAGCTCGGCTCTAATTAATATTTGTACATTTCAATCTTTCAAATACTGCTCCATTTAAAACCGCATATTCTACAAAATTCTTCTTAAGGTTTTGCCAAAGGTCAACATGTCCAAAAAATTTATTTTTACAATAGCTCCAAAACTATGTGGTTTATAAAGTTAAAACTTTTACAGTTTATAAATATATCATTGATTAACAGATAGAAAGTATCACTTGATAACAAATACTTTAAATAATATTTATCGAGAAAAATTCTTTTTAAAAAAATGCATATATATATATATATTTTTAAAATGTACACCCAATTAATTCCGTACTTTTAGTGAAAACCATCATTGCAGGAACAATATATGTTTATCAATGAAGGGCAAGTTGGACTTCGATAGCCTCTGAAAAGTTGTTTTCCCTGTTTATTTTGTCCAAATGTTAAGATCTGAAACCGAAAGTACATTGCAAATGGCGGATTTTATAGGGGTCTTGTCTTTATACATGTCATGCTTTCAATAACAGCCTTTCAGAGACCATTCACATCCATCTTGCCCTTCATTGATAGACATATTATTTCTGCAATGATGGTTTTTCACTAAAAGTACAGAATTAAGCAGGTGCATTTTTTTTTTTAAATATGCACAAACTTTTTGAATTTTTTTTCTCAAAAAATATATTTTTTTAAATATTTGTTTTCAAGTGATACTTTCTATCTGTTACTACTGAATGTAAATTCAGCCAAGTGAAAGGTCAACTGCCTAAAATGTATGTCAATATCCCGCGGCAGTCATTATGTTTGACGTCATTGGGCGGGGGGTATAGAAATTAACATGGTATGCCTTGAGTATTTCATATCTATTACACAGCGATTTTTGTTTTTATTTACGTTTTTATTTCACATATAAATGTAAAATATAAGAAATCATTGTCTAATTTGTTTTGTATTCCAGGGACATTATAGACAGTTGAAAACGTGGGATAATTAATTAATGTATAATTAATGGGCTTCGTCCGTTATGCCAATTATCCCATGTTTCCAACTGCGAATAATGCCCCGGCATACCCAACAAACTACACAATGATTCCTTAAAAACCCTGCATCAAAATAACTTTTCAAAAATATATATGACTTGAGTTATTCATTTTACTTCTTGAATTAAACCATATGTGGTCATGAAAAACTTGCATATTATTAATTAATCTTACTTTTTTCAGTTTTATGGCTAATTTTGTCGTAGCAGAATTCTACCAGCTTTGACCTGTCGTGGATAGGTAAACAGTAGTAATGGTTGTTTGGCGGAATTTTCTTTTTGTTGCATCCCAATCGATCAGAGGATGATATCCATTGTTTCTTATTTGTAGGACATTTTGTAGTTTCATAAACAGAAAGTTCATTTCTGTACCCAGGGAGCTTATTCTGGAATTTAAAAATAACGTAAAATATATCGATATTTTGTGGAAAGATCTCCTTTAAACGAGAAAAATATGTCGTCATATTTCTATATATAGAACATTTATCTAAAATATACCCCATTAAAATTTTGATAAGAACATCGTTAAGACCATATTTAAAATACTCGGGATCCAAAATGGCGTTCGAAGGCAAAGGCCACGTTATGTGAGCTGCGGAGTTTAGGGCCGAGAAAGAGTGTTTATTGAAAGAGGTGGGTCCCTGAAAGGTTTTTAGGCTCCCCATATAACTGCTGGACTATATCAGACGTACGAATAGTACGAGCACAGGAGGAGAAAAAACACAAAAATCATGCTCAAAGGCAAGTCCAGTCTTGAAAACCCCAACAAAAGTAGGTAAACGTGAACTTGGCGGAGCAATGAAGCGTAAATACGATCTGCACAATCGACTTGAGGAGAGTGAAAACATAGCTAAAGCTGCCCTGTCAAAGGCCAACCAAAACGAGCAATATTCACGGAAACATAATATTAAAGACCATGGCCTCCCCGAGACCCAGGGAGAAAATCCCCTGGAGATTGTGAATAATGCGCTGGGAGAAGTTGGGGTGAAAATTAAAGACATTGATGTTGCGGCAATTCACAGAATCCCGGGAAAGCCGGACGAACACAAACCCATCATAGTAAAGCTTCCAACCACTGAGGCAAAAATCCATGTCATGAAAAAGAGATCAGATATAAAAAGGGTTGGAAGATAACTGACGATGTAACGAAGACAAACGTTGATCTTATGACCGAACTGACCAAGGATCCCCGGATTAGTGCCGCATGGTATTTCAACGGCTCAATATACGGACAGTATGGAACCAGACGCATGAAATTTGACATTTTTGATAACATCGAACGCAAACTGAAGAGCAAGTAATCTGTTCGGAAACTTTTAGGTCCAATCGGCATCCATTTTAGAGTAGACTTCCGGTGTTGAGAAGGTTAGATAAAACAAGCATTCTGAGAGTATTGCATTAGCAATACTAGTCCCCTACCGGCAAGTGTAATCTGGTTCCCGATAAGAATTGAAAATGCCATAAATCCGTCAAAAATCAATGAAGGGGGACGAACCTATAACTAATCAAGGTAAAGTGACTTACCAAAAATCAGCTCAATATCTGAAAGCGTTTAGAAGAAAATTGCGGAAAACCCCTAAAAATTGAAAAGGCCGTAATTCCGTCAAAGATCAGTGAAGCGGGACGAAATGCAAACTTGATCTGTAACTCATCAAGATACACTCACATACCAAAAATCAGCTTAATATCTGCAAGCGTTTAGGAAAAAAGTGCGGAAAACCAAGTGGGACAGATTGACAGACAGACAGAGGGACAGACAGACAGACGAACAGACAGACAGACGGACGGACAGACTCAGAGGAAACCTATAGTCCCCTCCGGTTTCACCGGTAGGGGACTAATAAAAACATTTTGCACTCTATCTCGTGCCACTCGATGGTCACAAGGAACTGAACTTTTTCCCTATTTTTCTTTTTATTTTCACTCTAGTTAAAGCTACAAAAGAATTATTTCAATATCTCGATGATGCAAAAAGAGTACATTATACTTAAGAACGGGGGATTTATATTAGAAAGGTAAATCCTGTTACTGACACTACTGTTACCTTTAAAATGGTAACAGTAAGGACAATTGGACTTCGTACCTTGAGTTTAAACAATAAAAAGAATTTATTTTATCTCACTAAGTGAATTCTTATCATAAAAAGTATTGGCCAATTTAGGGAATGGGACTCTACGCATGCACAAGGGTAGTATAGGAGCCGTTTAGGGAACAAAATTCCCGTTTCTTTTTGTGTACATATTCGAAAACGATATTAAAGTGATTTCCCAAAAGAATAAAGATTATCAAATCACTCTAAGTAAGAATAATCTATTAATTAGGAACAATTGATTAGATATATTACAATATTACGCAGCTCTCACATCATGCCGTGCACCCAGCTTGGCGAAAACGCGGGAGGAGAGAGAAATAAATGGACACCCGAGCCCGATCTAAATTATAATATAAACCCCCCCCCCCCCAAAAAAAAAACTACACCACCACCACCACCCTCCCCAATACAAAGGTATACAACACATTACCCAAAAGATAGTTAAACTCCTGTGATTAACAATGCGAATTGATTACATATATAATATCCACAATAAATTTCTTTAACTATAACTGTCCAAATCATGGTTCGCTTCTCAAACTAAAACAGTTCTACACAAACTCTGGTTCCTCCAGAATAGCTGCTACAGGCGGTATTAGCAAACACACCAGCATGGATCCTCCCTTGACTTCAGAACACAGGACACCGTCTGAAATTTGGACTAACAGGACACTAAACGTCAACTTAATAATAAAGACAACAGATACGAGTCCTGGTTGACCCCGCTCAAAGAACAAGGGGCAAGATCATTCTACTTAGTCTGGTAGAATCAGTTTCCCCAGCCCTGCACAGTGACACCTTATGGTTTTGTGCCTTTTTTGTCCCTGGCCTTTGGAGGCCTGGAGTCTGTTCGGCGGCTCCGACTTGTTCTTAATGCTCCCTGCCTGACCACCCTCATTTGAAGAAGTTGAGTACTCAGACTTAAATTGTTCTGGGCACTCACGGCCGAAATGCCTAGGCTGATGGCATTTGAAGCAAAGACCAGACCATCGTTGTTGCTAGCGTGGCCCGGGAAAAGAATCCCTTGTCCTGCATTGAGGGGCCTTTTTTTTATAGCTACGCTCCAACTTATCACTAGAACTTTGCCCTAACTTCAGTGAGTTCTGGTGACTACTGGTTTTAACGGACGCCCTATTTGGAGCTTGAGGGAAAGACCCCTGCTCCACCCCTAAAAACCGACTGCCTAAGGAGACAGAGCGCACCCCTCTATGCTGAGAGACAAGGGCTTGGCGGCTTAGCTGATATGTCTTAACATGCTGCACAGCTTCATCTAAATTTACAGGAGGACTGTCTATCAGTCTCCTACCTGCTAGTGCATCCTGACAACCCATCTCGAACCGCAGGACTGCCTGCTCTTGGAGCATTTGTCCCAGGACTCTCGCCCCTAGAGCACGTTGTGCGGTCTCCATGACACGATCACTCCAAAGCTCTAAACTCTCCTCCGCCTGCTGAGTCATAGAGTGAAACTCAACCTGTGAGGCAGTCTGTGAGGCAACTTGCAGTGTGCCTTTCCTAAACCGCTGATCAAACCGGGACACTATTTCGCCAAAAGTCATATCCTCACCATGCGAGGAGAGAAGGTGAAAATATCTGAGTGCAGGCCCCTCTACCAAGATGCTAAGAGCTAACAGACTGTCATCATCGTTCCACCCATAATATCTAACCAAAGTCCTAAACTTAGCTACCGGTGTATTTTAGACTCTTAGCCTCTGCTGGGATATTACGCCCAAACCTTAGAGTATTCCAGGGGTTCCTAGAGAAGTATTTTCCCTATCGCATAGAGGCGCACCTAAAACATCACTCTCTTTTGGCCCAATCTCCACAGCTGGATTCCCCAAACTGACAACTGGCACAGCCTCAATTCCTGTCTGACCCCTAAGATACATTTGTCCCGAGGCAGAACATGAGTGGCTCTGAGCCCCGGGGGATTCCCTACTTGTATGCGCATATACCTCCTGGGGCATAGAGTAATCTGACATACATGGAAGTAATGAACCTTCATTACTGTATAGGGGCTCCGCAGGATTCCCTGTGGGAATACTCAAGGGGGTTGTATTGTTCCTGCTCACTAATGTACTATGGCAATCCTCCTTAGAACTTGATTCCAGGGAGTGCTTACCCTCTGACTTCCCTACAAGTATCTGGGTCAATTGGGATAATTGGATGGGTCTGTACTTCCACTAACTAGGTCAGGACCTGATCATTGCTCGGTATAGCCCCAGAGCTCTGATGTTGTCCACCCCCAGTTGTCCCCATGTCAGTGGTTGTATTTATTACAGGCCTATCATTATTCCCAAGGGTGTGGGACATATCTACTTCCCCAACTACAATACTATTCTTACCCCCTCTAATACCTGGGGTACTAAATACAGTAATACTGGTGGTCTAAATGGAGTCAACAACCCGAAAAGTTGGTCTACTCTGTCAGGTTGAGAGCCACCATCTGCATAAGCATCCTGTCCCTGGGCCCCTGCCAAACCACCCGACCTAGCTACCTTGCCCCCCAGGACACCCATGCCACTCATGCGCTCGGGAATCTCCTTACCACGACCAAATAACCTTTTTTTCACTCATAACTCCTACTTGGGACTTACAGACAACAAATTAAAGTTTGGGTTCGCCTACTGCCCTAGTACACAAAAACATCACAGCTCAACAGAAAAATCAATTCATCTAAATACTTATTCAAATCACTGATTTCTTGCAACATTACTTATACCTTATTCGATTCTGCCGATATAAAATAAAAACATTATCAACTACACGTGGCCAGACCGTGCGGTGTCTCGGTCTCATAAGACCGTCAGAAATCCTACCGGCGATGCCAATAAAGTGATTTCCCAAAAGAATAAAGATTATCAAATCACTCTAAGTAAGAATAATCTATTAATTAGGAACAATTGATTAGATATATTACAATATTACGCAGCTCTCACATTATCATGGCCTTGCACCCAGCTTGGCGGAAACCAAACGCGGGAAAGAGAGTGAAATAAATGGACACCCGAGCCGGATCTAACTTATAATATAAAAACACCCCCAAATACACTACAATATCACCAATCTTCTTTTAGTCCATCAAGTTTGGGTAAAAATTTAACAGAGTCAATCTTCAGTCTGTATATTGCACATGTTAACAAGAGGCCCATGGGCCACATCGCTCACTTGAGCACACTGGCGAGGAAAAAAAGCAAAAATCAGTTCAGTATTGAAAAGTTAACGGGGGAGAGAGAGGGGGGGAGGGGGGGGGGACTTTAAACTACCAATGCTTTCATATCAATATAACAAATAACTTTGCTGTTCTTGAGCAGAAGATTTTTTCCCATATATTCATTTGTAAAAATTTGATCCCCCATTGTGGCCCCACCCTACCCCCGGGGGTGCTCATTTGAACAATCATTTGAACGATGCTTCCATATCAATTTGACTAATCATGGCTTTTCTGTTCTTGAGAGAAAGATTTTTTCCTATATATTCCTCTGTAAACTTTGATCACCCATTGTGGCCCCATCTTACCTCTAGGCGTCATGATTTGAACAAACTTGAATCTACACTACCTGAGGATGCTTCCATATAAATATGATCAATCATGTCTTTGCTTATCTTGAGAAGAAGATTTTTAAAGTTTTTTTCTATATACTCTTACGAAAAACTTTGACCCACCATTGTGGCCCCACCCTACCCCCGGGGGTTCATGATTTGAACAAACTTGAATCTACACTACCTGAGGATGCTTTCATATAAATATGACCAATCATGGCTTTGCTGTTCTTAAGAAGAAGATTTTTCCTATATATTTCTATGTAAAACTTTGATCCCCCATTGTGGCCCCACCCTACCCCTGGGGGTCATGATTGAACAAACTTGAATCTACACTACCTGAGGATGCTTCTACATAAATATGACCAATCTTGGCTTTGCTGTTCTTAAGAAGAAGATTTTTAAAGATATTTTCCTATATATTTCTATGTAAAACTTTGATCCCCCATTGTGACCCCACCCTACCCCTGAGGGTCATGATTTGAACAAACTTGAATCTACATGTACACTACTTGTGGATGCTTTCATATAAATATGACCAATCATGGCTTTGCTGTTCTTAAGACGAAGATTTTTAAAGATATTTTCCTATATATTTCTATGTCAAACTTTGATCCCCCATTGTGGCCTCACCCTACCCCCGGGGGTTCATGATTTGAACAAACTTGAATCTACACTACCTGAGGATGCTTCCATATAAATATGACCAATCATGGCTTTGCTGTTCTTAAGACGAAGATTTTTAAAGATATTTTCCTATATATTTCTATGTCAAACTTTGATCCCCCATTGTGGCCTCACCCTACCCCCGGGGGTCATGATTTGAACAAACTTGAATGTACACTACCTAAGGATGCTTCCACATAAATATGACCAATCATGGCTTTGCTGTTCTTAAGAAGAAGATTTTTAAAGATATTTTCCTATATATTTCTATGTCAAACTTTGATCCCCCATTGTGGCCCCACCCTACCCCTGGGGGTCATGATTTGAACAAACTTGAATCTACACTACCTGAGGATGCTTTCATATAAATATGACCTATCATGGCTTTGCTGTTCTTAAGAAGAAGATTTTTAAAGATATTTTCCTATATATTTCTATGTAAAACTTTGATCCCCCATTGTGGCCTCACCCTTCCCCCGGGGGTCATGATTTGAACAAACTTGAATTTACACTACCTGAGGATGCTTCCATATAAATATGACCAATCTTGGCTTTGCTGTTCTTAAGAAGAAGATTTTTAAAGATATTTTCCTATATATTTCTATGTCAAACTTTGATCCCCCATTGTGGCCCCACCCTACCCCTGAGGGTCATGATTTGAACAAACTTGAATCTACACTACCTGTGGATGCTTTCATATAAATATGACCAATCATGGCTTTGCTGTTCTTAAGAAGAAGATTTTAAAGATATTTTCCTATATATTTCTATGTAAAACTTTGATCCCCCATTGTGGCCTCACCCTACCCCCGGGGGTCATGAATTGAACAAACTTGAATCTACACTACCTGAGGATGCTTTCATATAAATATGACCAATCATGGCATTGCTGTTCTTAAGAAGAAGTTTTTTAAAGATATTTTCCTATATATTTCTATGTAAAACTTTGATCCCCCATTGTGGCCCCACCCTACCCCCGGGGGTCATGATTTGAACAAATTTGAATGTACACTACCTGAGGATGCTTTAATATAAATATGACCAATCATGGCTTTGCTGTTCTTAAGAAGAAGATTTTTAAAGATATTTTCCTATATATTTCTATGTAAAACTTTGATCCCCCATTGTGGCCCCACCCTACCCCCGGGGGTCATGAATTGAACAAAATTGAACTTACACTACCTGAGGATGTTTCCACATAAGTTTCATCTTTCCTGGCCCAGTGGTTCTTGAGAAGAAGATTTTTAAATGATGTCATTATTTTTTCACTAATTCCTAATTATCTCCCCTTGAAAGAGGGCGTGACCCTTCATTTGAACAAACTTGAATCCCCTTCACCCAAGGATACTTTGTGGCAAGTTTGGTTGAATTTGGCCCAGTGGTTCTTGAGAAGAAGATGAAAATGTGAAAAGTTTACAACAACAACGCCAACGCCAACGCCGACAACGACAACAACGACGACAGACAACGGACAAATTTTGATCAGAAAAGCTCACTTGAGCCTTTGGCTCAGGTGAGCTAAAAACTAATGATTCATCACAAACTGCATATATTACATGTATATCTATCAACACATGATCAACAAGGTGTTGACAGTGGGGGTAAAAGCTATTTAACAAATGTTTATTTTAGGTCATTTTTCGATTTGATTGTATGGGTAAGATCACAAACATGTTTTTAAAAGATAATTTACAAGAAAAAAGTCGGAAAGTCCTGGGGTCTGTATAGTAGGATTTGGGGAGGGTTTTCTTCCTGTTCTCAAGTACTCAACAAAGTGCACAAGCATATGTGATATCACTATATCATCGAACTAAAATTTCTTTAAAAGAATTTCATAAGGAAATCAAATCCTGTGTAAATTTCTATATGTCTATACCATATTTTAACTAGTGCTAATTGTAACGGGAACCGTTACAGATGTTCCCCAAACGGCTCCCCAATCCCTTATGATGCTCCATTAATTCCCTACAAACTTCAATGAATTAGACAATACTTTTGTAATACAGATGGACACTTTATTTTTAAGGGAATTTCATTGGAAAACTACTCCGATATAGCCATATGGATATTAGCCAATCAAATTTCAGCGCATGTGCTTGCACATATTTTCTACATTTTTCACATTAATTTTCTTATAGTGTCTCACAATACATACATTTGTGTTAAATATTAAAAAAATCTCATTGAAAAATAAGAGAGATGTAACCCTTTAAGTATTAGCCAATCAGAATTCAGCGTACGCGCATGCATGACCTTGCATTCAATTTTGATAGTATCATAATGTAGGAACTCTATGTGCCTATCAATGTCGTAAATTTCATCCTGTTTTGTTGAAAACCAAGGGAGTTATAGACATTTAAAGTTTCAACCAATCAGATTGCAGCACACCTGCATGCGCATGATTTCAAGAAATTTCTGATTAACATGTTGTAGCACCTTATAATATATACATATATTCTAAATTTCAAAGAATTTCGTCAAAGAACAAGGAAATTATTGAGATTTTTGTATCAACCAATCAGAGAAGAGCGCACGTGCATGCGCGTGAGTTCACGCTAATTTGACCATGTTATCTTGTCTAGACTACTAATATATCTTTATATTTTGAGTTTCAAAGCAATTCATCAAGAAATATGAAAGTTACGGCTTCATCAAGTATATCAGTCATTTCACTCATTGCACGCGTGCGCACGTGCATGCATGTGCGCGCAAAATGACCTTCGTTCCGAGCACCTACACAACATGCCCTAAAAAGGTTTCATGTCAATCGGATGAGTGGTTCTATGAGAACACTCCCGGACAAAAAAGTACCGGAGAAGAAAGTAGAAAAAAAGAATAATAATAATAAGAAGAAGAAGAAACAGAGTAAAAACAATATGTTCCCAAACTTCGTTTGGGGAACATAATAACGTGTACTTTCGTTATTTACTCATAACAACTCTGCATTAACGGAATTAGTTATGAACACGTATACTTACCCCCGAGACAAATACGAAACGACATAAGATCAATACAACGCAAAATTTAAATACAGGGCCTTTCATCTCCGCAATACAAAGTTACATGTATCAATTTAAGAATCCATGGTTTATGCTTGATCTGTTAACTTCCATAATCGATATACACTCGGCACACCTCGGCAGATTACATCAAACGTTTGATGTAGGGTACCGTAGTCAGCCGAGGTAAGCCGAATGATTCGATCAGTTCATGGGCAGCGTGTAATTCATGAACTGGAGGCATGAGTGGAGTTATGGAGTGGAGTCAAATTTTGGCGTCTAAGATTTTTTTTTTTAAAAACATTGAATGAAAAAAGATGTTCAAGAAATTGCATTAGTATAAAAGTTTTTCATTCTTTTTGTGCAATTGTTGGCTGTTTCAGGTCTATTAACTAAACAGATTGACAATTCATAGCTACTACGATCTAATTAAAATTTGTAAGTTTCTGAAAGTTACGTAAGTATTTGAAACTTGAGAAAATTACATCAGTATTGAATAGACAGACATGATACTGACAAGATAACCCCTGTTCTTTGTAAATGTTTGGAAACTGTTGAACATAATTAATCAACAGATATAGTCGGTCTAACTGGTTGTTTAAATACAGTTGAATTGGACGTGTCAACAAATCTGTCAAGAGCTATAAGGCTCGGAGTTTAAAACAATCTATAAGAATGCAGTTTTTTAATATATATATTACACTCACCAATTCATTACCCTCCATGTAAAATTATATAAATATATGATAATTAGTTTTAAGATAAGTTACACACTTTATACCGGCCACTTTCACATGTATACTAAAAGGTCCTCTCACTCCCTTACTTCCTGGTATTAAAAGCGACATAGGGATTACCATACTAATCTCTCTCACTTTTCCTTGGGTTGTCACTCCCTCACCCTCAGAAACAACAAAATCAGCCATGGGTCATATCACACTTCAAGTAGAAAGCAATGTATTAATTGTTTTTACTCCAGTTTATCTTTATTAAACATTGAATAAACTGTCATTTTTCTAATTGATAATGAAAGCTATGTAAGATTACATTGGCTCATAGAGAGAAGCCAGAATCCTCACACCCATGCGAAACGAGAAACAATGGAATGAGATTCAGCTTAAAATAACTAATGGTCTTAAAATGTCAGCCAAGGGGGGCAACTTGTGCTTTTGACTTCATTTTGTTAGATGACAGATGCAGAGTGAAATGAAAACATCTAACTTAGGTCAGATTTATCAGCGACCCGCACAACTATCTCACACAGAAAAATCATATATCATGAGATATTTAATTAATACAATACTACCATCTGAAAGAAAAACTAATTGAATGTATTTCCGCTGGGATGCTCTATAATGGTCCAAATTTCTATGTTAGTACTCTGTCAAAAAATAATCAACTGTTACAGATCATTAGCTTTTTACTTTACAATGTCCAAGACAATCTTGTGATTTAGTAATTCTGGTAATATTACAATTGAAATTTAATGTCAATGTTACAATAGCTTTCCATACTATATATATTTTATTGATAAACAAATGTATAAATATATTATTTAATGTTTTGTTTTTTCTCTGATTATGTAACAATCAGATAATAATTTTAGGTGATCTGTCTCTTACCAATTAATTATATACTTTTTAGCAGTTGATATCTAATCAAATCTGTCAATTCTTTATGGGTTGAAATCGCGATGTCAGATCACTGATAAATCTGACCTAAATTAGATGTTTTAATTTCACCCAGCTTCTGTTTTCTAACAAAATTCAATCAAGACAAAAGCTGCTCCCCCCCCCCCCCCCCCCGGTTGACATTTTGAGGTCATTGGTTTTTTTTTTTTATTCCATTGTTCCTCCTTTCTTGTTTCTCGCCTTGTGTTTTACACATACCCTAGTTTCAGAGATGTTAACCATTATTTTAATTTGGTGTATGTGACCTAGTGTTGAATTAACTTAGTTCTCCACAGAATAGCATGCAAGTACCGGGGTATTAAAATCATTGCATTATTTGTGAGTTTATATAAATGTTATCATCCCTTAACTAGCATCACAGTGCACTCCTTCCCATTAACTTCTAAACTGATAAAATTGTGATTAACCTGTACTCATATTACAGTATCATAATATTATTTAATTAAATGTATGTGAATTATGATAATCTTTTTTTAAAGTCACATTTTAAGATACTAAAATGATGGTTGCAAATCTAAAGTAAATTATCACAGGCACTTGTTTCGGAAATAATTTTTTAACCCATAGTACAATAATAACACAAGGTATCTAACTCCGAATTACACGGAGTACCCCCCTCCCCCAGAATCGCACTCATTTACACTTTCAGAGGAAATACACTGACAAACTGTTTATACCTATGTTTTCTACGATAATTTATCTACACAACCATATATGGCATGCTTGTCTTTATTTTCTTTAGTCTCCGTAAACAGCGTCAAAACTCTGCTCGCCGTGTGGAAAAGTCGAATTCAACCATGAAATGGTATGTGCTAATCCCGCACAGAGAACAAAATTAAAAAATGAGTGGGTTTAAAAATTCAATTCCAGTGTTTAAATATTGCATGAGTAAATAAAACTTGTTTACGTCTGATTTTCCCTGAAAACATTACGATGTTTATCCGATGTAATTTTAGAAACAGATTTTTAGCCAATCAAAATCTCTGTGCGGGATTAGCAAATACCATTCCATTTCCTTGTGTTATTATTATATTTATTACCGAAACAAGTGCCTGTGTAAAGTATACAGAGAGAAAAATAATCTATCATATAATAATTCCAATCTTAATTTTATTTATTGATTTCCTGTGTTTTGATTGGACGAGAGCAAATTCAAGATCGATAAATCTCTCCACCAGAACTACTTTCTTGGCCTATACATGTAGCTTTTATTGTTTAAAAAAAAAAATGAAACAAATCGTTACTTTTAGTCTGTTTTAGCTAAACTTTAAATTAAATAAAAACAATACTGACGACATACAGGACTGACAGACGGGAATGTTATGTTTATGTCACTGTCAGATCACGAGTTAAATCTCTCATAGGATATTATCGTCGTTCCTAAAGCTTAGCAAATCAGCTCAGTTCTCGGTAGCTGATAGGAAAGAGAAATGCACCTCAGACTCTTGCCTTATTAGCATCAGATTCATATTCCTACATCCTATATTCTGTCCCGTCTTTAAACAAACCAGAGCAATTCAAGGGTGTCGTCGGTATGCTACTTTCATTTTAGAGCGTCTGTCGTTTATGTCAACATGGTCAATGACAAATTCTTCTGAAGTCTACCTGTATTTACGATATTCGTTGACTTAAACAATATTCGAAAATTTTTTATAACTGTTTTATTGAATGTTTTGATAATTTAAGTTAAACTTTATCGATCTTACGTTTCATTTCCATATCGCGACATAAAGTATTCTTACGCTGTATACAGAAATAACGGATTGTATGGAGGCTTCAAAGAGAAATAATTTTAAAACTTCGTAATTGGAATTTTAAAGAATTAAATGTTGTTTTTTTTTTTTTTTTTTTTTTTTTTTTTTTTTTTGTTTGTTTGTTTTGTTGTTGTTGTTGTTTTTTTAAATTTTATCGATGTGTAAACTCTTGACATTTTACTCACAAACTTAACATAAAAGTGCTTCGCACTTTTATTTAGTTTGTGAGTTAAATGTCAAGATAAATTTTTCAAAAAGAACGTTTAATCCTATAATAATGTGGATTACATGGATGTGAACAAATGTGAATATGTCAAAAATCAAACAACCTTGTAACAATTATATTAACCTACATTGTTCAGCTGTGTGGTCAAAAACCTATAAAAGTTCTAGCAGACACAGAAAGCTAAATTTAGTTCAAAGGGTTTTATCACCTTCCAGTTATGTGTTGAAAGCAATGGTGATCATTATTTATGTAACAGTTAAGTTTGATTAAGACATAGAATAAACTGTCACTGTTTTAGATAACACACTATTTGACAATGAGAGTGAAATTAATACCAATGACCCTATCTGAAAGAATTTGCGGGAATTTGATGCAGCCACTGTATGTCCCACATATTCAGTTTATCAGAATCTGTCAAGAGTTATTTATACAAGAGGATGCAGGCAGTATTTTGCGATTACAACAGACCTATTTATTCACATCAGAACGCTATTCATTAAAAGTACAATAATTATGAGTAATCAATTTTTGAGGAAACACTTGAAGTGGACCAGAAGATTAACCTGTCTGAATAAAAAATAACATGAATATAATAACAATCCTGAGATTTAGGTAATAGATAATGGGATATTCACCTGACTTGTTAAAACAATCAACATATCTTAAATGAATATTTGTGAAATAAATTATATTATTATACCTCATATAAATAATCATTAGTGAAATAGAATCTGATTGGCCGAGACGGTCACGTGACCGTCGTGTTTGCCCTGCAACAAAACTTCGTGTTTCACGATTGTGACGTCACAATGCGACTACTGAGATGATTACTACTGTTTATATCGTTGATTGATTGTGTAGATTCAAACATGTAAAATATTAATATTTGGAATTTTTTTTTTCATGTGTGGGGTTTTAATGTTACTGGTGTGTAAATTACACTGACTTGTCACGAAGGAATTTTTTTTTATGTAGCACGACTATTGGTTTAACTTACATCTGTTTCATATTGTTCAATGTTTACTTTATTCATTGGATTTTCTGTACATTTCCTGCATTGTGCTTGATTCGGTATAATAAACAATTTATTGCATGATAGTGAGGGAGTCATGAAGATTTCTTCGCCCATGAAAAATCATATTCCCCTCGGGCGTTGCCCTCGGGGAATATGATTTTCATGGGCGAAATCTTCATGTCTCCCTCACTTTCGATGGATTTTTCCGCTATTTCCCGATCATGACAAGGAGCACACGGCGGATGTGACCGGTCGGCAGGGGATGCTCACTCCTCCATGGCACCTGATCCCACCTCTGATGTTTGGAGGTCCGTGTTTGCTCTGCTCCTATTTTGTATTGTCTAATGGACTTTGAGCTTGAATACTGTTCGTTATCTCCATATATTTCATTTCATGCAATAAATGCATATAAACTCCTAGAACATAATCTTTCAAATATGACTGATACAATGTCTTTTATAATATAGATTTGGTTGTGAAAAAATCTAATTGATTTCTATAAGAAAATTTGATCAATAATTATTATTATTATACCTCATTATAATTATTCTATACAACAGGTTATCTGATTGGTTCTAGATTATCATAAGACAGGGCCATAAATCTTCATATTTCCCTGTCGTTGTCATGCTTTTCATCATATTCAACCTCTTCGGAGACCTGGTGCATTTTCCCGCATAGTTATCGTTCGTTGAACGAAAACTCCCTAGAGTAGTTGAGACGTCACAATAGCCTGGTTCACTTCACAAAATTGCTGATGGGTTTCAGTAACTCTACGTTAAAATTGAAAGTGAATTTAAGAGCGGTGCCGAATTTGAAAAATTGTGTTTATTTTTAAAGTTTTTGCTTGTTTCGGTATAATAAACAATTTATTGCATGAATGTTCGGGAAACATAAAGATTTATTCAGCCAAGAAATATCATATTCCCCTCGGGCGAAGCCCTCGGGGAATATGATTTTTCTTGGCTGAATAAATCTTCCTATTTCCTATGTAGCTTGTATCACGAGCTTTGATTGGTTACAAAGTCGTGTGTAAATTTCCGTACACCCGACCTGAGCCGGGGATAAAAAAAACTTGACACCACAATGCATAGTTTCTCTATCATAAAAAGCAAATGACATGACGTCACGATGCATTGTCAAACTCCATGCAGTGTCAATTCTCTGGGACTACTTTCCCTACGAATGATATGGAGTTGTAGCGTAACGTAATACTGAGCTGTCTGGAGCTTGGATGCATTGTAGGACGTAGTAAATCATATCGATAGCTTGAAACACAGTTGATTGGACTTGTTTACAAAGAATTTATTTTGGTACATAGGAAATAAATTCGTTATCCAGGTCCAATCAAGGGTGTACGGGGATTTACCCTTCGGCCTCAGGGTGTATGAAATAAAACCCGGGGTAAATTGGATAACTAATATTATTTCCTATGTAGCTTGTAACACGAGCTTTGATTGGTTATAGAGTCGGGTGTAAATTTCCGTACTCCCGACTTGAGCCGGGGGTAAGAAACGTGACGCCAAAATGCATATTTTCTCTATGATAAAAAGCAAATAACACGACGTCACGATGCATTGTAGGACGTAGTAAATCTTATCGATAGCTTGAAACACAGTTGATTGGACTTGTTTACAAAGAATTTATTTAGGTACATGTACATAGGAAATAAATTCGCTATCCAGGTCCAATCCAGGGTGTACGGGGATTTACCCCGGGTTGTATTCAATACACCCTTCGGCCTTTGGCCTCAGGGTGTATGGAATACAACCCGGGGTAAATCCCCGTACATCCTGGATTGGACCTGGATAACTAATAATATTTCCCTCACGATCATACAAAAAATGTATATTATTATGCTTCCTGTCAGTTTGTCTCTATATAATCAATACCCAACTATTTTCGCATAGTGTTCTAGGGATTTATATAGCGTACATGTAAGCATACTATGCCGAAATAGTGCACGGCTTCTTTTTTTATTGAAGAAAATATCACAGCGCCCACGACGGGGATCGAACTCACGACCCCGAGATTGTCAGTCCGACGCGCTACCAATTACGCCACAGACGTGCTTTCTAGCAAAAATCAAACTTAAAAAAAATGACAGACTCCAAAATTTGACTCAAACTCCATTCTAAACTCCACTC
Source organism: Saccostrea echinata (assembly GCF_033153115.1). NCBI lineage: Eukaryota > Metazoa > Mollusca > Bivalvia > Ostreida > Ostreidae > Saccostrea > Saccostrea echinata. Next base: position 4,357,726 of record NW_026889768.1, read on the forward strand.
CATAACTCCACTCCATGTTTCCAGTCCATGAATTACACGGTGAACAGTTCATGTATCGCAATTTGCGCATGCATGAATTTATCGATCAGCAAGGCTACCAACTGACCATAAATTGCTCACAGAACTTTATGAATTATAAAAAAAAAATGACGAATATCGTAAAAATAAATGTAAAATTAATCCCTCTTTTTGTAATTCTTCCTGCAATAACTATTATTTTCTTTGTAAGAACATTTAAATATATTATCTATACTATATTTAGAAATCTTAAAATAGTTCACTAGTCTGTGGTGTTTACATATCCCCATCGATATCAATGAATGATGAAAAATACATGTAAATAACACAGTATGAAATTGTTTTTGAATGAATAGTGCTGCACAACATAAATATAATCAAAGTACTGAAAGTATGATACGAGTTAATGGTTTCCAAGCTCGGCTATTGGTAGGTCTTTCAACTTATATTTCAAGTTGCACATATGGTAAAACATTTGATAGATAAATTTATAGGTACGTGAAATTCTCAAAATAGAGTAGAATCTTAACATGCATTTAATTAAATTAATTAAAAATTAAAAGCATTAATAATTGATTTGCACGATGTTGTGTTTTAAGGACAGGTAACTCAGATGTGAAAAATGATCAACAAATTGCCGATCTATGAATTGTCATTTAAAGGAATGGTATATAGGCTGTTTCAATCGGTATTGTTATGTACACAAAAGGGTTCCTTGTATTGTTGTGTTTACAAAAGTGTTGACCAAACCAAGCAGAACCTTTAGCATACACTAAACAAAATTAAAAAAAAAAACAAAAAAACAAACAAACAAGATATAAAATATATATCCCTATGAAAGAGAGTCATGATTTGAACAATCTTCAATTTACAATACTTGTGGATGTTTCCGTATAAATATGACTGATCATGACTTTGTCGATTTTCCCTAAACGAGATTCCTATATTGAATTTTGATTGCCCATGTAGCCCCCATCCTAACACAAGGGAACATGATTTGAATAAACTTGAATCTACACTATCGATGCTTCTACATTATAGTACTTATTATGCCTCTGCTATTCTCAAGAAGAAGGATTTTAAAACATTTCTCTATGTTTTCAATGTAAATCTTAGATCCTTTATTGTAGCCCGCCCTACCCCCGGGGTCATGGTTTAAGGTAGTACAAAACACCCATGAAATCTATTTTAACTCATTTCTTACAAAGTAAAGAGAAAAAAAGAATGATATCACTATATTGTCAACAATCAATGATCTTCGTAAGATAATAAGTTGTGACATGTTTTCATCAAAATTTGTTAAAAAATCAGAGACATCCTATATATTGGTCACTTGGGAGTCTACTTTATGCAATCTAAGAAGGCCGTTCAAAATTACGCGGACTCTGCTATTATTTACTCTTACAGACACATATAGAACTGAAATTTCACAGGAACATATTTCTTAAAGATTCCAATAAATTCTTGGTAATTTTGTTTGATTTTATTTAATATCTCATAAAATTATTGCTGCTTTGATACTACTGATGGTGATGTACGGAGCACAGCAATAATGTTGAAAAACAAACATGCGGTATCAAAAATTTTATTCATTTATTTTCCATATTTCACGATATTATTCAACAATTTTCTCTAAAGTTTCTTTTTATTGTTGTATTATTAAGTATTTAGATTTCTGACGTAATATTTGAAGTACTAACAGAAATATTGTAATTTTTCTCCGATGTGACCCCTACGAAATCAACTGCAAAAGTGACGTCTCGTGTATTGACGGAGCAGCGCACTTTTATCAAATCATGAAACATGCTTGCAAAACGCCAACAGAGACCCAGAATAAGCCAGATGAAACATGTAGTAAACCAGCAGAATTTCCGACACATCTCTACAAAATGTGAAAAAGAATTTTAGACTGTTAGACCTTGGTCAAAAGACAATCCGGGAGGGATGGAAGAAGTTCATCGACAAAACACTGATCTAAGCTGTTAAGAATGTGACTGAGATCGACTGACGTCAAACTTTACTTAAGAAATATCAGCAGTTTTGGGGTTTAACAATAACTAGAATACAAAATACTAGTTTTAAAGTTTTTAAGCTGGATATAAGAAATGGTTTATGGATGTTTATTCTGAGCGGATAAGGTAACCCAATCTATACAGTATCAAATACCAAGGTAAAATATTGAGAAAATGAAAGCTCCCATTTTGTAAAATGCCCGTGACATTGAAGGTTTTAATGCGCCGTGACTTCTTGACATGTCCTGTTTAATCACCCGAAATTGATACCAAATTACAATATTTTGACATGATATTTTGATGACCATATATGTAAAGATTCTTTTATATTATTTGTGACTTTTTGCTTGATTAAGTTGTCAAATTCGTCAAATATATTTTCTGTGCAACAAGTCCCTGTAATTTTTGAACGGCCCTCGTAAATGCATTATAACAGTCTGCTATTAAATGCAGTGTAACTTTTGATCAATAAATAGACCTGTTCCTTCCTCAGGACAAAGAAAAAAGTTAAGAAGTCATAAAAACAAAGGAAATAAAGAAACAAAAACAACTAGCACTACAACTAAACTACCAAACACTAAATATTTACAGTATTACATGTTTAATTTGAAGTTTATAAACAGTTATGAACAAAGAAATCCGGAGCGCTATGAATTGCGTCCGGTCTATCGGGTGTACTCTGGTGAAGTGCGATTTACATAGTTGAACGAATTAATTATCGCTAATTAATTACGACCAGGCAGTAAATCGTACATTGTCTTATTCTCTCAAAATAGCGTAACTATACATGATAAAAAGAAATTAAAGATAATATGGAAGGGCAATTTTAAAATATGAATTTGGATATATTATAAATTTGGAAATCTGATAAAAGAAATAAACAAAAATGTAAGCTGTAAATATTTGGGTAGGTTGTTCCAGAATTGCTTATGCGAATTAACGGCAAAGTTTAAACTATATAGAGAGAATGAACTTGTTTGTTACAATCCGGGATTGGGTCTAGTTCACGTTCACAGGAGATCTCCGCAGGAGAGTCAATAATAACCGTTCTACCGTTAGGACCAAAAAACTCAATGAACCCGTTGGGGAATATTTCAACCTTGAAGGTCACAAATGGGAGGACATGACAGTAGTGGTTATTGACCATAATCCAAGATGGACAGGCGAGGGCCTCGAGGCATTCATTTCATTTGCCAACAACTTTCATCAGTCTATCAAATTTACAGTAGACGTATCTAATTCGAAAAACATATTCCTAGGTTCTACATCTACCCTGACTGATGGTGAAATCGAATTCATTCTCCACACGAAACCCACAGATTCCCATCTGTATCTAATGCCAACTAGCTGTCATCCCCCACACACATTTAAGGGTGTGCCTAAGGGTCTAGCCACCAGAATTTGGCGCATCTGTTCATCTCCTGCCTTATATCAGGAACGAAGCGGTCTCCTCAAGTCCCACTTATGCAAGAGAGGCTACAATGCCCACACCGTACAAACTGCTACTGATGAGATGGCGGGACATGACAGGCAAAACCTATTACGCTACAAGGAAAAAGACAATAGCGGCAGGGTCCCTCTGGTAACCACATACCATCCCGTCCTTAAGAACCTCAGCGGTATCCTTCAAAAGAACCTGCAAATTCTCCACTCAAATAAACGAATGGCAGAGGTCTTTAAGGAGCCCCCATTGGCTGCATACAGACGCCCGAGGAACCTAAAGGACATGGTAGTAAGAACCAGATTGGACAATCCATTACCTAACGGGGGCTTTAAAACTTGCTCTGACAGAAGATGTCTTCTCTGTAAGCACAGCTCTGACACAGACGGCTTTAACAGCCCCGTTACAGGCTGCAGCTACAAAACACTAGGGAATTTGTCCTGTCAAACAGCATTTATCTCATCAGTTGCAAAGTCTGCCCCAAAACAGTATGTTGGTGAAACAGGAGATCTCCGCAGGAGAGTCAATAATCACCGTTCTACCATTAGGACCAAAAAACTCAATGAACCCGTTGGGGAACACTTCAACCCTGAAGGTCACAAATGGGAGGACATGACAGTAGTGGTTATTGACCATAATCCAAGATGGACAGACACTCAGAGAAAAGGCAAGGAAAAGTTCTGGATGCACAGGCTGACGTCATTCCGCCCTAATGGTATTAACAAACTTAATGACTTCACCAGAATGAACGTGAACTAGACCTAATCCCGAATTGTAACAGACAAGTTCATTCTCTCTATATAGTTTAAACTTTGCCGTTAATTCGCATAAGCAATTCTGGAACAACCTACCCAAATATTTACAGCTTACAGTTTTGTTTATTTCTTTTATCAGATTTCCAAATTTATAATATATCCAAATTCATATTTTAAAATTGCCCTTCCATATTATCTTTAATTTCTTTTTATCATGTATAGTTACGCTATTTTGAGAGAATAAGACAATGTACGATTTACTGCTTGGTCGTAATTAATTCGTTCAATTATGAAAATCGCACTTCACCAGAGTACACCCGATAGACCGGACGCAATTCATAGCGCTCCGGATTTCTTTGTTCACAACTGTTTATAAACTTCAAATTAAACATGTAATACTGTAAATATTTAGTGTTTGGTAGTTTAGTTGTAGTGCTAGTTGTTTTTGTTTCTTTATTTCCTTTGTTTTTGTGACTTCTTAAACTTTTTTCTTTGTCCTGAGGAAGGGACAGGTCGTCCCGAAAATTTGACAATTATTATTGTTCGTGTCGTTGGTCATTTTTAGTGCTTTATATAAATTTCCATCCGTGACCTTGTATCTACTTAGTAGATCCGATACTTAGGATATACAGTGTTGTTGGTTTTTAGTGCTTTGTATATATATATATATATATATATATATATATATATATATATATATATATATATATATATATATATATATATATATATATATATATATATATATATATATACACTGAACCAAACTTCTAAGTGTTCACCTAACATTTCTTAAGTTTTAAAAAACAAATGCGTACAATAAATAATTTCTTTAATTCATGGTTAATGATGCATATTTCAGTTCGATGTTGCGTAAATTTCGTGTAAGTATCCCGTCAGAATTTTAAGCAAAGTGTCAAGGACATGATGTACCCTCAAAATGAAAACTCACATAAAATAATCTCTAAGGAATAAGACCACCACTCGCTTAAATTACTGCAAGGCATATTCTTTTCTCATGGATACAATGTACCCCTGAATAGGATATTGACCCATCTGCTGCCACACCTACTGCATGGATCTTTCTAAACCGTTGAAATTGTGTGGAGGGGGGGGGGGGTGCTTTGACATTCCTTACAAAAATCCCAAATGTATTCAATAGGATTCAGATCCGGGAATTTCACAGTGCATCATCACAGATACCTTTTGGTCAATATTTTTGGGCGTTTCGCACGTAAGTGTACCTCTTTAAGGATGATTCAGACTTAGAGATGATATTAGACTGCCACCAGCACCAATTTCTTATCATTTTCTTACCATTTAAGTCGTTTGTTTTAATGTTTCTAAAATTGTTTCAGGACAATGTAACAAACTTTTAACCTAGTTGTGATGCGAAATGTTGGCCTCAGACGAAGATCCAGATTACTTCCGGTTTGATGAAATTTTGTCCAAAACTTTCAAATTGTGACAAGTTGAAAATTGTGAAAATGACGCAGAACCTATAGAAAAATGTGTTTAAATGGGTTTTTATACTTGTTGTTAATTTTTAAAAGTAATATCAAGGACAAATAAACACTAAAATAAAAGTGAGTAAAACATGGTGCAAGAATGATCCGAATAACAACATTCCAACGGCTCTCCCTCCTTTCTCAATGGTCATTTTGCCAATGTTTTGTGTTTTTTAGTTAAACCAGTTTTCAAAAATTGAAAATGGTCACAAAAAGATGCTGATCCTACAAAACACTTGCCGCAAAGTACAGATTTATTGTTTTTACGCTTCGTCACGGTACATTGGTTTTCATCGGTGATAATTGATTTTCTTTCAACAATTGTTGAGAAGACTCATTGGTTATAATAATTTGAAAATATCATACCATTCTATCTTGTAGTTTTTAAATAAATACTTTTATTAGAGTGAACACTTTGTTAAGTGTGTATATATATATATATATATATATATATATATATATATATATATATATATATATATATATATATATATATATATATATATATATATATAAAGGAGTCTCCAGTCTTTATGTACAATAAAGGTCAACGTCATATTAGGAGGTCAAAGGTCAAATATTGTGACGTCACCTACTGAATCGTTTAGTTTTTTGCCATTGATTTTTTTTAATCGCCAAAATATCTATAAAAAAAAATCAACGGTTCAATTTTCCGTATTTTGACACATTTTATTCTAGATCTGGGATCCATTTCAATCATTCTCAATATTGATTTTTTGTAAAAAATTGAATTATATATTTTTTCTTAAGAGAACTTAAAGTGTAGCATATTTACATATGAATTTTCAATTCTGGGGCTATGTATGTTCTATTTTTACATCATATTTTACTTTACTCAAAGGACTAGTGTCACTATATTTTACTGAATTTTAGGAACAAAAAGGTTGCCTTTATAAACAGCATCACACAAGTTTGCAATAGATCAATTAATATTTTTTAAATAAGGCATATTCTCGAGTCGAATATCTTATTTCACAATCTTCTTACAGGGGTCTGATATGCCATATTTCAAACTATGTGGGCAAAAAATTTCTTTCATTTTATATATAAAGAGAGATGTTGTATTCTAGAACAAAATTTCAAAAAAAATTGAATTTGATTGACTATTGTGTACTACCGTAAACAAAATTGATTCTACATAACCTGAGGATGTTTCCATATTTATCTGACTAATAATGGCTTCGCCGTTCGCGAGACTAAGAATTGTTTTAAAGACTTACCCTTTATATTCCCAAATAAGACTTTGATCGCCCACAGTGTCCTCAACTTACCCAAGGGGGTCATGATTTGAACAATCTTGAATCTACACCACCTGAGGACGCTTCCATATAAATGTGACTAATAATGGCTTTGCTGTTCTTAAGAGGAAGAATTTTAAAGATTTTTCTTATGTATTTCCATGTGAAACTTTGATCGCTCATGGTGGCCCAACCCTAATGCAGGGGTCATGATTTGAACAAACTTGGATTTTCCCTATATCTGGAAGCTTTCACTTAAGTTTCATCTTCTATGGCCCAGTGGTTCTTGAGAAGAAGATTTTTTTAATGACCTCAGCCAATTTTTTTTACTTTTTCTAAATTATCTCCTCCTGCAAGAGGATGTGGCTCTTCGTTTGAATAAACTTGAATTCCCTTTATACGAGGATACTTTGTGCCAAGTTTGGTTCAAATTGGCTCAGTGGTTCTAGAGAAGATGCAAATGTGAAAAGATTACGACAACGACGACAAAGCCACCGACGAAAGACAACGGGCAAATTTCGATCAGAAAGCTGCCTGAAGCCTTTTGCTCAGGTGAGCTAAAAATCAGATCTAAATATTTCATATAAATTCAAACCATGCAAACCAATGAACAAACCATGCTCACACTTTTTGCACGAATAAAAAAATTCTATTAAATTCTTTGTGTTGCTGTACTTTATGTTTGCATCAATAATAAAAATAATAAAACTAAACAAGAGGCCCATTGTCCTATGTACTCCCTTGTAAAACTCTGATCCCCTATTGTAGTCTAAACCTGTTCCTGAGGACCCTGGTCTGAATAAACTTAAATCTAAACTAGTTAAGGATGCTTGCATATTAATATATCTTATGGCTTTGCTGTTCATTAGAGAAAAAAAAATTCAAGTTTTTTTTTTCATTATATTCCTTTGTAAAACTTTTATCCCTAGGTGTTGTCCGACTCTCCCCATGGCGGTAATGATTAGAAAAAAAATTAATCAATACTAACTGAGGATGCTTCCATATTAATATGACTAAAATTACTTTGCTGATCTCCAGAAGATTTTTCCAATACGTGTATATTCCAATGTAAAACAAGGAGCTACGATTTGAAAAAAAAAAAAAAAAAAAAAAAAAAAAAAACCTTGAATTTTCACGACCTGAGGTTGCTTCCATAACAATGAGTAATCATGGCTTTCGTGTACTTGAAAAGAAGATTTTTTAAAAAAGATTTTTACCTATAAATTCCCAAGTAAACTTTGCCTATTGTAGCCCCACTCTAGCCCCGAGAATCGTGATTTGAACAATTTTGAATCTACACTACATAATGAAGCTTTCACATACATGTACGTTTCATCTTTTCTGGCACAATAGTTCTTGCGAAGATTTTTAAAAGAAGTCATTATATTTCACTAATTCTGTAGTGTCTCCCTGGCCTCTCATTTTAACAAATTTGAACCCCTTTCAGCCAAGGATGGAAAGTTTGGCTGAAATTGGCTCAATGATTCTCGAGAAGTCAAAAATGTGAACAGTTTACAGGAAACAGAGGAATGCTGTACACCGTTCGATCAGAAAAACGAGCTAAAAACTCAAGAAAAATGTGGCATTTCAACACAGAATGTGGTAAAGCAGGAGTCTGAACATGCTGAAGATATTGAGAGAGGTTGGTAAAAAATTTAAACAATTTAAAGATTTTTTTTGTTTCATTTTGTTAAAAATGTTGCAACAAGATCAACAAATACAAAAGTGTCCTATATGGTTGGTTATGTCATTTAATAGACACTACACAAATCTAAAGATTGTACCACAAATGTGTGACGAGTGGGTTGACCGGGTATTGATGCCAAGAAACCTGGGTGACTACATGGTAATATGACAGACATAACGCTCTACATGTATATCATTTGAGAAATACGTAGACCACCCCTGTTGCAACCTCAATGATCACCACCGATAGCCACTAATTTCATGTCATGCAAAAATGGTGCATAATGGACATGGCAGATTGCTAAAAAAATGGTATTAGGCCAAGACGGCAATTTGAGGGGTTTATTTTGACACCAAGACATTGGCAAATTCGACTACATTGCAAAAGATGGCATTTTAGAGGTACTCCTGCCGATTAGTCAAATATTCTATTTATACATGAGAATCATAATCGAGTGGTACATACCCTAGCGATTTGTTAATTGAACAATTGCCTAATCAGCAGAAGTCTAACTATTATGACATCTTTCCCAATACAGTGGAATTGACATCTTGGTGTCAATTGACAAAACCCTCAAATGAACTTCTTGCCCTAAAACTAATTTCCCAATGTGTATTGTGCACGTAAAGATAAGATAATATTTATTTAAAGTCGGGTAAATCAATAAACAAGATGTGTTTGTGAAACACTGATGCCCCCGTATGGCAGCTTATGGCGAAGGTTAAAGTTTCTCAAATGCAAGTCAAAATCCAGCCCAAAAGATAAAAAATGTTGGTACCCAAAGAAAGGTCTTGTCTCGAGGAATATACCTGTGAAATTTGAAAGCTCTTGCTGCAACTGTTCAAAAGTTTTAGCGAAGGTTAAAGTTTTTTAAAAGTAAGTAAAACGTCAAGGTCAAGGTCAAAGTTGTTGGTATCCAAAGGAAGGTCTTGTCACAAGGATTACATATTTGAAGTATGAAACCCCAAGCACCAACTGTTCAAAAGTTATGGCCAAGGTTAAACTTTTTCAAAAGTAGGTCAAACTCCAAGGTCAAGGTCAAAAGGTCAAAGTTGATGGTATCCAAAGGAAGGCCTTGTTACAAAGAATACACATGTGAAGTTTGAAACCCCAAGCACCAACTGTACAGAAGTTATGGCCAAGGTTAAAGTCTCATGAAATTTTGCAAAAGTGGGTCAAACTCCAAGGTCAAGGTCAAAAGGTCAAATATGATGGTGCCCAAAGAAAAGTCTTGTCACAAGGAATACACGTGAAATATGAAAGTCATAGCTCCAGCCAATCAAAAGTTAAGGGCAAGGTTAAAGTCGACAACAGACAGACAAAGAAAAAGACAAACGGACAAACAGACAGACAGGACAAAAACAATATACCCCCGGGATCTTTCGATCCTGGGGCATAAGAACATTTATTTAGCTCTGAAGAGCTATTTTCCGACTACATAATAATATTACTTATAATACAACAATCATACAGAATAAACAAGAAATAGGACTTAAACTATCACACTACTAAAATATCAATATACCAATATACCTCCGTGATGCAATACAGTGACATAGCAATGTCATTTGACATAGTATTCATCACAATAAGACCAACAAACTGGAATTAACACTGTTTACTATTATCTAAAAATAAAATTTAGCGAAAAACACAGCAATTACAACAATTTTCGTACCAACTGCTTATGTTTGATTTAAATTGATTAAAAGCAGTAATATTTCTAAAATATTCTGGTAAAGAATTCCAAAGTTTTGTGGATTTATATCTAAAAGACCATATGTTGTTGAACTTCTTTTGGTAAAACAGCAGTTTTCGTATATCTAAAAGAATATGGCGTTTCTTTGATATGGATTAAATCGTGCAGGTAAGATGGACTTTGTTTAAAATCTTAAAACATTCTATGGCCATTGTTCTAATACGCCGGAGTTTGAGGCATGGCAATTTTGATTTATCCAGAAGATAACTATATGAATTTTTGTAGTCGTCCTAGAAAAAACGCAATGCTCTTTCCTGTATTTTTTCCCATTTTCTTGTTTCTCGTTCACCACAAAAATGCCAAACTAATAGTTTGACATGATAAATGTATGATAAATTGTTAGTTTTCCTAATTTAGTCAGGTGAACCCCTATTCTTTTAAGTACATTCAATTGTTATGAAGCTTACTTACAAATGTTTGAAATATGAGAGCTAAACTTAAGCTCAAAATCTATAGTCACGCCAAGTAATTATACTTCGTTTTCCGGATTAATCATATAACCATCAATTTCAAATCAAATGTTTTCCTGTTTTGTTTTCTTTCCGAGACATATAGCTTGAAATTTATCAGGACTGGCTTGCATTTGCTTATCTTCAAACTACTTAACTAGGGTTGAACAATTTGATTCTAATGTATTTTTTAGTGAGATAATATCGTTGCTCGAGTTTGAGAGAGTGTTATCATCGGCATATTTGTAGAGGTTACAATCTGATACAAAATGAAAAATATCATTGATATAAATATTAACAAGAGGCCCAAGGGCCTTAATGGTCACCTGAGTACAATACAACAATTTAGATGATTCATAAACTGATAAATGAAGCTTTGTTGCCCAAAAGCAAGAAAAATAGTATGATTTGCATCAACAAAATAATTGGTTTAGTATCTATCTGTCCCCCATTTATCACTATTACCATGCAGACTATTAACAAACTGTCTATTTTTTAACCCCATATTATTACTTCTCACATTGGCCTCTCTTGGCCTTTGAACTGTTGAGAACATTTAAAAAGATAAGTTATTTTTGTCTCAATTTTATTCATCTATTATTTTTAAGTCTACCTGATCTTTAAAATTATGAAAGTACTTTTTGTATTATACAAAAAATATTCTTGCATAATTCTCTTATTCTATTAATTAGCATTCAAATACATTATTTACAGTGATTTATTATCAAAGGTGAATGGCAAAGGGGAATAACTTTGCTCAGCAGAATGTAAGTTAATAGAGCACTGGCCAGGACCAGAACACTTAATTAAATGGTCCAGGTGTTCAAATTTCTGGTAAAAATACCGTTGCATATTAAAACTTTTCTCTGTTTGCCTTGAATATGCCAAGAAGCATAGAAAATTTTCAAAGAAATGCATTTTCACTATATTATTAAATAAATAAAGCCCCATCCTTACACCAGAACATCTGACCCATTGGTCATAAGCTCACAATTCTGGAATAAGCACCCTTGCTCATCATAACTATACACTTCTTTCTTTGCTTTATAACCAGTAGAAGAAAAAATATTTTGAAAGAAATCATGCATTTTCACTATATAGTCAATAGAGCCCCCCCCCCCAGAACCCTGACCCTGGGGCCATGAATTTCACACATTTGGAAGAGGCATTCTTCCTTATCATAACCATGCACTTCCTTTGTTTGAAAAATACCCAGGAGCAGAGAAGAAGATTTTCAATGAATTTATGCATTTTCCCTATATAATCAATAGAGCCCCGCCATAACACCAGAACCCCTGACCCTGGGGCCATGAAATTCACAATTTTGGAAGAGACACTCTTGCTCATCATAACTATGTACTTACTTAGTTAATTTAATACCCAGGAGCAGAGAAGAAGATTTTCAAAGAATTAATGCATTTTCATTATAGAATCAATAGAGCCCCGCCCTTACACCTGAACCCCTGACTCTGGGACCATGAAATTCAAAATTTTGGAAGAGGCACTCTTGCTCATCATAACTATGTACTTACTTAGTTTATTTAATGCCCAGGAGCAGAGAAGAAGATTTTCAAAGAAATAATGCACTTTTACTATATGATCTATATAGCCCCACCCTAGCACCAGAACCTCTGACCCTGGGGCCATGAATTTCACAATTTTGGTAGAGGGCTCAATGCTTATTACAATCATGCCAACGGTTTGACTGCTTGATGTCCAGGAGTAAAGAAGAAGATTTTTAACGATTGCATTAATTTTGGTGGTTTAAGCCCCACCCCTCAGGCCCCCCGGGGGGGGGGGGGGGCAGGGACCATGAAATTCACAATTGTTGTTTCCCTTCACCCATAGATGCTATATGCCAAATTTGGTTGAAATTGGTTAAGCGGTTTCAGAGAAGAAGCTGGAAATGTTCAAATGTTAACACACGACGAACGACGCACGACTGACGACGGACGACGCACGACGACGGACGAGAACAGATAGCAATAGGTCACCTGAGTGACTCAGGTGACCTAAAAATAACAGGACTAAGCTTAAATAACTTAAAATTAGACTTGTTGCTGCATTTGTAAAACAATATGCATTTAATTTTGCTAAAACTAGATCATGTGGAATACAATCAAAGGCTTTTGATAAATCCATCATAATTGATGCAGTATATTTTTTTATGATCAAGAGCAAACTTCCAATCTTCAACAATTTTTAGCAATACACTCTGACAGCCATACCTTGGTCTAAAAGCTGATAACATATCATTAAAATGGCAATTTAAAAAAATCAGATAATTGACTGTGAATGACCCTCTCAAAAATCTTTGACAATATAGGTAAAATACTAACTGGTCTAATAGTTTCCTTTTTCCAAAATACTTTTTTTCTTGTGAAGAGGAACCACTTGTGCTTTTTTCATACGATCTGGAAAAACATTATGAGAAAAACAAAAATTAACAATATTATTTACAGAGTTAAAAATATGTTCATGGCTAATTTTAACAGTTTTAGCCGAAATACCAATTCCAGTAGCCTTTTTCAAGCCCAATTTGTTAATGCATTTACTTACAAAATTGTTGTCTACAGGATGAAAAGAAAACTATTTAATACCATCCTTGATACTCTCGCATATTTTAACAATGCTAGGATGTTCACTATTTACATCAACACAATCTATTCCCTATTCCGATATTCCTTGCAAATAAACAAAAAAAGCTGTTGAAAATATTACATACTTGAATTTCATCAGACAGTATAATATTTTTTTTCCTGACATTTGTACCTTTGTTGGTCAAAAATGGACCGTACACCGTTTTTGTCCAGATATGAAGTTGGTGTTTACCCATAGTGGTCAGTGAGGTTTCAACAGCAGCAGTCTCCCAATTAAAAATCAAATATACATCGATTGACCATCATATCGCCTAGTTCGAAATATCTTACGTTTTCCAGGCGTTTTTTACAACTTTGATATTTGACGTGCCATGTTTTCCTGGCACATCAAATATCAAAATCGAAAAACACCTGGGAAACGTCAGATATTTCGGACTATATATCGCCTAGTAGTCATATAGTGCCTTGGTGTCCATACCCAGGCCACCATCTTCCGCTTGTTCCAATTTCGTGGAACAATTATATCATGTGGTGATAGTTTGGCAACAACTTTTCACTAGAAGAAACTAGAGCATTTTTTAGTTGTTTTAATTTAACAAATTTTTCCAAAGGGACAAGAGAAGAGAAGATATTTAAAGAATTTATACGTTTTTATTATAAAAATAAACAGAGTTCCGCCCGCACACTAGAACCACTGACCCAGGTCTATGAGATTAAAAATTTAGGATGAAGCGTCCTTGCATCATTACCATGCACTTATTTTAACTGATTAATACCCATGAGCAGATAAGAAGATTTTCAATGAATAAATGATGAGCCCCTGACCCAAGGGTATTGAAGTTTAAAATTTTGAAAAGAGTCACCCTTGCTTATTATAACTTTGAATTTAGTATGTTTGACTAATACATAGGGGTCAGAAGATTTTCAAAGAATTTATGCATTTTCATTATGTAATCAATCCCCCCCCCCCCCCACCTCCCAACACCATGATACCCTAACCCAGGGGCCATGAAATTTATAATTTTGAAAAAAGCACCCTTGTTCATCATAAATATGCATTTAGTTTCTTTGCTTTACACCTAGGAGAAGAAAAGAATATTTTAAAAGAAATAATGCATTTTCACTGTATAATCAACCCCCCCCCCTTTACACCAGAACTTCTGACACAGGGGTCATGATATTCACAATTTTGGAAGAGGCTCCCCTGCTCATCATAACTATGCACTTAGTTTCTTTGTTTAATATACAGGAGGAGAAAAGGCTTTTTAAAGAATATTGCAATTTCACTTTTTGATGTAAATCATATATGGTACCAATTTTGATTTAGATTTTCAAGCTAGTACCAAAGTAATTAGCTACTGGGCTGTAGAGACCCTCAGGGACTAACAGTCCACCAGCACAGGCCTCAACCCAGGGGTCATAATGTAAATCATAAACGGTACCAATTTTGATGCACCAGATGCGCATTTTGACCAACTATGTCTCTTCATTGATGCTCATGCCAAAACGGTGGAAATCCGAAACATTTTAATAAAAAAAAAACTTTGAAGAGCTGAAAAAGGGGGGATATATATATATCTATACGATCAATAGAGCTCCATACTAACTCCAGAACCCCTGACCATGGGGCCATGAATGTAACAATTCAGGTAAAGGACTCATTGTATGTTATAATTATGACAACAGTTTGTCCAGGATTTTTGAAAAGTGCATTAATTTTTATGGTTTTGACCCCATCCCTCATTCTCCGGGGGGGGGGGAGGGACCAAGAAATTCACAGTTTTTGTCCCTCTTTGCCCAAAGATGCTCTATAGGCCTACAAAAATTTTTGTTGAAAATGGTTCAGCTGTTCCAAAGAAGAAGCTGAAAATGTTCAAAAGTTTACGACGGACCAACAATGCATGACAACAGATGAAAACAGATTGCAATAGGTCATCTAAGTGACTCAGGTGACCTATAAATTGATCATACTCAAAGCATGTTCTTGAGTATCGGATAAGTTGGGAGACAAACTCCATATGCATGTAAACCTTGGTTGCGTATAAAAAAAATTTATAAAAATAAACCACAACACAGGTTTAAATGTTCAGCAGGTTATATTATCCATTAATAAATACACATCTCTATCTTTCCAACTATCTATCTCTCTATCTATCTGGCCCTGCAAAATCAATGTACAAAACCTCAGCAATGTATACAATACTCTCGTGTTCATATATAATAATACCCCAGAGAAATTCAAAAACCTGACTATGGTCACCAGTCATGTGATAGGTCTGCACCAATCGCTCAACAGAGTTTTGGCGGGAAAATAATTAATTCAACAAAATTGTAAAATAAATTAACACAGACACTTTTAATAACTTTGTAATTTAATATATTTGTAAAACTTTTATATGAATTTAAAACTTTTATTTACCTACCTATATTTCATAATTATAAGTGCATAAAAATAAAAACACAATTTTAAATTCATATATGCTAAATGCAGATAATAGAGGAATATTACTACATAAATAAACAAGAGGCCCAAGGGCCTTAACGGTCACCTGAGTATAATACAACAATTTAGAGGTTCCAATTATCACTGTTACCATGCAGACTATTAACTTCAGTACTATTTTTTAACCCAATATTATGACTTATCACACTGGCCTCTCTTGGACTTTGAAGAGCATTTAATAAGATAAGTTATTTTTGTCTCATTTTTATTGATCTATTACTTACAATTCCACCTGATCATTAAGACTATGAAAGTACTTTTTGTATTATACAATAAAAATTCTTGCGTAATTCTCTTAGTCTATCAATCTTACAAATACATTAATTACAATGATTAATTATCAAAGGTGAATAACAAAGGGGAATAACTTCTCTCAGTAGAATACAAATTTTAAATAGCCATTCTCTGTAACCACTTAAACTTTTGTGGCACGCATAGTCACAGATTTTTTTCAAATTTGGCTAGAATTTACCACCTCATAAACTACTCCAAAAAATATTGTTAGATCATATGAATGTTGAGTAGTTACCATGGAAACGGTGTCTGAAGTTGATTTTTTCTGAAAATATGCAATTTTTGGGAATGTTATTCAATGAAATGCGGCTACTCCAATTCGTGTTACTCACAAAAATAAAAAGTATGACATCTGATTTTAAAAGGCATTTAAAAACATTGTTGGTATTCAATCTATAAATATGAGAAATCTATGATTAAAATAGCAGACATTCATTTAAAAATTGAATTATCTCCCTTTGATAATTGTGAGCTCTTTAGTGTGAGAGATAAAAAAAATCATTGGACAAAACTGACTGGAAGTTGTTTACATTGTCAACATATATCCTGGATTTCAAGTAAAATTAAGTGTTTTTTTTCTGTTTATTTAATGTGCATACAAATTTTAACCTCTTTGTTTATTTCCTGGATGCAAAAGAGTAATTTTGATGTGTGAACAATGGCGAAATGTACAAGACCACACTATAATGTGAGAGAAGTAGGCTTTTGATTTACCTAAATTAGATTCAAGCTACATTTACATGATCATACAAAACTGGAAGTTGAAAGTTGGATAAAAAATAGACTTGGCAACAACAAAGTACAGGTGT
Organism: Saccostrea echinata; assembly: GCF_033153115.1. NCBI lineage: Eukaryota > Metazoa > Mollusca > Bivalvia > Ostreida > Ostreidae > Saccostrea > Saccostrea echinata. The sequence continues at coordinate 4,374,820 of NW_026889768.1, forward strand.
ATCAAGTTTATATTGAATGAAGTGATGTAAGTTGATGCCTGTCATTAAAGGGGGAACCATTTGATTTAGAGGGGTGGGGGGTTGACAGATTTTAGAAACTAATAATCTGTTCTTAAAAATGTTGAAAATAAATAATCTGTCCTCGACTGACAGGAAAATAAATAATCTATCCTTGATAAGTGCTACAACCCCCACCCACAGGCACTTGTTTCGGTAATAATTTTTTTAACCCATAGAATAATAAGTATTATTATAATACTATGGGTTAAAAAAATTATTACCAAAACAAGTGCCTCCCCCCCCCCCCCCCCCCCACGAAAAAGAGATTGAGCGTATTCCTTGGGGGGGGGGGGGGGGCTCTTCAGATCTTTTTTAAGGTGGAACAGAAAATAAATAATCTGTCCAGGATCATCTTGGAAATGAATAATCAGGCTTTCACTACCACGAAAATAAATAATCTGACTAGGAAGAAAAAACCTCTTTACACCCGCATCCTAAAATTAAAGAACGAAAAAGTTTATTTTATCTCTATTTAAAGGCTACATGTAGAAAAAAAAATCCACACCTAAAAACCAGTTTTTAGTGAAAGGTGTAACAGAAAACTCAATCTTTTTAATTCCTACTACTGTTTGCCTTTATCTGTATCACAAAAAAGAGAAAAGTTATGTGTGTATATTTCAGATTTTGCTTTTTTATTCAATGATTTTCAAAACATTTACAAAGAAATTGATAATTTTGCTGAAGAAGAATTTTTTTTAAAGGAAAGGTCTTTACCCAATAAAAAAAAGAATAAATTTTGAAAGCCAATAATAAAAATGTTTTGTTTGATTCCTGTCGACCAGTCAAAATTATACTTTCAATTTTTTTTTTTTTTTTTTTTTTGGGGGGGGGGGGGGTTGCATAGAAATACAAATTGTCTGAATCATATTTAAAGTTAATGGTTTATCATTTCTCTAGACTAAGATACATTAAGATTGAACCTTGTAGCAGTAAAATTAATTTCAAATCTGTCTAGCTGTATTATATATTTATTTACAACAAAAACATAAATAAATTTCTAACAACCCCCCCCCCTCCCCCCGCCCTTTCTACCCCCCCCCCCCCGAAAAAATCATAATTAAAATTAAATTTAAAAAAAATCTATATCTCGGGAATGGGGGCAGGGTGGGGTTAATCACTTATGAATGAACCAGTTCCTTTAATATTTATAAATAACGCTTCTTAACGTTTTACAAGGGATCCGCGTTTTTTTTTTTTTTTGTTTTTTGCTTTTTGTTTTTGTTTGTTTGTTTGTTTGTTTTTTGGGTTTTTTTTTTTTACAAATGCCTCTTACCAATTTATGTGGAGTAAGTGCTTTTACATGGTTCCTGGAAGGGGTGGAGTAAGTCCTGGTCATTGGTTACTTTACTATATTCATTTTTTAAATAAAATGAAAACCGTAGGAATAAGGCAGGAACAGATTATTTATTTTCAACATTTTCAAGGACTAAACTTTGGAAATTATGTTTACATTACACACCATAAGGTGTACGATTTCATCAAGTTTACCAACCAACTCAAATTTAGCAACCGACATAAATTCAAGAAAGCACAAAAGCAGATTATCCGAACAGGTCCAGCAGATTACTACAACAGATTATTATTGATTAAATTTTGGGAAAAAGCAGATCTATTATGTGTAAACCCATGCATATTTGGGTTGAAATATTCATCATCAATGTCTCTAAATTTTCAAGTTTTTAAGAACGATATTGCAAAGTAAAATGGATTTAGGCTTTTTCTGTCAACTTCTCTGAAGAAAGTCACAGGAAAACATAATTTGATTGTCACTGGAAAAGTGCGGGCTGTTGAATAGGGTCAAAAATGTACATTTTAGAACAAGGACTTAGTCTACAAAAACAACAAAAGAGTTTTAACATGCATGTAGCACAATTCTCAACGTACAAGTCACTCAATATGGTAAGTGTATAGGCTTTCAATATTTTGTCTTGGCTACATTTTTATCAATAAATGACCTTTAAAAAACATTCTCATAGCATTTTCACATTATGCATCAAGCTAAAGGTGAGAATGTAATTTATTTACCAGTTTCAGTATAAAACAGGATACGCTTTCACAATATCCAAGCATAAATGCAATACTAACAAGCTAATTCAGAGAATCTGTGTTTCCTGCTTAAGGAAAAAAGAAGAGCATATACGGATCTAGAGGGGTGGTGGTCGTAGGGTGGTGGGGGTTGGGGGACGGGACACTTTAAGAGGAGCGGGCGGGACCATAGGGAGTTATGATATAAAATTTCCTTGCAAAAGCTTAAAAGCTTCTTGAGATATCGCTCGGAAATGAAAGTTTTACACATAAACAAAATGTATAAATTTCTGACATTGACCTTTGACCTTTTGACCTCAAAATCAACAGGGGTATTTATTTCATAGGGAGTTGTGGTTTAAAATTTCAAAAGCTCGAAGGCTTCTCGAGATATAGCACAGAAATAAAGTGTTTAAACAGACTGAATTTATGAATTCATGACCTTGACCTTTGACCTTAAAATCAATGGGAGTCTTCCCCAGGCCACAGGGATTTTTTATGCAAAATTTCATTGCAAAGGCTCAAAGGCTTCTCGAGACATCAAGTCGAAACTAAAAGTGTTACAGAAAGACAGACTGACAGACAGATGGATGGTCAGACAGACCCAAATCAATATCCCCCCACTTTCAGTGAAAGCGGGGGACAAAAAGGCAATTTTTATATGCCATTGTGACCTTGAACTTTGACCTTCTGTCCGTATTTACCAATTCAGGTGATGCTACATGTAGTTATTGTCCACCAGAACTGTAATTTTGTTTATTCATGCTGTTTAAAACAAAAGTATTAGTTGGGACACAGAAAAAAATGTGTTGTTTCCTTAAATTTCTATCTAAAGCGAGCCATTTTGACCTTGGCCTTTGACCTTTTGTCATGAAAATTGATTTTTCTCTTTGTTTTTGCTGTTGTGTACCACATAACTAAATTTGGTTTCAAACCATTTTAAAATACTCAGGTATTTATATGGAAACTGATTATAGATACCTATTGCCCTTGTCTGGAATTCTTTAAAAAAGCATAAGTTTGTAACCATGGTAACATGAAAACAAAATATGAATACCAAGTGTTTCTTTGCAGTTTATATTAGAACTATATATGGACTTTCAAACCAATGTATTTATTTTTTCCCATATGTCCGCAAAATTTTATACCAGGCTTTTCAAAAGAGCCTAAAATCTACAATTTTTCCACAGAAAAATCCTACCTAAAACCGGGCGATATTTTTTCTATTAGGTAAAGTTACTCAAATACTAGAAATTATCTAAAGAACTATTAAAATGATGTATTTTGGCAGAAAGATGAAGTCATGTAAATATTTTGTTGTATTAAAGACTTTTAATTAGTCAAAAAGGGTCATTTCTCATCAAAATTTAGCTTTTTTTAGGCCATGAAAAATGTATGTTGGTTGCCATGGTAACCACTGACCATAGCAACCATTTTATTATGAATTTTAGTTTCATACATCAATATAGGAATGTGTGCCAAGTTTCATAAAAATCTAAGACCTAGCGTGCCACACTCCTTATATAAAAGTTTAATGCTTACAGAGAATGGCTATTAATAGAGCTATGCCCATTACCAGAACACTTGACCAAATGGTCCAAAAATCTGGTAAAAATACCATTGCTTATTAAACTTTTACTCTGTTTACCTCCAATATACCCAGGAGCAGAGGAGATTTTCAAAGAAATAATGCATTTTCACTACAGATTCAACACAGTCCAACCCCAACACCAGAACCTATGACCCACCGGCCATGAAATTCACAATTTTAGAATAGGCACCCTTGTTCATCATAACTATGTACCTAGTTAATTTGTTTAATTCCCAGAAACAGAGAAGATTTTCAAACAAATAATACATTTTTATTATATAATTAATATAGCTCCACCCTAACATCAAAGCCCATGTCCGAGGAGCCATGAAATTCACAATTTCAGAAGAGGCACCCTTGCTCATCATAACAACGTACCTAGTTAGTTTGTTTGATACCCAGGAGCAGAGAAGAAGATTTTCAAAGAAATTATGCACTTTCACTATATGATCTATATAGCCCCACCCCAATGTAATTAAAATTAGATGTTAGATCTGCTCGCATACTCCCTACACTAACATCGTTAGTGTAGCGAGTATTCGAGCGGATCTAACATCTAATTATAATTAGATTGGCCCCACCCTAGCGCCAGAACCCCTGAATTTCACGATTTTGGTAGAGGACTTGATGCTAATTACACTCATGGTATCACTTTGACTGCTTTTTCTCTACGAGTAAAAAAGAAGATTTTTAAAGATTGCATTAATTTTGGTGGTTTTAGCCGCAACCCTCAGGTCCAAGGGGGGCAGGGACCATGAAATTCATAATTTTTGTTCCCTTTCACCCATAGATGATATATGCCGAAATTGACTGAAATTGGTTTAGTGGTTTCAGAGAAGATGAAAATGTTCAAATGTAAACGCATGACGAACGATGACAGACAAAACATAGCAATTAATAGGCCACCTGAGTGACTCGGGTGACCTAAAAAAAAGTTGATGATAGTATAGCTGAAGTCATCTCGTTTGTCATACATTTTAGGTATTAGTTCGCCCTTATCATCTATATATATACGTATATATATAAGTCACTAATATATCCAGATATGAAACAGATGTGCAAGACACTGTGGTGTTTTTTTTCAAGTTCACTGAGATATATTGTTGACATATGAATGGAAGTCACTTGGCCAATCTAATACCCCACCCCCCAATACACATTTTCCTAGCTTTTTGTTTTTGTTTTTTTTTTCTTAGTGAATGTAGACCCCCTGAAAAAAAAAATGCTGGATTTTCGCATGTTTACCACAAAGAGTATGCTCATCTGTGACTATATAAACACTGTTCAGAGAGGCACTGCAAAATGAGATGCAGCATATTAATGTTTGACAGGGTTTTCAATCATTTAAAATTTTACTGTGGCTCAGTGTGTGAACGACATGTACATTTTCAGAGATCAATGACATCTCGTGGTACTTTATTACACACGAAAACAAAAGATTTAAATTCATATTTAAGAAATAAAAAGTTCATGTTATCGATAACCTCATTGGACAAGAAATGTTGTTTTGAAATATGTTTATATACATCCACTAAATATTTGCTTTTTATTTCTTATGAAATCACTCCATTTAAAATAATAAACTAGTAGGAACTCACGAGAAAAGTAATCTGGATGCCCCATTCTTACTAGTGTTAAATCAAACTAACATGGCGCGGCGTCATGCCCTTTTTCCTCGGTGCCATGTCCTTTTTTTCCAGCGCCATGCCCTTTTTCTGCTTGCCAAAAATAAATAGTATGCCAACAGTGGAGATTGACTAGCTGCTCTGTTTCTTCAGTGCGGGAGGTGCTACATTGCGAAAAATTTCAACTCTACCGCTACATTTTCTCAAATTTTCGGGCGATCATTATCGCTACATTTTATCAAAAGGACTAATGCCGAAAACAACTCATTACCGCTACATACCGAATTGGCCAGCAATGGCACGGAATATGAGTTCCATTCGATATAATTCAATCACCATGTAGTGAAGTACAAATTTAGATCTGAATTCTAATCAAAATGAGTATATATAAGTCTGTAGTGGAATGTGTAAAGCCTGTGTGTTTTATCTCTAAAGAGTGCCTGATTTTAAACTTTTTAAAATGTTTTATGAAATAAAGCAGTTTTTAAATAAAAAATGAAAGGAAAAAAAACATCCTGCTCAAAGTCCTACTTTCACCTCCCCGTGGTGAACAGGGGAAATAGGTCTTATGTATGTATATGTACTTTCAATCTAAGCCGCCGGCTAACGAAAGAGGCAATGTAGCGGTAATATATACTTTTAATTGTAGATGTAATGTATCCTTTTTTGTAGCGGTAATGTGCATGTAGCGGTAATGCAAATTTTGAAAATGTGGGCTGAACTTGATAATATTGATAGATTGTTTTCCAAATAAAGAAACTGCCCATAACATTATTTTCTAAGTACCCCCCCCCCCCCTTGGAAAAAATTATTTTTGTGTTTTGCATGTTATACACCAATAACACTATTCCAAACAAGAAAAAATCCTAGGATGCCTCCGACTAATAATTCTTGGTGCATGCAACAGCTAGATTCACACCTATGATGGTTTTTAAAATAACCTAATATCTAATTCCTTGTGTAAACAAGAGGCCCATGCGTCTTAACGGTCACCTGAGTATAATACAACAATTTAGAGGATCCATAGAACACAAAATGAACTGAAAGGTGAAGCTTTGTTGCCCAAAAGCAAGAAAAATAGGGTGATCAGAATCAACAAAATAATTAATCTAGTATTCATTAACAGTTCATAAATTAGGTTCTAATCTGCTGCCGTTTTATCACTCTCACCATACAGTGCTTCTGTACTATTTTAATTCCTGCTTGAAATCTCTTACATTGGCCTCTCTTGGTCTTTGATGAACATTTAATAAGACAAGTTATTTTCGTCTCATTTTTATTTATCTATTACTTACAAGTCTACCTGATCTTTAAAACTATGAAAGTACTTTTTGTATTATACAATAAAAATTCTTGCAAAATTCTCTTATTCTATTAACCTTTCAAGCACATTATTTACAGTGATTACTTATCAAAAGTAAATGACAAAGGGGAATAACTCCTCTTAGTAGAATACAAATTAACAGAACCCTGGCCAGGACCAGACCAAATGGTCCAGATGTTCAAAAATCTGGTAAAAATACCCTTCCTTATTAAAACTTTTACTCTTTTGCCTCTGACATGCTGAGGTGCAGAGAAGATTTTTAAAGAAATAATGCATTTTTACTACAGATTCACTATATTATCGATAGAGCCCCCCCCCCTCCCCCCTCCTACCCACCGAGAAAAATCAGAGCCTCTCACCCTGGGACCAGAAGTTTGCTTATCATAAGTAATCACTTTCTTTATCTGCTTAACACCAAGGAGCAGACAGGATTATTTAATAGAATTAATGCATTTTCACTAGATTATCAAGAGTTCCACCCTTACACCAGCACATCTGACCCAGGGGTCATGCAATTCACTACTCTGAAAGAAGCACTCTTGCTCTTCATAACTATATACCTAGCTTCTTTGCTTTTTAACCAGAAGCAGAAAAGAATATTTTCAAAGAAATTTTGCTTTTTCACTATATAATCAATAGAGCCCCCCAACCTTTTCACCAGAATCCTTGACCCTGGGGCCATGAAATTCACAAATTTGGAAGAGGCAACCTTGCGTATTATAACAATGTACTTAGTTTGTTTAAGGAGGTTGGATCCTGCCATCAAAAGTAATGAGAATTTTTTATTAAGTATATTTTTAGAATATATACACATAGCTTAATTAAAAATCAACACAAAAAATGGGGGTCAATGCGCTTCTTTTGGCACTACAGAGCATTTAGTTTGACCTTTTTGCACTGTAAATATGTCTTACACATAAATCAATTTTTAAAGTTTTTCCTCCAATATTTTTTATTCAAATAAATTATGGGAACAAACACAGTCTTATTTCATCTTGAATAGACACATTAAAATTTGTGACAACGAAAAATTTTTCAGATTACTCCGCATGTGTAATTATTTGACCTTTTTGCACTCAAAAAATTTCATTCTTCTGACATTAAAAATTTAACAAGCAAAAATATCATTTGAAAGTAATGACATTTTACTGAATTTAAGAAGAATGGTTAAAAGTATCCTATATATTCAGAAAAGAAAATAAAAAGTAGGGGTCTGTGATGTTAATTTTTAGATATTACTAAAATATTGCTCATTTTAAGCTGAAAATAGGGGTATTTTTTTTTCTTGATTTTCACAATATATTTGCTATATTTATCACATATGATGATAGAATTCATGATAGTTTATTCAATATATAATTTAGGACCAGTATAAAACAGTCCACTGAACAAAATAACTCTGTGTGCAGACTGCATGTAAAAATAGGAGTCCAAACTTAATATACTTTAAATACTTCGAAAGAGAAAAAATGATCATTTTCTTCTCAAAAACCTTCCGCCACAAAATATAGTTCCTCACTTAATGCTTTTGGTATGGAATTTAATCATGCAGTTTTAACTGAATATAGTTTAATTGGCATTGTAGAATCCAAAATTATTGTAAGAATTAAAACTTTATGCAGAATTTTTGAAATATAGTTTAAGATATAAATCTGCTCAAAAGCCCAGGAGTGAACCTCGTTAAATGATACCCAGGGGCAGAGAAGAAGACTTTCAAAGAAATAATTAACCTAGACTATAGGATCTATATAGCCCAACCCTAGCACCAGAACCCCTGTCCCTGGGGCCATGAATTTCACAATTTTGGGAGGGGCATCCTTGATTATCATAACAATGTACTTAGTTTGTTTAAATAATACCCAGAAGCAGAGAAGAAGATTTTTAAAACATTAATGCATTTTCACTAAATAGAGCCTGGCCCTAACATCAGAACCCCTGATCCAGGGGCCATGAAATTCACAATTTTGGAAGAGGCATCCTTGCTTATCATAACTATGTATCTAATTTGTTTAAATAATACCCAGGAGTAGAGAAGAAGATTTTCAAAGAAATGATGCACTTTTACTATATGATCTATATAGCCCCGCCTTAGCACCAGAACCCCTGACCCTGGGGCTATGAAATTCACAATTTTGGAAGAGGCATCCTTGCTTATCCTAACTATGTATTTAATTTGTTTAAATAATACCCAGGGGCAGAGAGGAAGATTTTCAAAGAAATAATGCACTTTTACTATATGATCTATATAGCCCCACCCTAGCACCAGAACCCCTGACCCTGGAGCTATGAATTTCACAATTTTGGTAGAGTCACTCTTGCTTATCATAACTATTATTCAATTTGTTTCAATAATACCCAGGAGTAGAGAAGATTTTCAAAGAAATAATGCACTTTCACTATATGATCTACATAGCCCCGCCCTAGCACCAGAACCCCTGACCCTGGGGCTATGAATTTCACAATTTTGGTAGATTCACTCTTGCTTATCATAACTATGTATTCAATTTGTTTCAATAATACCCAGGAGTAAAGAAGAAGATTTTCAAAGAAATAATGCACTTTCACTATATGATCTATATAGCCCCGCCCTTGCACCAGAACCCCTGAACCTGGGGCCATGAATTTCACAATTTTGGTAGAGGGCTCAATGCTTATTACAATGATGCAACAGTTTGACTGCTTGATGTCCAGAAGTAAAGAAGAAGATTTTTAAAGATTGCATTAATTTTGGTGGTTTTAGCCCCACCCCTCAGGCCCCGGGGGGGGGGGCAGGGACCATGAAATTCAAAAATTTTGTTCCCCTTCACGCATAGATGCCATATGCTAAAATTGGCTGAAATTGGTTCAGCGGTTTCAGAGAAGAAGCTGAAAATGTTCAAAATGTTCAAATGTTAACACACAACCCATGGCGACGGATGAAAACAGACTCAGGTGACCTAAAAAATTAAATGTAAATATATATTATTTAATTGTAATGTCAGTGTGTGAATTGTTTTATGTTGTTTTTCTCTTTTAAAATTGAATAATTGAAAACAGATTTATATATTTCATTACCTTTTAATTACTTGTATAAATAAAGATTTTAGTATAATAATAATTAAAGTACACAAAGTAAAAGTTTATAATTTCAAAGGCTCGTTAAAGAGTGCCCCCATGAAAACTTGTCGTGGCATAAAGTGCCCTTTTGATTTTTGGATTACCATGCCCTTTTAAGGTATAGATTTAACACTACTTAACTTATTTTAAAGAAGTCAAGAACATATAGAATTTTACTGAGTTATTTATATAGCTGAAATTGTAAGTCACCAACTCCTTGCAGTTTACAGAAAAAATCTATGTTGACCTTGACATTTGACATGATCAGACATTGAAAAATGAAAATAATGTACAAGTTGTTTTAAAACAATTTTAATATGTGACCTCTAGTAACATCACGAAATGCAAGACTACATGTACACTAGCTGGTACATGCATTACAAGAGGCCCAAGGGCCTTCTGAGAAATTTTACAACCTATATCTCCTGTTTTAAGCCTCTTGGAAACATATATACAAGGATAAACCCTTGAAATTCCAAAAGTAGGTCAGCATTGCAACAATTGACAAAGTTAGATAATTCAAAGCAAATTCGTCTCTCAAATATTTCAATTTAGCCATGAAATTGCAATAGTAGGTCACGGTGACCTATGTTTTGGTTGACACACTTTGAGAACCCAAAATGCATCAACTGAAATAGTTTGATAACTCTAAGCCAATAACTATCTGAAATAGCTGCCAAATTCCAAAAGTACATCACGGTGACCTACTTTTTGGTTGATACACTCCAAAGAACTCAAGATGTATCAACAGAAAAAGTTTGATGATTCTAAGCCAATTAGTAACTGAAACAAGAGGCCCAAGGGCCTTAACGGTCACCTGAGTATAATACAACAATTTAGAAGTTAAATACACCAATAGACGAAGCTTTGTTGCCCTAAAGCAAGAGAGGTAGGAAGATCAGGATCAACAAAATAATTAGTCTAGTATTCAGTATCAACTCATAAATTAAGTTCTAATCTGTCCCCCACTTAACACTATCACCATGCAGACTATTGACAAACTATTAGTGCTTCTGTACTATTTTTAAACCCATATTAAGACCTCTAGTATTGACCTCTCTTATGGTCTTTGAAGAACTTTTAATAAGATATTTTTGTCTCATATTTATTTATCTATTACTTACAGGTCTACCTGATTATTAAAACTAAGAAAGTACTTTTTGAATTATACGATAAACATTCTTGCATATTTATCTTATTCTATTAACCTTTCAAATACATTATTTACAGTGATTAATTATCAAAGGTGAATGGAAAAGGGGAATAACTTCTCTCAGTAGAATACAAATTAATAGAGCCCTGCCCAGGACCAGAATGCTTAGACAAATGGTCCAGATGTTCAAAAATTTGGTAGAAATATGCTTACTTATATCATTTAAACTTTTACTCAGTTTGCTTCCCATATGCCCAGAAGGAGAGAAGAATTTCACAGGTACAATGCATTTTCACTACAGATTCAACAAAGCCTTACCCTAACACCAGAACCAAAGACCAAGGGTCAAGAAATTTACAAATTTGGAAGAGTTACCCTCATCATCATAACTATGGACTTCAAAGAATTAACACTTTTCCACTATTTTATCAAAAGCCCTCCCCCCCCCCTCCCCTCGTTATGCCAGAACCCCTGACCCTAGGACCACAAGATTTAAAAATTCTGTTCAAAGCTCCCATTTTCATCATAGCTAAGCAATTTATTTATCAGCTCAACACTAAGGAGCAGACAGGATTAATTAATGATTAATTAATAGAATTAATGCTTTTTCAATATATAATCAATAGAGCCCCCCCCCTCCTCAAAAACCCCAAAAACTGAGGCCATATATTTAAAAATTTTGGAAGAGGCATCCTTCCCTATCATAATCATGCACTTAGTTTGTTTAAATAATCTCCAGTAGCAGAGAAGAAGATTTTCAAAAAATCAATGCATTTTCACTATATAATCAAAAGAGCCCCGCCCTTACACCAGAACCCCTGACCCTGGGGCTATGAATTTCACAATTTTGGAAGAACCACTCTTGCTCTTCATAACTATGTACTTAGTTACTTTATTTCATACCAAGGAGCAGAGAAGAAGATTTTCAAAGAAATAATGCACTTTCACTATATGATCTATATAGCCCCACCCTGGGGCCATGAATTTCACAATTTTGGTAGAGGGCTCAATGCTTATTACAATGATGCTAACAGTTTGACTGCTTGATGTCCAGGAGAAAAGAAGATTTTTAAAGATTGCATTATTTTTGGTGGTTTTAGCCCCACCCCTCAGGCCCTAGGGGGCAAGGACCATGAAATTCACAATTTTTGTTCCCCGTCACCCATAGATGCTATATGCCAAATTTGGTTGAAATTGGTTAAGCGGTTTCAGAGAAGACGCTAAAAATGTTCAAATGTTAACACACAAGGCACGACAATGGACGAGAACGGATAGCAATAGGTCAACTGAATGACTCAGGTGACCTAAAAACAATGAAATTGCAAAAGAAGGTCACAGTGGCCTACTATTTGGTTGGCACACTTTGAGGACTCAAGATACATCAAATGACAAAGTTTGATGATTCTAAGCCAATTACTATCTGAAAATAGTCATCAAATTCCAAAAGTAGGTCACAGTGACCTACTTTTTGGTTGACACACTCTGAGGACCTAAATCTATCAACAGACAAAGTTGGAGGAGTCTATGTTAATTAGTATCTGAATTAGCCATGAAATTGGAAAAGTAGGTCATGGTGACCTACTTTTTGGTTGACACACTTTGAGGACCCAAGAGGCATCAACTGACAAAGCCTGATTATTCTAAACCAATTAGTATCTGTAGTATTGAAATGAATCTATGAAATTCCAAAAGTAGGTCACAGTGACCTACTTTTTTGGTTGACACACACAGGGGACCCAAGATGCTTTAAATGATACAGTCTGATAATTCAAAGCCAAGTAGTACCTGAAATATTAAAATTTAGCCATGAAGTTGCAAAAGTAGTTCACAGTGATCTTCTTTTTGGTTGACACACTTAAAGGACCCAAAATATATCAACTGACATACTTTGATAATTCTAAGCCGATTACTATCTGAAATAGCCATCAAATTCCAAAAGTAGGTCATCATGACCTATGTGACAAAAACTGTCTTTGGGTACCAACATATTTGACCTCTTGACCTTTGAGTTTGATCCACTTTTGCAAAATTTTACTGAACTTTAACCTTGGACATAACTTTTGAATGGTTGGTGCTAGGGCTTTCATACTTCATATGTGTTTTCTTAATAAGACCTTTCCTTGGGTACTAACAATTTTGATCTTTTACCTTGATCTTGGAGTTTGACTCACTGTTAAAAAACTTTGACCTTGGCCATAAGTTTTGAATGGTTGAAACTACAATGTATATATTTATAATATATATATTATATATAATTATGTGTGTATTCCTTGTGTCAAGACCTTCTGTTGGATACAAACAATTTTAACTCTTTGACCTTAACTTGGAGTTTGATCTACTTTTGAAAAGCTTTATCCTTGGCCATAATTTTCAACGGTTGGTGATTGGGCTTTTACTTCACAGATTTATTCCTTGTGACAAGACCTTCCCTTGGGTACCAAAAATTTCGACCTTGACCTTGGAGTTTGACCTACTTTTCAAAAACTTTAACCTTCCCCATAACATTTTTACTGTTAGTGCTAGGGCTGTCATATTTCACAGGTGTATTCCTTGTCTCAAGATTTTCCCTTGGGTACCAACAATTTTGATCTTTTATCTTTGACTTTGTTTTTCAACCTACATTTGAAAACTTTAACCATGGCCATATTCCCCATAACATTTTAACTGTTAGTGCTAGGGCTTTCATATTTCACAGGTGTATTCCTTGTGACAAGATCTTACCTTGGGTACCTTTATCCTTGACTTTGCTTTTTGACCTATATTTGAAAACTTTAACCATGGCCATATCTTTTGAGCATTTGGTGCTAGCCTAAGGGTTTTCGTATTTCACAGGTGTATTCCTTGTGACAAAATCTTTCTTTCGGTAACAATATTTTTCTTTATCTCTTGACCTTGGAGTTTAACATGCATTTGAGAAACTTTAACCTTTGCCTTGAGCTGCCATTTGGGAGCATCAGTGTTTCACAAACACATCTTATTATCATTGTCATTTATTATTCAATTCTGAATAAAATTGATACTTTAGAATATAAAAGTGCTTGTCTGATAATTGCCCCTTATTACAGAAGAATCAGATGTATTCATGATGTATAACCTTTCTCACATCCTACTTGTATTTTGCATAACTACTGCGAGATCTACATGTACAAGCAAAAGCAAATCACAGAGATAAAATTCTCATAAAATTTTGACTGTATTTTAATTGTAACAATTAATTCCCTGTTTTTGCCAAAATCTACAAATATCATTTGATAAATATATCCTAATTAAGCCCTTCATTGTAACAATGCAATAGGCTGAAACAAACTGAACTTTAACCTAAACAAAATTCCAGATTATTTCTAACAACTGTAATTAAGTTTTATGAGAGAGAAATAAAATTTACTGCACAAACATTTTTAAAATTCAATTAACTCTAAAATCACAGAAACTGCTTTACTGTAGGAATTAAGGAATGACTCAAATTTATGCTTTCAGAACTTCGATCATATTCATAAATGGTATACTTCTGAACATGGACCTTGTACACTTCAACTGCACTCCTAAATTACATTTGTTTAAAAAGAGTACGTATTTCACTCACTCTATGAATATTAATTATATTTTGTAATTCTGGTTTATCCCAGTCTATGCCCCCCACCTCCAGCTGCCCTTCTCTGACCACCTGCCTGGCCAGTTGCCTGACTAGACATCACTACAAGAAATAGAACTGCTCCAAACAAAAGTCCAGGGAGTCCAAACAAGAGAGTAGCAAGAATCATTCCCACTGTTGCTATAGGCTCTACTACATAGGGTCCAACATTGAAACGGGGTATTCCCAGGTCTAGAAGTTTTTGGTTAATTAATGTGAACACTGACACTTGTCCGTCACCTTGACCCAGAAATCCTCTTCCTTGTCCAGCCTGCTGATCACTATCATGTTGCACAAAGCCCTTTGATGAAAAAAAAAATGATAATCTATAAATTAATATTCCTAGATAATATCCTTAATACCTGTGGGACTTGTTTCCCCTGGGGACTCAAGTTGAGCTTATTTTCTCTGTGAGACTTGATTTAGTATTGTCCCTGATCAAAATCAGTCCAAAACAAGATGCCCATGGCCATAATGCTCACCTGAGTCACCTTGATACTGCTGTTCTTAGAGGAAAAATATTTCCCCATTATTTTGGTGAACACTGTGACTACAATTTGCCAACCCCCAACCTCCCTTAGACTGTGGGGTTATAATTTAATCTGCTCTATCCACATAACATTGGGACGCTTTGATATCAATATGAGTAATATGACCTTGCTGTTCTGTAGGCTAGTTGAAGATTTAAAGATTTTTTTCACCAATGAACACGATGAATCAATCAATCTCTTGCCTTCCAACAAAGGTTCTTCCTTCCCTTGTCATTGTTTTTCAATATTTGTAGTAAAGAATGTGTAATCTTAGGAAGAAAGTGACAGACCAGAACAGAATATTTAAGTTTATTATTGGCTCCACTTTGCTGAAAAATAGCTAAACGAATGTACCTGTCGTGGCCTTGAAGAGTTACTGCCCCTGTTTCCAGCTGCTTGTTGAGCCCTGGGGTCATCATCTGGCACTATGTCTCCATTACTAAGAATTCTGACCATCGCAATTAGTGCTGTATCAAGCAAGACAAATCGTGATCATCTACAACACTGTACAATGCAATATGTGATTTACAGATGATGGGTTTCTGACTTGCGTTACATTATTTTTTATTTATATATCAAAATTGATTCACTTGTGTTGTGTCCTAAATTATTATTTGAATTATAGGTATTTTAGAGTGATAAAAAAAAAGTAATTGAGTTTTCAACCATACCTTAGAGTTCAAACATAGTGTAACGTGTATGTTTACAATTCACATAACTGTTTTTACCTCACTCACACAGAAGAGTTCACATACCTTCTGTTTCCTGTTTACTGCTGGTGATTGGAATTTGGATTGATTACTTACCTTACAATTATTAAAAGTTTGTATATTTGGTCAATTTTTTGGCATATTTAGGGTCATCCCATTATAACTAAAGCTATAATTGCATTGTCGTGTATTTTTTCATGTATTTCAAGTTGCATGTGTTACTAATTGAAGGAAGAATTTATCAGTTTATGCATTTCCCTAAGATTTACTAGAGGAGGTGTGTCAAGTAGGCCTAGTGACATCAAAAACGAACTGTGCATTGGCCAGAAGCTACATCAGATACAGGGGCAGCATTCTCTATACTGAGTGTGATTTTTTAAAATAATGTTTTAAAAAGAATAATGAATTTGCTTTTTTCATGACATTCAGAGGTACACTTCAAACATGGGGAAGCATAAGAAACATAAGCATGGACATCGCAGTAGCAGCAGCAGTAGTAGTAGCAGTTCAAGCTCAGATGAGGAATTTAAGCATCTTCCCAAAGCAGAGAGAAAGATGAGGAAGAAAATGAAGAAGCAGATGAAAAAGGTAACTATGCAATAGGCGGATCTAGACGGCCTCTTTTATCAGAGGATAGCAAAAGTTCAATATAGCAACCAAATTTTTACCATATATGGAAAATTCGAAGCAATGTGGGATAGTTTATGCTCTGATTTTGGAGGTTAAGCATGTGTAATTTTAAAAATGCCCTGTGCCTATCTTTAGTGGAAAAATTGGGGGGGGGGGGGGGGGGGAGGGGCTAGCCCTCCTACTTTTCCTACTTTTCTCCACCATATTAACCTTTTCTTTTACTGTTGAAAATGTTCATTGAAAGGCTGCCCCCCCCCACTTCTTGTTGTAGCATAGTTAAATCATAGTAATTTGGTAATGTACATGTATTGACAAAATTTGGTTGTGTGTGAAAGGTAGTTGGAAGTTACCCCCCCCCCCCCCCCCCCCATCCACACACCCCAGACAAAACAGGATTTTTGAGTTTGGAAGTTGACCCCCCCCCCCTTTTTTTTTTTCAAAAATGATACTTACATGCCTGAATGCCACCAGAGTACATGCAAATAAAATTTCAAACATTTAGATATAATTTAATTTTGTTTGTATTCTAGCCTCTGATTGGTTAATATCCAAAAAGGAACACAAATTATTTCTGTATAACCTGGTTTGGTATGGGGACACACCCCCCTGACAACCAGCTGAATCATCTGTATGCATACAATCCTCTC
Organism: Saccostrea echinata; assembly: GCF_033153115.1. Taxonomy (NCBI): domain Eukaryota; kingdom Metazoa; phylum Mollusca; class Bivalvia; order Ostreida; family Ostreidae; genus Saccostrea; species Saccostrea echinata. Next base: position 4,391,842 of record NW_026889768.1, read on the forward strand.
ATTTCCAGTCCTCGGGATTCATGGAAAATTCCAGATTTAATAAATGTACCATTAACTTCAAACAATAATTTGATCTTACCCCATGTAAACAAACAACAAGGCTGCTAGGCCTATGTATCAGTTTTTACCTCCCCTCACTTCCCATCACTTCCGTTACTACAGTTGTATTATTGAGCGGCAAATTTGAACTAATAAAAAGCAACGAAATTTTTTAATGATTTTAAAATTAAATTATAAGGAATGACTCTAATTCTTGGCCAAATTATTCGAGTATAACCTGGTTTTGGTCAGTTTACGCTGTTTTATAATCCGCTTCTCGAATTATGAAGCGTAAACTGACCCAAACCAGGTTATACTCGAATAATTTGGCCAAGAATTAGAGTCATTCCTAAAATCAATTGTAGGTGGCAATGTGAGATTCTTTGTCTAGATACATACATAAATGAATGTTTAAGGATTATTAAATGATTGACATTATAAATAATTAAGCTTAATTTAAAAAAAATCCGTTAATCAACATGTCTAGGGTATTAATTTATTCAGAATATAACTTTGGGCAATTAATACAACCCATTAGTATATAAGTATAATAACATATACAGTCAAACCTCGTTATCTCGAACTCAATGGGCTCGAGAAAAAAGTTTGAGATATCCGAGGATTTGAGATATCGAGGGTAAAATACTTAAAGAACAAGTGTTTGGGACTTCCAAATCACTTCGACATATCCATGGTATTTGAGATATCAGTGTTTGAGATATCGAAGTTCAACTGTGTAATTATAACAAATTTTACTGTAATTAAGACTTCAATTTAGATTTTGCCATGGGACATTGGGTTGACTTTTAAAATATTGTATTCAGAATTCTGACATTTATTTTTTCCAGTAAACTACACATCACCAATTTTTATTAAAATATGTGTATTGATTCTACCTGTTGAAATTTTAGGGAAAGATACCTCATGGTGTAGGAATGCCTGCAACCCATGGCTCTGTAAGTATCAGTTTTGTATGAATATGTGTGTGTTTTACATGCATGTATGTTTATTACATTTACATTAATGCATTCACTCTGTATGTGAAAACTATGTAAATTTCCATTTTGCTATTGAAATAAAATAAAGGGGAAAAAATGGCCACACTTATTGTAGGGATACCCAGGTGTAGTAGTCTCAGGTGGTAGTGGATATCCAGCAGGAAGTTACCCACCAGGCCAAGGTGGCATGCTACCAGGTGGAGCTGGGTACCCAGCAGGTGGAACGGGCTATCCAGCAGGTGGAACAAGCTATCCAGCAGGTGGATCAGGCTATCCAATCGGGGTTGCACCAGCACCTGGGGTGCCACCACCTGCAGGATATTCAGCTGGTGGATTTGTTCCAGCAGGTGGTGCCCCAGGATATCCTGCGGCCCCCCAGCCTGCCTACCCTCAAGCACCAGGGGGAACGTATCCAGGTATCTTTGGTGTCATTCATCAATTTTCAATATCAAATGCCATTTTATTTTCATGTATGCACATTTTCTCAAGCACAAACATTATCATCAGATTCAGTTGGAGGTTGGATGTTTCTGACTTTGTATAATTAATAATAATATTAAGCATTATTCCTGAATGTTTCTTAACGTTAACTGCTATAGGTTTACTTGCTCAGACTGGTGGATTCTACAATTATAAAATTGTACAGTACATGGAGTATAATACAACATTTTAGAATGATTCAATGCATAAACAGAGCAGGGTGCTCCCACTCTACTGTTCACAACAGGTTCTAAGTGTATACACATAAAGTTTGTAGGACTGGGTATTGGCTGGAGATTTTGTATTGCGATATATTGCGATATTTTTAACTGTATTGCAATCTGTATTGTAATATTTTCCACCCCAAATAAAATGGCAATTTTTAAATTGATTATCTTCCATTTACATATTGAACATACATAGCTGTGTTAAATGACCAAGAAAAAATAGGTTGTTGATTTATTTACAGTAATGCTTCGAAATACACGCATACAACAGCTTTTGTCATACTATTTGACACAATCACAAGCGTTTCTAACAACTTACACTGCATATTTGTCACAAATGTTTTGCCTGTATATTGATACTACAAAAACTTATTGAAATACAATATTTTTTTCATTGTACTGCAGTATATCAGAATATGGGTATTACTGCCCATCCCTAAAAGCTAGAGAGTCTTAATATTGAACCAAGTAACTGTTTTGAGTTATTTAATTTTGTTCGTTATTTTGATATGCATTACCCTCAACATATTCCTCTGCTTAATTCATGATTTTATTTTTTTTATCTGAAGGACAAGTACCTCCTCCAGCTCAGTACCCTGGTGGTAAGTAATGCTGCTGTCAGACTAATGCATGCTGATGTACACATATAAGTTAAGCCAAAGTACAGACTAGTGCATGCTGATGTACCGTACATATAACTTAAGCCATAGTACAGACTAGTGCATGCTGATAGTACATATAAAATACACATTAAACAGTAATTAATACTGCACTTCGTACCAGTACTTAAACAGATTAACATAGATTTTTTTTTCATAAATACAGTTGTATATTACCTTTTCTGAAAAGGGGGGGGGGGGTGTTTGTTTAAATTTAACAATGGTATGGATGCATTTTTATTTTCCATTTTTGAGATCTAAATAAATTTAAAAAAAAGAAGAATTTATAAAATGTTAAAATGTTCAAATTTAAACAAAATTTCAGAAGCATAGTGCTTATAATGCCTTTGAAACATCTCTGGAGTCATAATACTGTCAGAGCTAATCTTTTTTTTAAATGCCCCTTTGAACATTGATAATCCCGAAGATTACTGGAGACTGCTGAAGATATATAATTTATTATTAAGTTCACATCAGTAGTAATCGGTAGCATATTATAATATATAATCTTACTCACAATGCCCTCCTGTTTATGTGGTAGACAAGCCAAGAAACAGAAACACCCAGTTAACTGATTATTTATTATATTCCAATTTTTCTGATGTCAGAAATGTCACTTTTCAATATGAATGAAAATCGAAATGAGGAACTGCGACCCAACGGTCAAGGATAACTGTTGTTTCTGTTTCCATTGCAGGCTATCCGCGTTAGTGACCCGCTTTCTGCAATACCGACCTACATATACCTCAATAATATATAGGTGGAAGTTTAGGATATTATCCAGCTTTATGTTATTCTGGGGAGGTTAGAGATGCTGATCTAGTATACTACAAACTCTGCATGACTGCTGTTTATTGTTATAATTGATATCTGTTTTATTAGTTTTTCTTCATCTATGACGTAACCAATGTTTATATGTTGTTGATTTAAAATGCAAGGTTGGAATTTGACATTACTCTTTAATGTTGCTGTATTTTTGTAAATTTTTTTTTAATGAGAAGGTATATAATTTTCTGTTTTAAAGCAATATTTTTATCATACAGTTCTTAGAATAATATTTACTGATTTGCTAGTCATGCTAGTTTTTGTAAAAAAAAATCTTGTTTATTTATGTAAATTTTAAGTAAATAACAATCAATGTGTCTAATTCTGCTACTATGTTTTTATTGAATGGTCTTTGTCTTTTGAAGGTGTGAGTTTCTTTGTTTTGAAATTATTTTGTATTAATTCTGATATAGCATAATTATATTATCACATGTTCAGGGTTGTCCCTAAGAATTAAAATAGCAGGGGACATTAAAAGAGTAGAAGGAGATCTGGGGTTCCTCTCCTAACGGGGGAGTGAGGAGGAATACCAAAGTAACCGGGGGATTGTGTCATTATAGGCGGGGAAATTCCCCGGCCCCCGCATCTTAGGGACAACCCTGCATGTTAATACTGAATGGCATGTTACATTTTGTAAGTATGTTCCATCATTGATATTTTATGAATTTATATATTGACATGTTTCTCTGTTGTTCATGATTTTGTTAAAGTGCATGTATAAATTTATTCTTAAAAAAGTGAAATAAGTGATACAGAATTTTAATTTGGAGATGGAATTTATTACTTAAGTTCATTGCTTCTAATTTTTGATATTAAGACCAAAATAAGATAGGTATTTCAATCAAACTTTGATTTAAATGTTTAATTCGATCACTTGCATTATAAAAATTTAATTTTTGCTCTTAGAAAACTATGCATTATACACATTAAACACAATCAATATTAAGTAAATGGTAAAGAAGAAAAACTACTAGATTAACTTAACTCAATGTAATTAGTTTACGAATTATTCAACTGTGATATTAACATGACTGTACAGATATGTTTGAAAGATGCAAGTCATTTTCAAAATAAAATCTATAATTTATATTTCAAAGTCTGCACATCAGTCATTCATTAATCTACCATTTATACATGTATTTTCATTGTAAAAGATGTTGCTCTTGAAAAGTGAACTACAAAATTGAGAAAAAAATTTACTTGTATTGTGTGGGATTTCAAAATAGATATTTATGAAGAATGGATTATGTTTAAATGATTCTCAACAATAAATCCAGCAGAAATATTTTTTTTTCTTTTTCTGAGCAGCGCATTGTGGTAAACATAAAGTAGGACTTAATTAGTTTATCCTCACTCCCAAATCTAATATAATATAAAGTATAAACACACAATATGATCTACTTGAGTTCATAGCTTCTAAACTTTATATAAATAAAGCCTCCCTCACTAAGAGAAAAACAGAACATGAGGCAGTACAAAAATGCTTTAAAAAATATTGCTATTATTTAATTATACTGAATGTATCAGAGCTGATGTCTATGAATGTATGTATTTCACAAAATAACTTTAATTATTACATTTTCAACAGTGAAATACTGTGATTTATTCATTGAATAAAAGTGATATTCTCTCACAGTGTGAAAGGATACCAAAGTGGTATTCTCTCACAGTGGGAAATGATATCAAAGTAAGTAAAATATAATTTCTGGTCTGTAATAAGATTGAAGTAGTAACTAAACCATCTTGACAGAGACTAAAACTGCCAAATTCTTCCCAAATATGTTGCTAAAATTCATGTTACAATGTCTTGTCATCTTACAACTGCTAAGCCATGATGTCTCAACTGCTCAACTATGACGTCACACAATTACACTGGGTTAAGAAAAGACAGAGGCAAAGGGAAAATCAAAGAAAATGTAATAAATAGAAAATTCAATGTTTTGTAGTTGGATATGGAATTTATTTCACTTGTGAGACAGAATTTTTGGATATCAAAAAATCCTGTCCCACTCGTGAAATAAATTCCATATCCAACTACAAAACATTGAATATCCTCTATTTATTCCAGACTTTGATTGTCATAACCTAGCTTACAATCTTCATATTGCATTTGGCTTTTTCTGTATAAGTACAATGACAATGATCCAGCTTCATAAAACTACAAGAAGCATTTAAATCTGTGCCAGGGAAAAAAATAATATTGACAATGTGTTAAACATAGGTTTGAGAGGGGGGGGGGGGGGGGTCAAACTTGTTGCAATTCCTATTTCTTGTATTTTGGCTTCGTACAAGCTCAGGTACAAGTGCTTTTAATAATTTAAAACATACTAATCATCATAATGCAAATTAAAAAATGATCCTGTTTTTCTTCTTGACTTCAAAATCTCCTTAGAATCTAAAGTTGAGCATTATTTTTGGACCATGTAAAGAATGAATTCATTTAACTTTATGTATAAGGCAAGTTCAAACAAAATCTTAAATCTGATCAGAATATCTATTTTTAAGTGTTTTTAAAAAGTACTTAATTTTTATCATTTCAAATATTGAATATTTAGGAACACAATCAGCTGGTTACCCTGGGCAACAACCAAGTCAAGGAGGTTACCCTGGGCAACAGCCAAGTCAAGGTGGTTACCCTGGGCAACAGCCAAGTCAAGGTGGTTATCCTGGGCAACAGCCTACATCCTCTAGTGGATACTCAACACAAGGAGGCTATCCTACCCAGCCAGGGGGTTACCTAGGGCAGCAGGCTGGAGGTTACCCTGGACAACAACCTCCACCTGCACAGGTTGGGGTACCGGGACAGCAGTCTTATGCCCCTCAAGGACAACAAGGATATGGACAGGTAAACTGAATTAAAGTATATTTTGTACCTTAGATGACTTGAGCAATCTATGCTGAGTAATTTTGCAATTCTTTGGGTAATATTTGCATTTTACATTAGCAGACACCAGGAGGAGTGGCTTCTGCCACAGCAGGAATGGGTAACCTGCAGATAGGATCTATGGGGGATATTCCACGCCCGACAGTTCGACCAGCAAATCCATTCAACTGTGAGCGAGACACTCAGGTCCTCCGAACTGCTATGAAAGGAATAGGTATTATAGCAGTTTTTTAGATTTAAAAACAAAGATAAATATGATTTTATTATTTTTTCATAATAGGGCTGGAACGATACAACATTTTCTGAATCGATACGTATCACAATATTTGAGCCACGATACGATATGTATCACGATATGTTGAATTGGTTATAAAATGTTTTTTTGTATTGAAATGAACGAAACATTTCTTCACAAATAAGAATAATTTATTCATAGAAGTTGTACATCTGTTGTAAAACAAAATCATTTTACACAAGTGGTATTAATTATTATGTATTTCATATTTTTATTTATATTTAGCATATTTATTTTATATATTTAACCCAAAATGTTAAGTAAACAAAGAAAAACATAAGTTAGAATTTTTTGACGATATTTCGATATTTCCTCACACGTATCGATATGCGTATCATCCTCACATTGAATCGATATTATCGATATCTCGATAAATCGTCCCAGCCCTATTTCCTAATAGATTTTTTGTTGTTGAAATTTATACATCAAGTAAATCAGATGTTGTTTGTTATTAAATATTAATAAAGCATATTAGCATGGGAAATATCTGAATTGAAGTAAAACTCATTCCTTATAATAATGATGTTGGTTATGTAGGCACTGACGAGAAGGCCATTATAGATGTGATCAGCCATACCTCTAACAAACAACGACAGGAAATTCTCATCATGTTCAAAACCATGTATGGAAAGGTTTGTAAAATTTCCCCGTTTTCTAAATATTCATCTGCTGATTTCAGAGGTATATTACATGTTACATGTATTTATCTTTTTCAGGATTTAATCTCAGATCTGAAGTCAGAATTGTCTGGGGATTTGGAGGAATTGATTCTTGCTTTGTTTAAGCCCACTGACTACTATGATGCATGGTGCCTGAATAAAGCTATGAAGGTATATACAAAATTGTGAAATTTACATATACAAGGCAGAAGATACAAATAGATTAGTGGGTAGTTACATGTACTGGCATGTACATGTAGATGCAGATATGTATGTACATGTATGTAGGTACATGAACATAATTAGTTACACAATCAGTTTGGGACTTAATATGGAGTAATCCAGGATGTGAAATGGGGCTGTACTGGGAATTGGCAACTTCATATTATTAGGTCCCAAACTGAATATATTATGAATCTATCCCATCTAGGTACATCTACACAGGTTCTAGTGTGTAGATGCAAATGTACCTGTTTGTAGGTAAATCCATTTACGATATATACATTTGCAGGTGTTCAGATGGAAATGTATGTAGCCACTTACATGTATACAAATTTACTTGTAGGTGTATACAAACATGTATATTTAATTTAAATACATGTATATTTGAATATTTATGTAGGTACACTTACAAGTATTCTAATAAGCAAATATGCAAGTATCATATTTATATGTATATATTATGCTGTCAATACACATACAAATAATTGCATAAACCGATTTTTGTACTTGTTTGTTTAAAAGTATGACAACATCTTTAGTTTGCTATGATATATTCATCAATCATGAATGATATTAATTTTAATTCCTTTTGAATTTATAGGGAGTTGGAACCAGGGAATCAACTCTGATAGAAATTTTGTGCACAAGAACAAATGCTGAAATCAGAGGCATCAAAGCTGCATACAAACAACGTAATGTTTTCACATAAAACACTCATAATGCTTACATCTTATGCAGCCACCTTTAAAAATTTGATGTATTCTTAAAAACTAAATCCAATCTTAAATTAATTACCATATATACTCGCCTATAAGTTGTTTTTTGGGAGTTGTATTTTGGACCAAAACTCTTTGTCCGACTTATAGGCAAGTTATAAAAAGACTGGTATTTTAGAGGGTCTATCCCTCTAATAAAAACTTAAAAAATACAAGCAACTTATACGTGGACCGACTTATAGGCGAGTATATACGGTAAATGTAATATGATAAAAATTATGGATTTTGTTAGAATTAGAATAAATGGCAAGGCAATTATCCAAATATTCTGTTGCTTACAGGTTGCTTACAAACAAAGCAATGCTTTTACAATCTACTGGTAGCACTACAGATTGTGAATGTCCTGGTTAAGAGGCTTCTGATTTGATTTTGGATCTTTTTCAAGTTTATACTTTGTAAGCCTGATTTCAGACTTTGGTCGAGAGCTGGAAGCAGACTGTGTCAATGAAACAAGTGGACATTTCAAGAGACTACTGGTGTCATGTTGTCAGGTAACCATAGGAATTTTTAGTATTATTCTCAAACACTTTGTTTTGTATCACATGAGACTGTGGATATAATTTTGTGCATACATTTCTCCTTATTGTATCATCTCCTAAGACATAGACAAAGATTCTTACTAAGCAGACCATTGAAGTTTATATATGCAGTAATTTACACTGATTTAGTCAAAAGACCTTTTTCATCAATATGCTGTTCAGTGTAAAAAAGAAAATCTGATTTGTTGCAGGCAAACAGGTCCGAGTTGACAGACAGTCAGAGGCAGATGTTGATGCAGCGTGGCCCAGAAGCTGTCGTAGACCGGGCACAAGCTCAACAAGATGCCCAGAAACTCTACCAGGCTGGCGTCAAAAAATTTGGTACTGATGAATCTGCCTTCTTGGCTGTTCTATCAATCAGACATGAATTTCAACTGAGAGCCACTTTTGAGGAGTACCAGAAAGTAAGTACGGGGGAAATCATATTTTTTTGTCTGTATAATGGTGTGTTATTCATTACTTTTTCAATGAAGTGATTGCCAGTGTTGCAAATCAGGACCAAAGTTACTATTGAACATCAAAACTGAATCTTCAGTGTACATTGGATTAAATAATTGAACTTTCATTAAGTTGACATTTAATATACAAGTGGTTAACCCTGAGAAAAAGATATCCTCAGAAATAAAAAAAAAATCAGTACAAAATTTCCAAGACCAACTTATAAACCAAAGACACCTGAGGCATAGATAGTCTAAAAGACAAGATAATTTTTACAAAATTCATGGATTTATTTCATATCATACCATTAATTCAGATAACATTCCCCAATTTTGTTGTGTTCTAGAGATTGCCCCTATTCTGATATCTGAAAGTACAATCTCGAAAGAATTTTCTCCCCATGCAACTGTCACATGTGCATGAATAGACTGAAAAAAGGTAAATAATACATTCTGCCATTGACATCATCTTGTCAATCTGTCAGATTCTAATACCGGTAAGCTTTGTTTTATTTTCTTTTAATATTGATTCCAAATCTACAGAAAAAAATCACAGAAATGAATTTACTGAAACCTATAGATTTGATTTGTTTTGAACATACATTGTAATTATTCATTCAGCGTCATGTTCATAACACCTTTTAAAACAACAGAAAATGAAAATCACTTTGTTGTAAGCATGAAATCATTACAAGTGTGTTCACTGTAACAGTTTTTACTGTATATTAATACAGTTGAACTTTGGTATCATGAACACTGATACCTTGAATACCATGGATATGTTAAAGTGATTTGAAAGTCCCAACCACTTAATTCTTTAAGTATATTACCCCTTATATCTCAAATCCTTGGATTCTCTGTTCCATCGAGTTTTGAGATAACAAGGTTTGGCTGGGTATTGTGTTAATAGTTCAGCTAATTTCTGAGCAATATATAGTGTGCATGTATTTCAAAAGGCACTATTCCATAAAAGATGTTTATTCAAGAGCCCTAGTACATGTGTACTGTCTTTAAATAGTTAATACATATTTTTATATTTTTAGCTCTCTGGAAAGGATATCATGAGTTCAATAAGTTCTGAAATGTCAGGAGATCTTGAAGATGGATTTAAAGCAATAAGTAAGCTGGAGATAAACATTTATTTTCGCACTATTTTCACAAATTATTTAATAGGAGTTCATGAAGTTTACTTTTAAATGTTGCAGAATTACATTTGCAAGCATATTTTTAATTGGGAATTGCTTTTAACCATCATTGTATATATCTGTTTCTTCTCAGTAATGAGTGCAAAGAACAGGCCAAAGTTCTTCTCAGACAAGCTTCACAAGGCAATGAATAGGATTGGAACTGACGACTCCACCCTTATAAGGATCATTGTATCTCGTTCAGAGGTTAATCAATTTTCTCAGTCAAGAATAGACTATGCAGCTATTATTGATATTTCTCCTTTTGCTAGTTTGGATATACAATGTAGAATGTTCTTTTCCTCTTATCAAAGAACAGAGATTTGATTGTACAGTCATATTTTCCATTCAAAATGGGATTTACATTTGGACTACTTTGTACAGAGAATTCTTCACAGATTGAATCGATCATTATAAAATTCTGTTTTTCTTTTCAGATTGATTTACAGAACATAAAGGATCAGTATATGAGGGACCATGGGAAGACCCTTCATGCTGCTGTATCCTCAGAAACCAGTGGGGACTACAAGAAACTCTTACTGGCTCTGATTGGCCAATAGACAACATTAATGTTAACCTCTTTCCTCTGATTGGCCAATAGACAACATTACTGTTAACCTCTTTCCTCTGATTGGCCAATAGACAACATTACTGTTAACATCTTCCTTATCAATTTTGACTGACATTATTAAATTCTTAACTTTTCAGAGAGAGTAACTTTAAGTTAACTATTGACTAGAATAGAAAAAAAAACCAGTCAACCACTTTGTGAAGTAGCCATGAAAACCTTGTATATTAGTGTTTGCTTGAATAGGATTTTGACCTGTAGTTTATATGGAGAATAATACATACACCTGTACCTTTCTTCACAACACACCCTGTATCAGACTGAGACACCCATATCAGCCAGAGAGCAGAAGGCCAGAGGGCTGATATTAGTTGAGGGCGGATTCAGGGTGTGTTATGGAAAAGGGTATGTTTTATTATGTTTATTACATACTTAGTAATAACATACAGCCCACATCTACTTGAGCAAATACAATGAATAATCACCAACTAGTTTATTGTATCAAATCCCAGTAATTTAATATAAAATATGAAATCTTTTTTGCAGAGAATGGGAATGAAAATTATGTGTATTATTACAAATACTGTCTAATCCACAAAGGGTGTGATATTAATCTGTATCAGCCCTGCAGGATCCGTATCAGCCCTAGAACTGATACAGCTTTTGTGACATGAGATATATCGCATATGCAAAAAAAAAATTTATTTATTACTAAGTATGTAATACTAGTAAATGCATGTATCTTTATACATTTCTATATTAGTAACCGTGTTGTGCATTTACATATCTTGTATGTAAGTTGTGAGGATTTTTATTCCATCTTTTAAAGGTTTTTTTTTGAAAGATTGGTTTCTAATTACATGTATTTACTGCTATATATTACTTTGATATTCATTAAAAGAATAAAGAAAATCAAGTAGGTGCATGTAGCCTCTATCATATATTTCTGCAAACAAAGTAAATGTACAGTGCACCTGCATTTGACAAAGCATCGTTTTGCTGGCATCTTAATTAAGAACTGTTTGAATATCGACCCATCAAACCAAACTGTTTGCCTTCGGCCTACGGGCCTCAGGCAAACGGTTTGGTTCTTGGGTCCGACAAAATGCATGTTACCTTCGAGCCCATGCAGTCAATAAATGTATAATATTTGTAGTTCAATTCCTCTTCTCTATTATTTTAGAACAGAGTAAGGAGTTCACTTCAAACTTTGGATTTCTTTAGTACGAAAGCCTATTAGGATCAATCTATGGAGAAAAAATTTTTTGAAAGGCGTTATAACGCCTCTCCAAAAGGTGTTATTACGCCTTTTCAAAAGGCGTTATTACGCCTTTCCAGAAGGCGTTATTATGCCGTTTGAATATCCATTATTATGCCTTTGACAGGCCTGTGCTTTTGAAAGGGGGGGTGGGGCTCCCAAAAAATTGACAAGCAAAAAAAAAACAGAACCCCCCCCCCCTTAAAAAAAATAACTTAGAAACCTAAACTCGAGGGGGGATCTTTTTCTAACTTTTCGGTAAAACTTTTTAAATGCAATAATTTGCCAGAATCCCCCCCCCCCCCCGCACACATACTACCGGCCTTGTATCCAAAAATGGAAAAGCGTTATTTTATATTAATAAATATATGAAAGGTTGAATCAAAGCCATCTTTATTCGTGCAATATTTAAAAGTATTTTCTATATTCCTACACATCTCGCAGACAACTGTTTGCATGCGTATTAAGAGAAGTCAACAGTCTACTTGTGAAAATCCAGGATATAGGCAGATGCAGCTTGGGGCTTTGCTGGCCATGTATTAAAAATTCTTGTCAAATTTGAAAATATTTTTCTCTCCTCTTGGAAAAAAGCAGGCAAACTATTTGCATGGGTATAATGAGCAATTAGCCTTCAACCAAATTTGTGAAATCCATGACCCTTGGTAGAGGACTAGAAGGACTGTTGGTTTAACATTGAAAATATATTGCATATTTAAAAATATTGTTTCCTGGAAATCTAATTACAATATGTTTAAATTATTTTTCGAGGAATTAGCCTTATGTTCAATTGTGAAATTCATGTTCCGAGGATAAGATTTCAGCCCCCGGGGTGGGCTAAGTTAGTCATGTATTGAGAATAAAAAGCGTAATAACGCCTTTTTAAAAGGCTTAATAACGCCTTTGGAAAGGCGTAATAACGCCCTTTTTCGCGTTTTTTTCGCGTTATTACGCCTTTTCTGAAGGCGTTATAACGCCTTTTATAACGCCTTTTTGCGTTATTACGCCTTTTTGAAAGGCGTTATAACACCTTTTAATTTTTTTTTTTTCTCCATAGATTGATCTCAGAAAGCTTTCGTAACTATATCTGTTACGTTACAAAATAAATTTTTGAAAAATGTTGGAATAAACAGATGAAGTAAGACATAGAATCGTATAGTAATAGGCAGTAACTCCAAGGGTTATTTGTGAGCTATAGGACAACAAATTACGTATATTTATTCCGGAGTATATCTTCCTCCCTACCCCCTTTTCTTGCATGTCTAGCTTTGAGGGTGGATCAACAATTTCACAATAAAATTGATAAATATTCAACATTATCAATAATCATGAACTTTTTATGGACGCCGTTTCAGTATATTAATTTTCTGGATGGACAGTTTTGATGTCGATCGATCAGTGTTGTTACTTTCTCACTGATCACTGATGTTATCGGGGGGAGGAGGGGGGGGGGGGCTGAATATGTTTATCGCCAAACCCCCTAACTGTCACTTTCGGGAACGTAAACGAATGCTATTATGACCACAGGTGCTTGAGGACAGGACCCCCCCCCCCCCCCCGATATAGACCCCTGGGCCTTTTCGACTTTTCTCTCATAAATTATCTTTCATTGACATATTTGTGATATAATCTATACCAACAATTCGAAAAATTACCTAAAACAAACATTTTATAAAATCTACCCCACTCTATATATATAAATCTATATTTATATATATATAGGGTAGGGTAGTAATTTTTATAAAATGTTTGTTTAAGTCAATTTTCCGAATTGATTATATAGAGATTACATCATAAATGAGTCATCCATATATAATACATGACAAAAAAGTCGAACACGCCCGGGGGTCTATATCGGGGGGGGGGGGGGGGGGGTCCTGTCCTCGAGCACCTGTGATTATGACGTCATTTTTTTTTACATGCTGAAAATCTACTTGTAATCAAATGCCGAGAAATTTTTACGGTCCAGTTCAAGAATGCGTCAAAAATAAATAACAATTAAACGTGATCTATTGTATCTATCATATTTTGTGTGAAATCAGTATGTACTTTTTTCCTTTATGCGCTATTCCATTCCATCGATACCTCCGACATATGCGTAAATTGATATGATCATTTTCATATGTCATTCATATTTATTACGGCCTTTGCCAAAGGATTAACATGATTGACATACCATATATAATGAATACGGCTTAAATATTTTATGTTTCCTGTCAGTTTAATTGCCCTAATATGTTTGAGATAACGTAGCGTGACGTTACTGGTTACATACCATACGTTTAATAACTCTGCACTCCCCCCCCCCCTTTTCTTTTTTAGATGCACACATGTAAATAAGTTCACCTTTAAGTCTACTTTGTACGAAAGCCTATTAGGATCAAACTACGGTAAAAAAAAAAATTAAAAGGCGTCATAACGCCTTTTCGAAAGGCGATATAACGCGAAAAAAGGCGTTATTACGCCTTTCCAAAAGGCGTTATTACGCCTTTCTAAAAGGCGTTATTACGCCTTTTGAAAAGGCGTTATTACGCCTTTCTAAAAGGCGTTATTACGCCTTTTTAAAAGACATTAATACGCCTTTCAAAAAGGCGTTATTATGCCTTTTGAAGGGCCATTATCATGTCTTTGACAGGCCCGTGCTTTTAAAGTGGGGGGGGGTGTCCCATGAAATTGACATGCAAACAAAAAAACAAGAAACCCCCCTCCCCCCCCCCCCCCCGAAAAAAAATAAACTGCCTAAACTTGAGGGGAAACTTTTTCAAATTTTTTGGTAAAACTTTTTTTAAATGCAATGACTTGCCCGAGTTTAACCATACTGCAACAAAATGTTAAGGGACCAAGCAATCAATAAATGATTTTTTATATTTAAACTATAGCAAGACTATTCTCCCAAAAATTGGGGTGGGGGACCCCCCCCCCCTACTCACATTCGTACTACCGGCCTGTTTGAAAAGGAGTTGTATCCAAAAATGGAAAGGCGTTATTTTAAAATAGTAAATATATGAAAGATTGAACCAAAACCATCTTTATTAATGCAATATTTAGATTATAGTTTTAATATTATAAATTATGTTATAAATTATAGTATTTTCTATATTCCTGCACATCTCGCAGACAGTTGTTTGCATTTTGCATGCATATTAAGAGAAGTCAACACTCTACTTTTGAAAATCCAGGATATAGGCAGAACCAGCTTTGGGCTTTGCTAGCCACATATTAAAAATTCATGTCAAATTTGAAAATTTTTTCTCTCCTCTTGGTACAAAACAGGCAAAGTATTTGCATAGGTATAATGAGCAATTAGCCTTCAACAAAATTTCTGAAATCCATACACCTTGGTAGAAGCGTCTGGCATCAGCGAAGGACTAAGTTGGTTTAACACTGAAAATATTTTACACATTTAAAAATCTTTTTTCCTAGAAATCTAATTATAATCAGCTCCCAGGGTGGGCTAAGTAAGTCATGTATTGAAAAAAAAAGGCGTAATAACGCCTTTTAGAAAGGCGTAATAACGCCTTTTGGAAAGGCGTAATAACGCGTTATTACGCCTTTTTTCGCGTTATATAACGCCTTTTGAAAAGGCGTTATAATGCCTTTTAAATTTTTTTTTTTACCGTAGTTTGATCCTAATAGGCTTTCGTAACTTTGGACTACTTGTCATGGAAAGTGAATATTGAATTGAAGTTTCCTTTCGTATTTGCTATATAGGTCTATATTTTATACATTGGTACTATATAGATATTTGAGAAAGTGTTTTCATACTTTTCCCGCGAAAATTGTGTTTTTCGAAGTGCACTCTGGGAAATATTTAGATTATAGTTTTAATATTATAAATTATGTTATAAATTATAGTATTTTCTATATTCCTGCACATCTCGCAGACAGTTGTTTGCATTTTGCATGCATATTAAGAGAAGTCAACACTCTACTTTTGAAAATTGTGTTTTTCGAAGTGCACTCTGGGAAATATTTAGATTATAGTTTTAATATTATAAATTATGTTATAAATTATAGTATTTTCTATATTCCTGCACATCTCGCAGACAGTTGTTTGCATTTTGCATGCATATTAAGAGAAGTCAACACTCTACTTTTGAAAATTGTGTTTTTCGAAGTGCACTCTGGGAAATATTTAGATTATAGTTTTAATATTATAAATTATGTTATAAATTATAGTATTTTCTATATTCCTGCACATCTCGCAGACAGTTGTTTGCATTTTGCATGCATATTAAGAGAAGTCAACACTCTACTTTTGAAAATCCAGGATATAGGCAGAACCAGCTTTGGGCTTTGCTAGCCACGTATTAAAAATTCATGTCAAATTTGAAAATTTTTTCTCTCCTCTTGGTACAAAACAGGCAAAGTATTTGCATAGGTATAATGAGCAATTAGCCTTCAACAAAATTTCTGAAATCCATACACCTTGGTAGAAGCGTCTGGCATCAGCGAAGGACTAAGTTGGTTTAACACTGAAAATATTTTACACATTTAAAAATCTTTTTTCCTAGAAATCTAATTATAATCAGCCCCCAGGGTGGGCTAAGTAAGTCATGTATTGAAAAAAAAGGCGTAATAACGCCTTTTAGAAAGGCGTAATAACGCCTTTTGGAAAGGCGTAATAACGCGTTATTACGCCTTTTTTCGCGTTATATAACGCCTTTTGAAAAGGCGTTATAATGCCTTTTAAATTTTTTTTTTTACCGTAGTTTGATCCTAATAGGCTTTCGTAACTTTGGACTACTTGTCATGGAAAGTGAATATTGAATTGAAGTTTCCTTTCGTATTTGCTATATAGGTCTATGTTTTATACATTGGTACTATATAGATATTTGAGAAAGTGTTTTCATACTTTTCCCGCGAAAATTGTGTTTTTCGAAGTGCACTCTGGGAAATACGGAAAATGTGCCAAGATGGCTGAAAACTTCAAGGATTTACGTCTGAAGCTCCAATCTCCACACAGTCACAACTCGTCAAGGTACAGCAAGGACAGAAAGTCTGACAAATCTAGAAGAGATTCAAATGGCACGTACAAGTCAAAGTCACGCTACCGTGAATCTGACAACAGTTGGCATAATGCCGACGAGTTAAGTAAGGTACACGCCGGAATCAAGCAACGTCGATTGTTTACAGATGATCAGTGCGAAGAAATCGAGAAGAAAATAAACGAAACAGTCAAAATAGCAGAGAAAGGAACATATAAACAACACACAGTCGACAGGGCACCACTGAGAAACAAGTATTTCTTTGGCGAGGGTTATACTTATGGGTCTCAGCTGGAGAAGAAGGGTCCTGGGATGGAAAGACTGTACCCCAAAGGTGAAGTGGATGAAATCCCGGACTGGATACATGAACTGGTCATTAAGCCTCTGTACGACGCTAAAATCGTACCAGAAGGGTTTGTTAATAGTGCTGTTATAAACGATTACATGCCAGGCGGTTGCATTGTGTCCCACATAGATCCACCCCATATTTTTGACCGCCCCATTGTTTCAGTGTCTTTTTTCAGTGACAGTGCTCTCTGTTTTGGTTGTAAGTTTTCTTTCAGGCCAATCAGAGTTTCTCCACCTGTTCTATGTTTGCCAATTGACAGAGGATGTGTCACAATGATCAGGTAATTTTGAAAATGGAAAACTTGTTAAATGTCTAAGATGTATGAAGAATGTATTGTATAAGGTTTGAAACATTTTTGCAACAATCATGAGCACACTCTGCTGTCATATACATTAGTTTAATTTGTACTGTGACACGTATTATGATCATTGTCAGTTTGTTACATTTTATACAGTGGATATGCTGCAGATGACATCACACACTGTATTCGTCCACAAGATGTTGTGCAAAGAAGAGCAGTCATTATTTTGCGAAGGTAATATTAGATAATGGGAATTAATGAATAAAAGTTATTTCACTAGTAAGATTAATATAAGGTAAAGATTAACTCTAGAATAGATCATTTTAATTTTATCATGTTTTTTAAGGTTGTAAGTAAGTTTAATGATTTCGGAATCAGGTATTGATTTATCAATATTTATGGTATAAAGGATGGTTTTTAACAACCCATACATGTATTTTTAGAGTTTTCCCAGATGCCCCTAGACTAGGAACACCATCAGAAAAACAGATCTCTCGGAAACGTAAGCGCAGCAGATCAGAGTCTGCATCTGATTTGGAAGATGACCATCACAAAAAAAGTAGGAGAACGGTATCAATACAGAGGAGCAAACATCACTCCAGTAGTCAGCATTCTAATGGTCATCAGTCATCAAAAGCACGGAAAAAAGAGAGTCACTCACACACAGCCAGTAAAACCAGCGACAGTCAGGAAAGCAGTGAAGAGGAGGAGGAGCCAGTTTTAACACCAAAAAAGAGCATTCGACAGGTTCGAGTGTCACGTATGTCTCGACACAGGAAACTCTGTTGGTAGATTGACTTCTGAAGATAAATCTTGTTGCTTTTGGTTGCCAAAGTATACACATTGTACATGTGTTGCTGATATTTTTTTTTTTTTTTTTGTTGAAGTAGTTTTTTATAAAGAAGATTCTGTCAGAAGAAAGTATTTACTCTGTCAGAGTCACACTTGTGTACAGTTTACATCACAGGCATGATTTTTTTTGTTTTTGTTTTTTTTTTTTTTTGCGTGAAGTTCATTTAAATCCCAAAGATTGGGTTGAAAAAAATTTTATTGTCATTAGTAAAGGTATATAGATGTATGTACACATTACAATAATTGTCATTTTTCAATTGTATTTACAAGATGTTTTTGCATCACTTCACAAGATCTGAGTGATCATAAGAAGTAAAATCTCATAGAAAGTATGCAATCTGTATTAGCATTTAAAATAAATAGGTGGCGTCACATAATTTAAATCACTTCAAAGCTTTCATTTTACTGTTTTTTACTGCATTTTTTTCCCAAATACACCATGATGTGCTGATGGGTGAAGTTCATGTTTTAAAAGGTGAAAATTGAGATTTTGCTGTAATGCAATTGAAATCATGATGAAAGATAGAAGATTTTTTGGAATGAATTTAATAAATGGATACATTTGTATCTGTTGTTATTTAAAAAGTTTTAAAGTGTAAAAAGGGAACATTTTCTGGACACAAGCTTTTAAGAAAATGAATGTTTTTGGGGGATTTTCTATATTGGATTTAAATAGTTATGATCTTAGTTGTGCTTATTACTACATTAGTCTTCCTACTGAGTATTGAGTACACATACACTTTGTAAATATATACAGATCAGATAATAAAATTTATAGTGCTGCCTTTCATTCATTACTGAGCGTACTTAACCCATAACTTGGTCCTCATACAGTCAATCAGTTCTATAGGTATCTGTTACAGAAGTTTTGTATGAAATGCTTTATTTCTATTGTATAGTTTTTACCTACACAGTTATCATATTTTAGATATAAGGTTGTTTTTTTAATGTAAAAATGTTGAAAAGATAAAAAAAAAAATAGAATTGATTGATTGATTTGAAAAGAATCCCTTTAGTAAGCATTGTAATCATTTACTTAGAACACTATGTGTATAGTTTATCAATGTTTTTGGTTAGGGATTATATGAAGCAACTTTCTATTTCAGTATACTGATTGTGTTCATAGAAAAGTACTCAATGGGTCCCCCTCCCTAATAACTTACCCATGAAGTTAAAGTCCTGTGTAAAAAATGTAGATATGGTAATAGTACCATTATTTAGAAATATTGATTGATTTTAAGAACATTTAAATATACAGATGCAGCTGTTGTTCTTATTTTAACAGAATCAACAAGATATAGTTCTCCAGGCCATCTTTAAAAAATTGTTTGTTTGCCCTCTCCTGACCGACTGGCTAAAAATGACCCCATTTAAAACTTTTTTTAAAAAAATTTAATTTTAATAAATTTTGAAAATTAAGCATTAATATTGAAATTTTCTGGAAAAAAAATTCCCACCTACCTACCAACCCATTTGGGAGAGAGCAAACAAACATTATTTTAAAGATAGCCTCAGTCATTGCATGTTCATATGATGGAATGTTTATTTTTCCCCAAACACAAAAATCAAACCATTAATATTTTTTATACTTCATTTGTATCACGGCATTGAAAATTGTATTTTGATTGCTTGCTCTGTTACTATACACTGATGTGTGATTTAGGGTTTATTTCACCACAGAAATGAGAATCGCTAGGGTGTGAAGCTATCATATGTGTCTATGCTTACAAATTCTTGTGTCCTTATCTACATGATGAAACTGAAGGCTTGCGACAAAGACCTTCAGTACAACTTGTATGTTTATAATCAGTAAGTACTGCATTGTATATATTCATTTTGTGAGAAAATTGGGTTAAGGGAAACGGCAACATGGAAAAGTTTTTTTGTTTTTAATTTTTTTGTGCATTTCCAAGAAAAAAGTTTTGAAATGTAAAGTGCTATACCTCAATTGGATCTTGCCCTAGTCATTTCAGTTAATTTCATTAAAATTGCTTTGAATTTGGAATTAATCATTCATTCCATGTTCTTAGTAAGAAATTAAAATTTCTACAATGAGTAAAATTCAAATTCAGTCAACTGACCTATGAAGAGAAGTAAATGAACATTTATGCTTTGAAGTAATTACATGTAGTTTACATAATCTATTGTTAGTTTCTTTGTTTTGTTTTTATGCCCCCATGTAATCGAAGATTCAGGGACATATAGTTTTTGCTCTGTCCGTCTGTCTTTCTGTTTGTCTGTGCACAAAAACTTTGACCTTTCTCATAACTTTTGACCAAACTTCAACTTTGGCCATAGCCTTGAGTGGTTGCTGCTGGGGCTTTCATACTTCACATGTGTATACCTTGAGATAAGACCCTCCCTTGGGTACAAATATTTTTTACCTTGACCTTAGAGTTTGACCTACTTTTGAAAAATTTTACCTTGGTTATAACTTTTTGGTTGGTGCTGGGGCATATATCACATGCGTTTGTGGCAAGAACTTTCTTTGGGTACCAACAATGTTGACCTTGGAGTTATCCTACTTTTGAACACTTAAACTTTGGCCCTAACTTTTGAACACTTGGCGCTTAGCTTTCATATTTCACCGATGTATTTCTTGTGACAAGACCTTAAGTACCAATATTAATTAACTCATGACCTTGAGCTGGAAGATTCACCTACTTGTGAAAAAACTTTTATCTTGAATATATTTTCTGAATGATGCTGCAAGGGCCTTCATATTTCACAGGTTTATTTCTTGTGATAAGACCTTTCTTCAGGTACCATCATTTTTTATCTCTTGACCTTAGAGTTTGACTTGCATTTGAGAAACTTTGACCGTCGCTATGAGCTGCGGTACGTGGGTATCAGTGTTTTACAAACACACAGTGTTATCATAATGATATTGAAGTCTCTGTTCAGGTATAATCAGACTGAAAAGCAGAAAGTACAAAATTTGTTTTAGAAAGAATAAACAATTTTAAAAGCTGGTGAATATAGAACATTGTAAATAATAATGACTCAAATTTTTGTGTTAATCTTTGATGTTGAAAAAGTCATAAACTTATAATAGTCATGTTTAATCAATTTTTTGATTTTCTTTGTTGACCATGCTAAATATGTTTTAATTTGTACGGTGATTTAAGATTCTGTTGTCGTTTGTGAAGTATTATTGCAGAATAAAAGCGTTTTGGACTTCACTGTCTTGAAGCAACTTTATGAAACTAAATTTACAGCACTACAAATAGCTGGTTTTTACGAAAGCCTATTAGGACCAATCTGTGGATGAAAAAAAATTAGGGCGTAATATCGCCTTTTCAAAAGGCATGTTGACGCAAAAAAGCGTAATAACGCGAAGTGAAAAGGCGTTATAATGCCATTAACGACGTAATAACACGAAAAAAGGCGTTATAAGGCGAAATAACCCCAATAAAGGCGTAATAACGCTAAAAAGGCCTTATTACTTCCCAATTAGCAGTCATATGCCTTTTAACAGTGACAGGTCCATATTTTTGAAAGGGGGTGGCAGCGTCCAAAAAGTTGACAAGCCCCTCCCCCCCCCTCCAAAAGAAAATGCCTAAACTTGAAAATCCTATATCTGGGTGGGGGGATCTATTTAAAACTTTCGGCCATACTGTAGCAAAATGTGCAGGCTCTAAGCAGCCAACAATTTTTTTTTTGTATTTAAACCACAGCAAGACTAGTCTCTCTCTCTCTCCCCCCCCCCCTCCCCCGTACTACCAGCCTGTTTGAAAAGGCGTTATAGCGAAAAATGGAAAGGCGTTATTTTATCTTAATAATGACAGGAATGATTGAATCAAAGCCATCTTTATTCATGCAATATAAAAATATTTTCTATACTCCTGCGCATCTCTCAGACAACTGTTTGCATGCGTGTGCAAGATCCATTATGACGTCAAAATAGATTTTAAACTTAATTTTTTCCCCTTACTTTACGGACATAATGGAAATATGTCTAGAAAATGATTTATTTTCATGGAATTCAATTTAAAATAATGTCAAAAGTAACCCCGGTACATATATTCAATTTAATATCATTTTGAAGATGATGTCAAGAAGATACGAAAAACTGTTTTCTGAGAAATGGTGGTCAGTATTGTCGGATACATTTCCTTTTTCTGAGGTGGAAAAAAAACTTCCATATATAAACCGCTTTTTTCTTCGTTTTTTATTGAAAATGACAGTTTAAAGTATCTTTTTTCATTGAGTTTACCTAAAAATTATGTACCGATACACCTAATTTCACCAAGCTATATTTGTAAAGGCTCATTAAAATATCTGTTTTGTATCTCTTCGTAATATACAACAAATTAATCATAATTATCATTATATTATGATTTTTAAATTGTTTTTAAAATGTCTAAGTAGATAAGACCCCCCCCCCCCCAAAAAAAAATGCGGTATTGGTGATGCTAGTGATTTCCAATAAGATTATAACGTAAATAACATCCCCTGGTATCTCGCACAAATACCTGGTAAGGTACCTTAATTTTTTGTAAGGGAATGTTAAAGGAGCATAGTTCAATGACAAATTCTTGGAAAAAGTTATATATTATTGAGGAATGTGTCGTCTGACCTTAAGAGAAGTCAACACTCTACCCGTGACTAGGATTTTGGCAGATGCAGCTTTGCTGGTCATGTATTAAAAATTCATTTCAACTTTGAAAATATTTTTGTCTCCTCTTGGAAAAAAACGGGCAAACTGTTGATATGGGTATAATGAGCAATTAGCCTTCAACCAAAATTATGAAATCCGTGACCCTTGGTGTAGGAGTCTGGCATCAGAGAAGGACTAAGTTGCTTTTCAGTTACAATTACACAAATGTGAGGAATTTTTTAAGACAGCCATTGAGACCAGAACTATTATTTTTGATAGCTTTAAGATTCCTCTCAATAGGGTAGTACAAGATGTCCATGTTAATAACTTTCGTTACAAAATGATTGATTTTTGCAAAAACAATGATATTTATATTGTAAATGGCCGTGTTGGCAGTGATAAATATGTAGGAGGTTTAACTTGCAAAGGTAGTAGCACAGTGGATTATGTGGTTGCCACAGCACCTATGTTTGAAATTATTCCAGATTTTGATATCACTGACTTCTGTAACTTGTATTCGGACGTACATAATCCTGTTTCATTTTCTATCTTACCAGCCTTTTTAACAGAACACAGGTGTGAAGGTACTGTTGAAAATCAGTCACGTGTAAAACTATGGTCACCAGATCAAGCAAAACATTTTTCAGAGAATGTGGATATACCTAAGGTCAAGGACATAGAAAATGAGTTCTTTACTAATGTTGCTTGTTTCCGTACTACTGGTCAAAATATCTACACTATAAATGATGTTACTAATAAGCTATGTGGTATATTTTTAAACACAGCTAAATCAACATTTGGTTCAGTCGAAATTTTAAGAAAAATAATTGTAAAAACAAATGCAATAAACCCTGGTTCAGTAAAGAGTGCAAAACGGCTAGAAAGAAATATCATTTAACAAAGCGATTAAATAGTAAAAATTCTTGTTTAGAAAATAAAGCTAATCTTCAATTAGAAAGCAAAAGCTATAAAAAGATACTGGATTCATGTATAAAAGATTATAGAAAAGGCATGACAAAAAACTTGAAATCACTACGCTCTACAAATACTCGAGATTACTGGAAAATTTTAAATGGTCCAAATATGTCAAATAAATGTGCTGTAGATATTAATGCTATGTTTGATTTTCTTAAGGGCATCAATGAAGGTTATGATAATGACATAGAAGATGATGATACTTTAAGGTTCCCAACAGACAGCCATGAATGAGATGATTTTTTGAACTTTGAGATAAGTGAGGAAGAAATTTTATTTGCAGTAAAAAAAAATGAAAAATAATAAGGCCGCAGGCTACGATCAATTGCTAAACGAACATATTCCCACTCTCTACCATCGGCTCATACATTCACCTCTGTCGTTGGCTCGCGTATACCACAGTGATGAGCACGAGAAATAGTGCGTTTCTTTTAATTCATTATAATTAAATGTCTGAGCTAATGATAGTCCTTAAGGATGGATATTAATTTACAAAATAGATCTTAAACTATTAGTTTAATTTGAAATAATCCTTGAACTGTTATGTTTTTAACATTATGTCAAAAATCTTGACGCGAGCCCATTGCAGAGGTGTCTGAGAGAGGAACGAACGACAACTCTGCATAGGAGATTGACATATTTCGTCAACAGTATCCATACTTTTGCCTGTATGCAAAAAAATGTTTAATTTGATTTTTGATAGTGGAGTCATTCCACACGAATGGCTCACAGGTATTGTCAAACCGATTTTCAAAAATAAAGGCGACCCAACAAATCCAGAAAATTATCGTCCAATAACACTTTTAAGTTGTCTTGGTAAGCTTTTTACCTCCATTTTATGTAAACGTTTGGAATGCTATGTAGAGAATTTAAACCTTATAGGTGAAAGTCAAACCGGCTTCAGGAAAGGGTATTCTACCCTAGATAATATACTGACTTTACATTTTCTTACAAACATGGTTATGTCTTTCAAAAAGAAACTTTTCTGTCCTTTTGTTGACTTTAAACAGGCATTCGACACGGTGTGGAGAAATGGGCTTTGGTACAAATTGTTAAAAATGGCATTAGTGGTAAATGTTTTACATTTATAAAAACTATGTATAATGGAGTTAAGTCCCTTGTGACTATGAATGGTCTTTCATCTGAGTTTTACAACTGTAACATTGGTGTACGCCAAGGAGAAAATCTATCGCCTCTCTTGTTTTCTATGTACATGTATATGGTTTATGGCGAAACGGGTCGCTTCCTTTGTATATAACGGTGTATATAAGAATGATATCACATTGGGCAAAATTACTGGTAAGCCCTGAAATAAGATTGTTTATGTTACATATAAGCATTTATTTGAACACTTTTGTTCAGGAAGTCATAGGAACCCTTGGATTTTATGTATTAAGAATATACTTGATACTTGTGGCTTCTCAAATATATGGAATGAACAGGCCTTTTTAAATATAAAATGGCTAAAAACTATAGTTGAACAACGTCTTAAAGATCAGTACATACACAAATGACAAATGCGCGATTCGTCTAAAGGTCAAATGTATAGTATCTTCAAAACAGAATTTGGATTTGAAAAATATTTAGACTTACTACCTAAAAAATTTAGAACAATTTAGGAATGACTCTAATTCTTGGCCAAATTATTTTTAATTAAATTAAGAACAGCAAATCATCGTCTCCCATTTGAGACTGGGAGATGGTTTGGTATTCCCAAAAATGATAGACTTTGTAATATCTGTAATAATGGACAAATAGCAGATGAGTATCTCTATATTTTAGAATGTCAATTTTTCTCAGAATGCAGAAAAAAGTATCTAGCTAGTAAATATTGTAGTAGACCAAATTTCTACAAATTCTCAGAATTGTTGTCAACTGCTGAATCCAAGGTATTTATTAATCAAACTATGCAGCTACATGGATAGGGTATATGAACAAGTCTGTCCTCCATAATTATTCTCTTTTTTTTTGTAACTTTATAATTTGAATATATTTCCGCCATTTCACGTGCATCTTATATATTGTTTTTTGTATATATTGTACATAGAACTTCATGTACCATTAATTGGTTTGAGTGAATAAATTGAACTTGAACTTGCTTTAACATTGAAAATACATGAGAAATTAGCCCTATACCAAATTGTGAAATTTATGTCCCGGGGGTCAGCATTTCAGCCTCCGGGATGGGCTAAGTTAGTCATGTATTGAAAATAAAAGGCGTAGTATCGTCTTTTGGAAAAATGTAAAAACACCTTTTTAATAACGCTTTTTGGAAAGGCGTAATATCTCCTATTGAAAAGGCATGATTCAATATAATTAAAATCAAAGCGGATCAAACATCTAATTTTGATTATATTGGGCGTAATTATGCCTTTTGAAAAAGCGTAATAACGCCTTTCAAAAAGCGCAAATAATGCTCTTAATTTTTTCCCCTCCATAGATTGATCCTAAATTTATTTCTTTACGTTTTTAGCTTCGGTAATTTTCGTATCTTAAGAATACTGGTTTTTCATGCACGAGCGATTTAGCGCTCACTATAAATACATTTGCCGGGCAATGTTCGATTAATGCGACGTTCGTTACAAAGAATCGCAGTAGTTTTTGTGTCTTTGGCATGTCTACAGAATCTTCAAGTACAACTTCTAATAGAGATGTTCCTCGAGAACTACAGACAGAGACTAACTCCAATTCTGGACAGGATTTTGATGTTATTGACGCTGTCAGTCTATTCAACAGCAGGTTAGACGCCGCTCTTGAAAAGCAAAAAAAACTATTATTCTTTCTGAAGTTCAAGATAAACTTAAACCAGCAAACACAATTGAGTTCAGTGGAGAAGGAAACAAAATACAGTTTCATTTCTATGAGGCAAGACTGCGAGGTTTAGAGCTATTGTCACAAAAACTCATATCTGGCGATTTTAGCGGTGTCACAGATTTAATTTCCTCCGAGAAAGAGGCCATTCGTCAACGAAACAAGTTATTACGAATAGCTGATAAACATGGTTGGGACACCGTTAATAAGGAGTACGAGGATTCTGATATTGCTGACAATAGCGAGGATGCCGCCAGACTGCGCT
Source organism: Saccostrea echinata (assembly GCF_033153115.1). NCBI lineage: Eukaryota > Metazoa > Mollusca > Bivalvia > Ostreida > Ostreidae > Saccostrea > Saccostrea echinata. Next base: position 4,419,030 of record NW_026889768.1, read on the forward strand.
CCGCTATTTCAAGAGCCGCCAACAAGAAGCGGAAATCTCCATACGACAGACCGGTTTTCCCTAAAACTTCAGGAGTGTTCGATGGTTTGTCCTCTAGGCAGCTTTTTCTCGACAGTTCAAAATTCAACTACCGGCAGCAATTCGACCCTAGATTCGTTTCGCCCAGTCCGGCCAATTACAGAAAACCTCTTCAAACACAGGTCGAAAACATCGTCTGCCACTACTGCTGACTCGCGGGCCACTTTGCAAGATTCTGCCCGTATACCCAGCAACTACAGTTCACAAATCCCCAGAGAACCCAAACAACAGCACTTGTTCCAACATAAACAGCAGACCAGCAGTGAAGTTGAGTATGATAGTCATTTATTAGATCAGAAATCTGACTTTGATTTAAAATCTAACATTTCAGTTAAAGATCGTTTAAAAAACTCTTTTGAATTTTGGAAGAATGTTATAAAACCAGACGATTATATTTTAAATGTTATCAGATTTGGTTATAGGATAGAATTTATTACATTTCCTGAAGTTGTATTTTTGTTTAACAACAAATCAGCACTGCAGAGCACCCCTTTTGTTGAAAAGGCCATATTAGAATTGTTGAAAAAAGAGTTAGTGATTGAATGCTTTGAACCGCCCCATTGTGTAAATCCACTGACCGTTTCTGCGCCATTGAATAAAAAGCCAAGGTTGATTCTTGATCTTAGACATGTCAATGCATGCGTCTTAAAGAGAAAATTCAAATTCGAAGGGACTTCAGAGGGTCTCAATTTTGCCAAAAAAGGCTTATTTATGATCAAATTTGATTTAACAAGCGGATATCATCACGTAAACATTCATCCAGATTTTTACAAATACTTGGGGTTTTCTTGGAATTTCAATGGCTCAAAATGTTATTTTGTATTCACGGTCCTCCCCTTCGGCCTCAGCAGTGCGGGTTACATTTTTACTAAAGTATTAAGACCGTTAGTATTGCATTGGAGAACAAAAGCGTACGGATTTATTATGTATTTAGATGATGGCTGGGTTTGCGATTCAAAACAAAATTGTATTTTAATGTCACAGGACATTCAAAAAGACTTATTGCATGCTGGTTTTCTTGTTAATAAAGAAAAGAGCGTTTGGAATCCAATTCAAAAATTAGAGTGGCTCGGTTTTGAGTGGAATTTAGAAGTCGGGTTTATTGGTATTCCTCGACATAAATTAGAAAGTTTGTGCAGTAAGATAATTAAACTTATAGAAAAACAAAAAAATTCTGCCAGAGATCTCGCTTCAGTAGTAGGCAGTATTATTTCATTTAAGTTTGTCAAATAACAACTAGACAATTGTCAATGCTAATTGTAAATGCATCATGTTGGGATAAAAATATTAATATTTCACTTCCCGCGTGGTGTGAGCTAGAGTTTTGGTTAAAAAATAGCCTGTCAATTCCCGGCAGGGTTATTTCTCCATGGTATCGCATACCGGAACGCATTGCTTTTACTGACTTTTAGTGATTTTGCAGGCTGTGACGTGATGATAGATTCTACTAAAAAAGTTTTTCATGTTATGTGGGACGAATCAGACAGAGTTCAGAGTTCAACTTTTAGAGAACTTAAACAGTTGAAATGTTCATGAAATCTTTTGGTGGGGTTTTAGAAAATAAATTTGTAAAACTATACACAGACAATCAAAATGTCGTTAGAATTTCGCAGATCGGCAGCATGAATTCGGATTTACAAACTCTTGCTTTTTCTATATACACAAATTGTTTGATTAGAAATATCGATTTTTCTGTAGCCTGGGTTCCACGAGATCAAAACGTAGAAGCAGATTTTGTCAGCAAAGTTTTTGATTTTGACGATTGGGGTATAAGCAATCATATTTTTGCATTTTTCAATAAGGTTTGGGGATCTTACACTTGTGATAATTTTGCGAGTTGCAACAATTTCAAAGTGAAAAAATTCTATTCTTTGTTTTGGTCTCCTGGAACAAGCGGCGTCGACGCATTTGCGTTTGACTGGTCACAAGATTTGAATTGGATTGTTCCTCCCATTTATTTGATAGGGAGGACAATAAAACATTTATTAAATTGCGGGGCTAAGGGCACCTTAATTGTTCCTAAATGGAAATCAGCAGCTTTTTGGCCATCTTTGTTCGACAAGAATGGAAAGTTCTCGTGGTTTGTGAAAGATATGATAGAATATGAAAAACCAACAATTTTTTTCATTTCGGGTTCTGATAAAAGTAGCATATTTGCATCTCACAAATTTATCAGTAATGTTATAGCACTGAGATTGGATGCTTCGTAATTAAGTCACTGTAACAATGTACTATGTGCAATTAGCATGCTTTGATTGTGAAATATGGACAGATAGTACACAAAGGTTGACTGCTAGCCAGTGTACAATTTGCATGCGTATTGTAATGAAATAATTGGATGACTGTTATCCAATAAGGAGGACTGCTCTCCTAGATATGATTTGTTTACTTTGAATGACTGCAACTCAAATATAAGATTATAATTAACATAATATTCTGGTACTGACAATCATATAAATTGATGACTGCTTAAATTAAATCAAGGAGGACTGCTCTCCTGTTTTGATGTTGATTATAAAATGTTTTGTGTGTACGTGCATGTGTTATACTATCGTGGCTACATTTGGCTATGGTGCAAAATTGATTTGAATTTTAATGTGCATTATTGTTATATATTTCAGATATTGAAGAATTATCAAGGTCAATGGATAAATATTGAAAAGTTTAAACAAAATCACCATTTTAGTGATATAGTGGAGTCTTTGCCTAATATCGTGAGAAACGCAAAATCTCAATCCACGAACAAGAAGTACGACATATATTTCTCTAAATTCAGAGACTGGTGTTTGAAGCATTCCTTTACACATCTTCCGGCATCAGTATCTACCGTCGCTCTTTTTATGGGAGGTTTGGTGCAACAGAGGGTATCGACATCCGTTCTGGAAGCGTATTTCTACAGTATAAGCTGGACTCACGAATTTTCTTCAAGTTTGAATCCATGCGAGGACAAGTTTCTGAAACTAGTATTTGAAGGAGGAAGACGTATGTTATCAAAACCTATCAACAAAAAAGAACCTATCACTACAGATATATTACGTAAATTAATGGATGTTTCTTCCATGGATCCTTCAAATGTGCTGAAATTGAGATCGTTTGAGATGTGTTTATTGGGTTTTTCCGGATTCTTTAGATTCGGTGAATTATCAAATATTCGATTATGCGATATTAAATGGGAAAACGTTTACATCGATATCAACATTCCCAGAAGTAAAACAGATATCTATAGAAGAGGAAACTCAGTGATAATCGCAAAAACTGGAAATGATCTGTGTCCTGTGTTTTGGTTAAATAAATACATTGACATGTTAAAGATGGATAAGTCTTCTGACGATTATCTTTTTACAGCTTTAATCTTTGTAAAATCTCTCAATGTTTTCAAAGCTTCCAATAAATCCAAACCTCTGTCATATACAAGAGCTAGAGAAATATTGTTGTCATCTTTAAACGAAATTGGCCTTGACAGTTCTAAATATTCATTGCATAGTTTACGCAGCGGCGGAGTTACAGCCGCTTCTAATAATAATGTGTCAGATCGACTGCTTAAAGCTGACATGAACTCTTAAAAATGTGATATTTTCATCCTTGTACGACTTATTTAATTCCCGCACTCCCTTTTCCGCCATATTTCTTTCAGATTCGCTCACTTATTTTACCGGCTATATAAACCCTGATGCCTTTTTTACACTTGAGTGATTTTCTAGCCTGGCTGTCGGCATGTACACATCTCCGATAGCAAAGTTTTGGAACACGTCATGGACTGACCGAAAACGTAGGCCTGTATCTCCGATAAAGCAGTTTTGGAACATGCAATAAATCTAACAATCCTACCAAAACTAGGAATTTTACTGAAAACTGGAAAGGATATATAAATTTTGAATAATTTTGATGCAATGCATAAAAATCAAAACGGCAAATGCATGTTTGATATACATTACATATATATTTGAACAATAAAGAAGCGACCACATGTATTTTTTTTCCCCCCAAAAAAACAACAAACCACTGTACTGTTGAGCTTTATGCATGCTACACGGTATAAGCACATACTATGCAACTTACGCCTTGAAGTAATACATGCATGCCGAGAAAACGCGTCGAACGCTTTATACTCATCTGCCTGAAATACAGAGCTCGCTACAAGGATGTGCACATGTCGAAAGAATTACTTCCTATTTTCCTTTTATTGAAATATGCATCACAGAAGAAATAACTCCATTTATAACTCAACGGTAAACAAATTGTCACTAGCACTTGAAAGCGACAGTACGGCTGCAAAATGTGTGCTTTTTCATCCAAATTTACCCAATATGTCATTAAGAAATAAGGTATAAAGTTGATGTAAGCAGTTTGAGAAACAGAAATATTCTCTACTCAAACAAAATTAACGTAATTAGAATCTGCCGGAAAATCAAGGGTCGTACGAACTGGATCTGTTTATTTGTACCACGTGAATTCCAAAACGGCACGTGCCTACACTGTAGAGTTTACAGTTATAATGAATATTAGGTGAAAGCAATTTTCAAAAACACAAATTATCATAACTTTCTGATAAAATAATCTAAAATAATAATCGTAAAGATTTTAGTCTGCATTCAGGCGAATTTAACAGAATTAAAAGGACAAATGTTGACGTTTTGTGTATTGGGGTCCGAGAAAGGAAAAACTAACTAATCATACGTTATCGCGGCAAATGTCAAACAAATATTTTTCTGCACAGTTAAAAAAAAATAGCGTTAAATTCAAATGGCAACAATGTTTATAAGTCAAAGATGTATTTTTTATGTTGAGTTTACACTTATTTTTTTTTCTTTGAAAGCGACGGAAAAATGAGAAATGATAACAAGTATCAACAAACCTGTCGAATAGAACCTTCGAGAGCCCTGCTTGAGTGTCGCCGAGTTCCCGTTTCTTCCTTATCCAGCGATTATATTAATCCCCAAACTAAATTTTAGTCAGGAAAGTTGCTTTTTCAAGTTCTATTTTCAGTTTCTTTTTATTTTTAGTCGACTTTGTCAATGTAGCAGGCCTACCGGGATTCCCTCTCTAACCATGCTGTTTTGTTTATGAAAACTACGCATGCGTGCATAGCATGGAATGTGGAACCCCGAACACGTTGCGATGTATATATTTACGTCCCATAAATAACTATTAATTTTAATGAAATAATCCAAATTATTTAATTGTAAAAGTTGTAATTTTCTGAAAGTTTATACATTTATGAGTAGTAAAAAAATTCCAAATCTTGCCGGAAAATTTTATCTAGTCAGTTTTTTGATGAGATGCGCCGTACTGTCACTTTGAACACACGTGGTCCCTGCCGATCAGCATTTTTGGTCAGGGAAAATATCGAAGGTGGAAATGACAGTGTTTTTTGCCTGATTAGACAATATAGTCACGCAAATAAAACGTTTCAGAAATCGAACTAACTGTTGTCAGTACATGTAGTAAATATGTTCATGAATGTGGCTTTATTACAACAAATTTATTACATAAACATACATTCTTGTTACGGATCTTACATCTTTTAAAGAAAATGAAAGGGGGGATATGTAGAATACATTTTTCAATATATTTTAAACAAACGTCGGAAAAAGGTCGGATTTTCCTTGATCAAATATATTTAAATACTTGCAATGAACTGGCCTCAACTATTTTAGATATAAAACTGATATATTTTAAATTTACACACACTGAACAATTTGTTTCTGTAGACATTTTCAAATCAGGGCCCTTTTAGGCGTCACGAATTACAAGCACGATTGATACAATTACCAACAAGCACAGACATAATTATGTGTATATAAAATAATCTACAGTACATATTTTTGTATATATTGAAGTTGAGTAAGTATTACACTATTAGTATATGTCAAAGTAATATTGATAATTGAAATAGTTCTACCGTGTACCCAAATGTGAAGTGGTGTGATTCAACAGTCTTCGAGCGCATTGCCAAAGATATCACGAGGCGATGCAAATGTACTAATTATTACATTACATAAGTTTTTTTTAACAACTACACATATTTACACGTTTTAGATATTTAAAGAAATTTTGTGATGTGACTGAATGATTAAAATATGGTTGCGTGCATGTGTATTATTTCTTTAAATATTATATAATTAATAGTCAAAGTTTATAGGAAAGGAAAACAATGTGCCCCTGACAGTGCCCCCCCCCCCCCCCCCCACACACACACACACAAAAGTTTTTTTTTTATTTTGATATTTTTTTTTCTTGTCTAAAAAATTTCTGGTAGGAAACCTCTGTGCTCTTCGGAGGTATAAAGAAACAAAAAACTGAATTTGTTTCCTCTGGAAAGTACACGAGAAGGGTCCACATGTTTCCACTCCCGTGAAATATAGTTTTCACAATTGTTTTGTTCCCTTTTCGTTTGGGTAATTAGGGTTTTCTTTCTTCTTTTCTTTTCCCTTTTTTTTTGGCTTGTCAAAAAAAGGAAACAATTTTTTTCTGCAGGTTTGATCCACCCTGCCCCAGAAAAATTCCTCAATCTGCCCTTTTAAAGACTATATCATTTCCAAGATTTTTACTACATCGGATTTTATATGCATTATTACTCTTACATATGTACATGTATGGATGCTTACATATAAGAGAGAGAGAGAGAGAGAGTATACTTGTATGAAAATGCAAAAAATATTTATCTATAACTTTGCGGTTTAGGTTTTAAGTAATCCTTAAACTATCTTTTAAGATTTTCTCAAAATACAAGAAATTGAATAGGTACCCAATTTTAGACTACCTGCGGAAAATCTCCAATCTGAAAGGACTTTCTATACATGCATATAAAACAGGCACGTAGCACCGTTTCTCAAAATGTTTGTATGCGAGGGGGAGCGGGGACAGTAAAATGATTGACAAGCAAACGAAAAACTTAGGCACTTAAAAATTGGGGGGGGGGGGGGAATGAAGAAGGAAAACAGGCATTTAAAAAAATCCGTAGTCAGGGGAGGGACAGATTCTATTCATACTATCATTTTCGGCAGAAAAATATTTGAGTACAATGTACAATAATGTTGGATTAGAGTTGGGGGGAGGGGGGCAGCCAGTCTTAAAATAAAAAAAAATCCCTGTCGAACACGTGGGTGGGGGATGCCCCCTTTTTCCGAGCATAATGTTTTACTGTTTAGTATGAGATACACACTCAAAGGCTGATCTCCTCCACTTTTGTTGCACTATAGTCAAATCCTTGAAAAAGTTGCCCCTCCCCATCCATAATTATTATAATTTTTATTATTATTTTTTTTTTGCTTGTCAAAGATTTTTCAGGTAAAGTGTGAATTATTTCTTAGATGCTACGTGCCTGAAAGACACTCTGAAAAAAGGGAGTACCCCCCCCCCCCCCCCCCGTATGTGTATATTTGTTAATTTGTGTTCTGGTTAAATGCTCTCATGTCGTGTTCTAAATCATTTTTTACACCAAATTACTCAGTTTAGTTTTCAGATAATCAGCAATCAAACTTTTTTTTTTTAGTGATTTCTTATTTTTTACCCAGTTGCGCTAATACTAATTCCCTTTTTTACTTTTGATATTTTCCCTGACCAAAATCTGATCAGCACACGGACTAAGCGTATTCGAGTGCTAGGCTGTACGATGAAGTGACAATGTGTTTACTGTTGATTATTTATGGAGTTTATCACTTTTTGTGATGCATATTTCAATAAATGGAATACAAGGTGTAAATTATTCGGCATGTGCACATCTTCGAACGGGTACAGTGGTCTATTTCCAGGTATGAATAAGTTTACAGTGATCGACGTGTTCTCTCGATATGCATCAGTTGTATTTGAACGCATATGGACATGCATAGGAAATACGCCGGTGAAGTGGTGGTTTGTTCCATTCTTACGATAGATTATTGCAAATTGTTTGTACGAGTTTTACTGTGTATTATTTCAAGTTTATTGTGCATATATTGGTATGCTTTTAAAAAACACGCGCAACTATGTTTTTTCTTCCAAACTTGCATTTATGTTAGGCCAAACAAAAATATATGGGTGGTTCCGGTTACACTTCCAAAAAAATTAGGGTAGGTAGGTAGGGATTTTTTTTTTTTTTTTTAACAAAATGATTTTCTTAATTTTTTCTAAATAATACCTATAACTGCTTTCAAATGGCATTTAGATGTGGTTGATAATATACTAGTCAATATTAGTAGGGGACACCTACATGCTAGCTTGCTTAGGATTTAACACTATTAAACACTTGCACTATGTTTTGCAAGGAGGCCGTCATTGCTGAAACTAAAACTTAAACTGGAGACATTGATGGGAATCTGGGAAAATTCCGGAAAAAAATAAGAAAATTGCCAAAAAAAAGTGTAGGGTCGGGGGTATAAAATAGGGAAGGTCGGGTAACCGGAACCACACATATTTTTTTTATTTGGCCTTATTCAAAACGATAATTATTCATAATTATCATTATGACTGTTTTTATCTGTTCTGGTTTTAAAATGTTTTCATCAATTCATGTGTTCCCAAATACTTTACTATCGGAGATGTGCACGCGTCGATAGCCAAACCACACACAAATTCACTGAAGTGTAACGAGGGCAATTGGGTATATATCGTTACAATAAGACAAGGTATCTGAGAGAAATATGGCGGAATAGTTAGTATGAAACAAGTCGTACATTGATGCAAATGTTGCGTTTTTAAGAATTCATGTCAGCTTTAAAATACATGGTCGCTGGGTCACGGATAAAGCCAAAGACGGTTATATAAAAGACAATCTTGAACAAAAAATACTAGTTTCAATGAATCTTGGATTATAAAATTTATATTATTGCAATCACTGTCCTTTGTTTAATGCGATTTGTAACGAACGCAACAACCTACAATATATTCTTTTTCTTTGTTTTTCAATAAATTAGTCAAGAAAATATTTATTTTCGGAGGAGTGAAACGAGGGAGAAAATAAATTTATTTCTTTACGTTTTTAGCTTCGGTAATTTTCGTATCTTAAGAATACTGTTTTTTCATGCACGAGCGATTTAGCGCTCACTATAAATACATTTGCCGGGCAATGTTCGATTAATGCGACGTTCGTTACAAAGAATCGCAGTAGTTTTTGTGTCTTTGGCTTTCCCGGCCCGCCCAGCCCTTGCATTGTTTATTCCCTTGCATTGTTTATTTTGTAAAAATAATATAATTGATTTGTGTTATTAATAAAAAGCGATTTGTAACGAACGCAACAACCTACAATATATTCTTTTTCTTTGTTTTTCAATAAATTAGTCAAGAAAATATTTATTTTCGGAGGAGTGAAACGAGGGAGAAAATAAGAGGCTTTCGTAGGTTTGACACGTTCATTTTGGCGATTTTTCTCATTCTAAATGCCGCTTAAGTATTATGCACACATCCAATGAAAAATACTGTTTTGAATACTAAAGTGTTCCAAGAAATGCATGTGTCGCCTTCTATAGCATCATTAAAGACAAATAAAGCTCAAATTAAGCTTTGGTGCAATTTTTTTTTAGTGAGTGCATTTTTTTGATTTACAAATTAACATTATAGTTCATAAAAAGAAAAAAAAACATCCACGGATATAGGACTGTTTAAAAAAATGTGATGACGATCAAATACAACGGGTTACGTGGAGGTGTCGTCAAAAGTAAGGGGGAGGAGTATATTTTTCTGCTTTGGAGTCCGGAGGGATATTCTACTGAAGACAGCAATAGCTGAGCTTGGGCACCGGTCCGGCTACATTTACGTGTAGCATTCTCAAACACTTCGAAACTATTTGACAGATTCCATACTCACGGCGATCGAATGGTCACGTTTATCTCTTAAAGGTGCTTGGACACAGATTTGATGTTAATATTTTCTCAAATTTTCTGAATAATTTCATGACTTATATGTTGCTATAGCATTTCATACTATAATAAAATAAAAATCTTATTTCATCTCGAAGTTACTGAAACTTCAAATTTCTGGACGCGTTTGATTGGTTTGAACATATTTTATTGTAGTTTTAATTACAAAGGGATGGCTGAAATATTGCCGACTCGGCGTTAAACCCTAATCAATCAATCAATTACAAAGGGATTGGGCACAAGTTCTAAAAACTTATTAAGCCCTCTCCCTACATGTAAATGACAAAAATTAAATTAAATTAAATTAGGTCACAGTTAAATATGTACATTCAAAATATTCAATATTAGTGAAATTTACAAATCAATGCATTACAATTTACAAATCAATGCATTTTAAAAAAAAATCATACATATAATTTTGTATATACATGTATATATAAATATATATATTTATAATGAAACTAATACTAACGTGTAAATCTGCCAGAATGTTTAATAAAAGTTTGAACAATACAGAAAAGACGTTCATTCTCCACAGCACTCAATGAATCTATCCCCCATAATAAAACATGTGTATCTAAAATGTGAATTTTATCAAATAATAAAAATTTATCAAGAAATTCCTTTCTGGCTTCTTTATACTTTGGACATATAAAAAAATAATGATACGAATCTTCTTTTTTGCCACATGAGCATAAAGGGCTTGAGATTAGATTACATCTGTAGAGGTCAATATTTAATGCACAATTATGTCGAAGTCTGGTCTGGAGAACATTCAGTCGCCTGTTACCATATTCAAAGTATGACGGTGGGGCAGATTTTTTAATACTTATTTTAGATTTAAAATTTGACAACAGTTGTAAGTTTCTATTTTCAAGTGGTAAAGAGTTCCATTCATTAACTACAGTAGGAATAAACGATGACTTATAAGTCTGTAATCTACATTTTGGAATATCATAATTTTCAGAATTTCTAGTAGAATAGCTAGATGTATTGCATCGCATATTGGGAAGTATGTCCATTAGATAATCTGGTACTAAATTATTATGCATTTTAAAAAATGTCTTTAATCTTGATGTCTGTCTTCTACAACTAAGTGGTTCCCATCCCGTTTCGAAGTAAAGTGAATCTTTAGAGGCTATAGTTGTTAAACCTGTGACAATTCGTGCAGCATAAAGTTGCAATTTTTCTAGTTTATCGTTATCATTGTTTTGACAGCAGCCCCATACCACAGAAGCATATTCAAGTTGTGGTCTTATAAATGACGTATACATAAGGGAGAGAGATTTTCGATTCATTTTAAATTGTAATTTTTTTAATAGAGCCAATTTTCTGTAGGCACTAGCCAGTAAATTTTCAATATGTGATGACCAACTAGCATCATGAGAAAATAATACTTCAAGATGTTTGTGCTCAGTGACAAAGTCCAATTGACATTGTTGAAAGAGAAGCTTAGGATATTCGATGTTTTTCTTTGTGCTGAAAATTATTGCTTTAGTTTTAGAGGGGTTGAATTTCATTAACCATTTTTTTGACCAAAGTTCCAGTGCATTAAGATCTTGATTAAGATTTCTTTCAATAATTTTCATATTTTGAGATGAATGCTGCAAAGAATTGTCATCTGCAAATAGTCTACATAAAGTGATCATATTGTCAGCAACATCATTCACATAGATTAAAAACAAAAGTGGCCCTAATACTGAGCCCTGAGGAACACCAGCATACAAAGGTTTAGGTGATGATAACAAATTACGATACAAAATTCTTTGATACCTACATTCTAAATAGCTTTCTATCCATTTATACAAATTTCCATTTATCCCATATGTTTTAAGTTTGAACAAGATACCTTTATGCCAGACACGATCAAATGCTTTTGATAGGTCACAAAATATCAAACAACAAAATTTACCATCATCAATAGATTTAACAATATTATCATATGTTTCAATTAACTGATATACAGTAGAGTGACCAGGTAAGAAACCAGCCTGATATTTATAAAAAAGATTATTATCATGAAAATAATTATAAATATACTTAAAAACAACTCGTTCCATGATTTTCCCTACACAGCTCAGCAACGAAACTGGTCTATAGTTTGACATTAAAGAAGGATCTTCTTTTTTAAAAAGAGGAAGTACATTAGCTAGTTTCCATTCTGAGGGGAAAATACATTCATTTAACGATCGATTAAACAACAAACAAAGCGGTTTGGCAATAGAAAACTTTGCAGATTTTAACATCTTGTGACTAATGTTGTCAGGACCAATGGCCTTGTTTGTGGGAAGTATTGATATAATATCAATTATTTCTTGTTTACTAATGCATACATTACTAATTTCATTATTACAAACATAATATGTATCAGGTAATTCTGACTCACTGTCATCAACACATGATACAGAAGTAAAATAGTTATTAAGTACATCTATTTTCTCTTCATTGGAATAGGCAATATTTGTGTCACCAGTATCTGTTGTATATTGTAATGGTGGAATATCAGAGGAAACTTTAGTTTTAAAAACATCCTTCAATAATTTCCAGTAAAGTTTCGAGTTGTTTTTACTAGCGTCTGTAAGATGTAATTCTAGATTATTATGGTAGTTTTCAATTGCATGTTTTCTCATATTGTTGAATTTATTTCTTATATGTTTAAAATTTGCCCAATCAGAGTCTTTTTTACTTTTTAGAGCTTTTTGTCTAAGTCTATTTTTAATACGAAGAGTTTTACGTAATGCAGAATCAAACCAGGGTTTATCTTTTGGCCTTATAATAACAGACTTTTCAGGTACACATTGTCTAACTATGTTCATAAATGTCAAAGAAAAATTTTTCGTAGCCTGGTTAACATTTTGTGCATTACAAATGAGGTTTTCCCAATCAGTATTTTCAATAAGAGAGTTAAGTTGATCCATATCAGCATTTTTATATACCCACACTTTTCGTTCATAAGATTTGTTTTGGTTGATACTTGATTTCAGAAAAATATATGTCCCTTTGTGATCACTTATATCACTGTCTATGTCTAACACGCCTGAGTGAAGAACTAAAACATCCGAATTGACTAGAATTGGGTCAATGAGTGTGTTCGAGGTGTTCGTGACACGAGTGGCTTCATGGATAGTGTTTGTAAGACTGTATCGTAAGAGGATTTCATTAACAATGTTTGATTGACACATCCTTGCACTTTCACAAATTTTAATTTTATTCTTAATACTTAAGAAAAGTGGCAATTTTGTTGTGTATTAATGAAAAATATTAAAACTATAATCCAAAAAAATTCAGAGTAGAAATGCTCGAAAGCAAAACCCACTCAAAGTATTGTCAGTCCGTGCTCAGTGGTGTGTGCAGACTTTAACAATTGAACACACCCGGTGAATCGTGAACATTAACAATAACAGAGCTCGTGCCCTGTTTACAAAAGCAGTTTACATTTCACGGGTGCATTCAATTTGTTAAACTCTGTACACAACACTGAGCACGGGATGACGATATTAGTGAGGGGGTTTGCTTTCGCATATTTCTACTCTGAATTTTCTGGATTATAGATGTAATGTTTTTCATTAATACACAACAAAATTGCTTCTTTTCTTAAATATTAAGGATAAAGATAAAATTTGTGAAAGTGTAAGGATGTGTTAATCAAACGCGTCCCGGAATTCGTAGTTCAAATAATTTCCAGATAAAATAAGGTTTTAATTATATTTTCGTGTGAAATGCTATTTCAATATACAAGTCGTGATATTATACAGAAAATCTGAGAAAATATTAACTTCAAATCTGTGTCTAAGCACCATTAAAGACCCAATTACGCGTTTTGTGCATAATTTTGAGTGAAATTAATTAAAATAAATGATGTACTGAAATATAATATTTGTAGACTTAGCGTTTTCGTCGATATCTTTTGAAAAAAAATTAAAAAAGACATATCGTAAAAGTAAAAAAAAAAAAAATTAAAAAAAAAAAAACAACAAACAAAAAAAAACAAAAAAAAAAAAAAAAAACGGGTGAAAACTACAAAGCAATCATATCAATATTTTAATCACCAATAAAAGAAATTATTATAAAATATTAAGTGTGAATATTGAAATAAAAAGATTCCACTTATTGTGCGGACATTTACCACGATCGGAATATTATTTACTTTTCTGGCGAACAATGGTGTCCAAATATTCGTCATTTCAGAGGGTCCGTGTTCTTATGCCCTGTTTACAGATTTGGATATAAAAAGAATCTTTCGTACATAATTCATGGCGTGAGATACAAGATACTTTATCTATATTAGTATAAATATCTTTTCTTATTTAATCCATCGCATTTTGTTGTTATAATTTTCTAATAGTGGGGGAGGTGTCGATTGTTTCCAATTACGGCGAATTAATTGAGTTTCTGTGTACCCAAGTGCAAGGTCGACAAGGGCATTACGTACATGTACATTCTTAAAATCAAGGCACAAGTTGAATAAGGGACTCGGAAGAATTATCGGTCTGTGCTGCTACAGAAACTTCTCTCTCCGGATCTCATTTATTGAAGGAAGAAAGGGCTTGAATATCCCTAATTTTTCTTCGAAAGTACAGTTATCTTGGACGTCATATCGCTAACAAGTACAGAACAGCAGTGGAGATTGAATAAAAAAAAATCACCAAGTCATCATTTAATTATCTACTCTCAATTTTTTTTTTTTAAATAAAATTATCAACCAAGATATATGGGACAGCGACATGATTTTTTTTTTAACCCAGAGTTTATACAAAGCGACCTTTCACGCGGTACATGAAAGCGTTTGACGCGTGACCAGGAAATTGTTTTCAAACATGCAAACTCAGATTATCAGGTAGCCCTCGTAGCTGGCCCGTCAATCAAATCAGAAGCTATTGTTTTTTTAATGATTGACAGGCGGTATACTATTGATCTTGAATTAGGTAGATTTTGGGGGCGTTAGCATAAAATTGGGTGTTTAAATGCAGCAGTTAAAACTTTACCGATTTTATAAAAATTAATAATCGGGACATTTTCTTTTCAGATAGTATTGTTACTTTGAGAAGAGGGGGGGGGGGGTGTCTTGGAAATCAGGAAGCATCGGAGAGTCGCAAAATTAAAAATAAAATAAAATGAATTTGGGGACGTTTTAAGTTTTTCTACCAACATCTAGTGGATGTAAGAATATTATTAACTCGTAGATATCTGTAAATAGATATTTGGTTCCTTTATACATTTGCAGTTACGACAAGTAATTAAGAAATTTTCTCTCTAGCTCAAATTAATCAGTCCAAAAAAAAGAAAAAAAATCATCGATGTAGGTCAAGGATATGTTGAAATTGCAACAAGCCTAGCTGAATGTCATAACGACCATAGATTATGCTTAACTTAAATTAATGTCCAATTAATGACGACTGCATATCAAGTCACAAATGAATGTCAAATTTTGATGACATTTTTATCTGAATACAATTAAGTAGCGAGAAATATCTTTTAAATCGGATAAGGCATGAGGTTGACTTGAATTAATTCATTTAAAATATTAAAATACATATCTGAGTAAGTCTACATTTGTACAAAATCAAATGACCTAAAGACAAAATTGCAGTAACGAAAACAAGATTTGAAATCAGTCTTAACAATTGATTTAGCTGTTTAGTTGATACACTCTAGGTCTGAGACCTTAGGAGGCATCAACTGACATGGCTTGATGACCCTTGGCTTCACAGTGTCCAAAAGGTGCATTCTAAAACAATATGAAAACTAGAAAAATTGTCCATAGGATATGAATGCCCCGCCCTGGATTCATTATATAGCAATGCAACATGAAAATCTGTTTAAGTGTATGAAGTTTGATTTAAAATATCTTGAATAGTTTTTTTTAAACAGAGTCTTATAGACAATAAATAATAAAGTCAAAGGTCATGGAAAGATCAAGGGAAAATATTGGATATAGTTGATAAATTCTCACCAAATTATATACGTATCAGTGCATACGCTTACATAAGAACATCAAGGTCAAGGTAAAATAAAATGTTGATAGCTTACATCAGTATTATCAGCATATGAAGTTTGATAACAATACCTTGAATGGTTTCTTTAAAACTAAGCTAAACACTGATTTAAGGAAAGTTAGGTCAAGATCAAAGGAAAGGTCAAGGCAAAAAAAAAAAAATGATGCAGTTGAATAGCTCTCATCGTTATGTATCACAATATGAAATTTGATAGTAATATCATGAATAGTTTTAAAAAGAAGTGAGCTAAACTCAAAGCGAGACGGATGGACAGAAGGATGGGAGACGTACATGAAAAACACTATATGCCCCGGCCATATTCTTGGCGGGGCATAATGAATACTTAAAAAATTCAAATACTAGGTCACTTTGACCTACCTTTTATTAATAATTCCAAGGCCCCCAAATGCCTTGACAAAGTTGTAGGATTCTAAATCTCTCAGTATCCAAAATAATGAACTAAAATTTTTGAAAATGATAAGCCATAAAATCCAGAAAGTAGGTCATAGTGACCTACTTTTTGATTGACATACATGTACTTTACAGCCCCTTGATGCATCAACCGACAAGTTTTGATAATCCTAGGCTTCAATTTGTTCAAGATATTCATCAAAATCAATTTGAAAATATTCAAAACGTAGGTCACCGTAACCTTCTTTTGAGTCAACATGATATGAGGTCCTAAGCTGCGTCAACTGACAAGATATGATAATCCTAGTCCTGGGCAAAATATCAAATTTTTAAGAAAATATCATTTGAGATTGAATGACCTTGATATCATGTCCTTTGTTCCCGGATGATGCCTTGAACATTTTTTAATCTACAACATATCCTCATCCTTATGTATGTTTGGCGATAATCTGCCCAGTTGTTCTTGAGATTTTTCAGCAACCACTATTTTTGTGTTTATTTCCCTAATTATCTCCCCTTGTTTAAGGGTCACATCCCTATTTTAGTACCATATTGAAAGCCCTTTGGCCAAGGATATTCTGTGATATATTTGACAAGAATTGGCGAAAGGATTTCTGAGATATGGCCCACATCCCAACAAAAGGTGCATATGGACATTGCCTGTATTATGTAATATGAATCACTATGGCCCTTCTTTCCTTCATTAACAGATGGATTATATCACACAACTTAGATCGCATACTGTGCCTTCACCCTTCCAGAAGGGGTCATAATTTTAATAAAATTGAATCTGCACTGAGGATGCTTTTATATAAATATGACTTATTATAACTGTGCTACTCTTGACAAAAAGATTTTTCCTATATATTCTTATGAAAAACTTTGATCTCCAGTTGGGGTCAACCCTACCCCCAGGGGTCATGATTTGAACAAACATAAATCTACACTACCTGAGAATACTTCCATATAAATATGACTTATCAGGGGTTCGCCATGCTTGACAAGATTTTTATGCCCCCGCTATAAAATGGCCGGGGGCATATATATAGTGTTACCCTGTTTCATCATTCTGTCATCATTGACTTTCCGTTCATTATCTCGGCAACAGTTGCACATATTCCTCAACTCAAATTTGACATATGGATACGTCATATGAATATACGCAGGTCAAGTTCGAATTTGGTCATGGTCCGATGATTTTTGACAGAGTTATCCCTCTTGAACTTAAAAAAAGAAGACATTTTCAGTTTCCCATCCTCACAATGTCAAGGTTTTGTGATTTCGGAAATCCACATGTGTGGAGTTCCGAAATCACAAAACTTTGACATTGATAGGATGTCAGTTTCCGTTCTCTAACTTTTGTAGGGATGTATGTATATTAGAAAAATACAGGTCAAATTTGAATATGGTCGTGGTCCGATGATTTTTGAGATTTATCCCTCTTGAACTTAGAAAAAATAAGAATTTTTCAGTCTTCGCTCTCTAACTTTTGTAGGGATGTATGTATAAGGTTGGAATTGCATATGCAGGCATTTTAATAGAAAATACAGATCAAGTTTGAATTTAGTCATGGTCCGACGATTTTTGACAGTTATCCCCCTTGAATTTGGAAAAGATAAAAAAATTCACGATTACTAATCACTATCTCGGCTACAAATGTGCAATTTTGGCTGCCTGCGGGGGCATTCATTGCGTTACGACACATCTAAGTTTCAATAATATTCTTATGTTAAAATTTGATGGCCAACTGTGGCCCCATTGGGGTAATGATTTGAACAAACTTAATTCTACACTACCCGAGGATGCTTCCATTTAAATATGACTGATAGTGACTTTGCTGTTCTTGAGATTTTTCCTGTATAAAACTTTGATCACCCATAGTCGCCCCACCCTACTCCTCCTAGGGTCAAGATCTTCACAAACCCGATTTTACACGGTTACGAAGCTCTTGCATAAGTTTTCTCTTTAACGACCCACCCAATTTTCATTTCTTAATTATCTCCCATTGGAAAGGGTGTGGCCTTTCCAGTTTGAATCTCTTTCGCCTCGGAATCCCATTCGGGTAATCGGTGCCAAGTTTGGTTGAAATAGGCCTAGTGGCTCTGGAAAAAAGAGGATGAAAATGTGAAAAGTTCACAACAAATTTTAATCAGAAAAGCTCACAAGCCTTCAGCTCAGGTGAGCTAAAAAGTTGACATACACTGCACAAAAGCTATAGGATTAACTCATTTAGGCTTCGGCTCATCAGAGCTAAAAAGATGGTCATTGATTGATTGAACTTCCTCATACCTGGAAATCTTTTGAGCCTGTCAACACCCTTCTAACAATTCCTTACAAAAGAATCACCAAGACAAGTTATGTATTTCATCTTTTATTTCAGATGGTAAGGTCAGTGCTTCATTTTATGAAGCACTGCATTACACAATTACATCCCCTTATAAATTTACATATTTACATTCACATACAAATGATGAAGTGGAATTAAAAATGTTTAGACTTTTACTTATATACATATACATGAACTGTACAAGCAGGTATTTCTCAGATGCAAGCATGACTCTAAATTATATAAGAAAAAAAAACCAGCAAGTCAACAATAAATAATAATACTCATCCATTTACACAAAATCAACATACAATCTGCTTGCATTGGTTTATAAGATTAAAGAGAATGGTGAATAATTTATTATCATGTAAAACTTCTCCCAAACACAAATATCACATTGCAATTACCATCAAATTGACAAGTCCAGTTCAGTTTGTCAACAACTCACAACACACATGCAAATACACAGCAGCATACCAGCACCATTTATTACTGGATACTCAAGTTGACTGCTAATATATAAATGTAACCTCACATTCATCTTACAGCATACTGTGTAGACATTCATTTTCTCAGAACTGGTCACCTTAATGTGAAAGGAATGCATACAGAACATAAACTTATCAGAATTTAACTGCAGTATAACATGTATTTAAAAAAAAAATAAACAACAAGCATCAAGTATTCAACAACTTAACACTAGCAACATATATTCAGTTGTATTCTAAGTAGCAAATCATTCAAAGAAGCAGTGAATGATATGGATCACATCAGTTTAAATACACTGAAACCATTTCCAGCTGTTTGTCATGATCAAAACATCTCCAATTATAAATGAAACAACACCTTAAAATGATAAACCCATGAAATTCCAGATTATTTAAATGCACAGATCCACAGATCTATGGTAGTTTATAATCCATAACGACAACAGAGATTCACTGCTATTATTTTGTGTACTGCATTCATCATGGCACCCACATGGACAGGAATTCTCACTTAGTTCATCACCAATTCAGGAATTCTACATGATCACTTTCACATTATAGAAAAAACAATACTATCACTAGTCAATCTTCACAGTGGAATATATTTTCCGAACAAAGTAGCTGGTGCCAATATACCCAAAGGTTCCTGAAATACAAAACAATCCATCTTTTAGGCTTAACTCACTTAAATCAGCTGATTGAGTAAAACAATACATGCATTTGTTAAACATAAATGTGAAAAGAAGAACTTACCACACATTAATCCTAAAGCTAAGCTGAATAATGCCATGTAACCAAAGTAAAATGTAGTTTGGAAAAAACCATACATTCTGAAAATGACAAAACAATTTTTAAAACAATAAAGAACCTTTCAAACACTAATTGTGCTGAATGATAAAGAATTTTCAAGACCTTCCATGAAGGTTGGTTCTAACTTACTTTGTCTTAAAAAAGAAGTAATAAAATGAATAGAGGTACACATATCCTGCCGTGGATGCAGCCGCAGAGAAACTCGTCCATTGCCTGCAACATAGTCATTTAAAAAGAAATGTCATAGCTTTATCAGGACCTTAAAAATTTAGTCAAAAAGAAGCTTACTTATATATTGTTTCTGTACAGATCAAACAAAAGTTTCAAGTTATGATTAGTAATCAACTGAAGGCTATTCCAGCAAAAAATGTATGGGTGGGGTGGGCAAACATTTTTCAAATACATTTAATAATACTTTACAATTTCAGGGCTCACACACCTTTTCTCATTTACAATGAAAATCAGAAATTCAGAAAATTTGACGAGGCCATTTTGCATTTTAAAAGTCTTGATACCATCTGAATTAATTTTTTCACCCAAACAATTAATAGCTTCGAGGATATTTCGCCTGTGCAGTTTGTAGATACACCCTTTACTTGGCGAATAAATTGTACTAAAAAAAAACTTTTTGTTGAATAAAAGATATTTGAATCTCTCCCTTTTCCCCTTTCAATTTTGGGCCTTTTTTGCTTATTTTTTTGCTTATCTTGCCTGTCAATTTTTTTTTTTCAGGCACTTGTTTTTGCATAACAATATCCCACCCAAACACGTCTGGTTATAAAATATGCATAAATGGACCATTATACTGTTATTAACAAAACTGGCAAATTGCTTCTTGGCAGTATGTAAATGAGATTCTGTGAAAGTTCATTGAATTTCATTTAGGGGTTTTGGAGGAGTTGCATTTACAAAATATCCTTTACAGAGTATAACGCCAAATTCTCTGTTTTGCTTTGGAAAACTCCAAATACTTGTCCAATCAAAATGTAAAATATGAGGTGCACAATGGCACCATGCAATAAAGATTTTGTTAAAGTCTCAACAAAATTTTATTCAGTGGTATAGGAGGAAAATAAAAGATAGTACCCCCAATGTTAAATAAAGAATGGCGAAGTCCATGTTTGCTATGGGAAACATCAAATACCTTTAACATCCAAACGTGAAATAAGAAGTGCAAAATGGCACTACATAATTAAGATTTTGCGAGTTTCATTCAATTGTATTCAGTGGTGTCAGATGGATTGCAGAGAGGATGCCTACCCCTTAGTTTAATGGATGGATGTACATACACCCCCCAACACTCACCCCCCCCTTTTTTTTCAAGGGGTATAAAAAATTGCTATGTGACACAGAATAAATGTATTTACTGTATGTAGCATTTATTATTCATTATCTTATTTGTCCAACTTTCTAAATACTTACCACCTATAGTCCTCCGCATTTAGTAAGAAGTATGTACACACAATGGTCACACAAACTGTCACTATTGTTAAGATAACAAACACTAGCAGCATAAAGCCATACACATAGTAGATCTTGTACGCCCAGAACGAGGTAAAGATAAAGTACCTGAAAATAAAATTTTTCCATTTCTAATAATCATTTCTCCAGATCATAGAACTTTCTTCACTCTGTATTTACTTTTTTTCAACTCAGTTAAATAGATGATTCTAAATCATGTAAATTAAGCAATGTAATTTTTTTTTTATTATGACAAACTTACATTTCAATAAATATAGATCCAAAAGGAAGAATTCCTCCTAAAACTATTATCACAGCTGGCTCCATGAACCTGGAAAAAGAAAATTAAAATTAAAATATATATTTAGAATACATGCACATAAAATTTGATTTTGCAAGAATACTGTGAATTTTTTTGATGGTACATGTATTTCCTTCCAACACTTTGGGGTTTCTTGAATGTTTTACCATTTCTTTTCAGGAATTGGTCTTGGCACAGCATTCACACGACATGGGTAGTTTGGCTGGCCCGCAAGATTTCTTCCCAACACAGTTCCCACCAAGGTCAATGGAAGGATAACAAATATACATATACAGGTCACAGCCACCTATCACCAGATAAATAAAATACATTAGGTAAATATATGTATAATACTTGGGCATTAGAGAACTATTATCAGAAATATTTAAATAGATGTACAATGTAGATCAATTTCTTTTTGGCAAGACTAAACAAGTGCAATAAAAGTTGAGATAAATACAATGTATTAATTATCCCCCCCCCCCCCCCATATGACTGAGCTATGTATGGTTTGATTATGTGTGAATAAAACCATATTTTACCATAGTTCCAAATGGAATGGCTCTAGAAGCATGATAGTAGATAGCAATGAAATTGATGAAGAAAGCAGTTCCACACACAGCTATTGGTAACATGAATGCTCCTACCAGCATTTGCTTGATCCACAACTTTCCTGGATCAACAGTGAAAAACATTTTTTAATTAAATTTAAATTATGGTCAAGAAACACTTGCATATATAAAATGTCTCTTACGTCATGTACATACTGATTCATTGATGAGGAAATCAATTGTTACTTCCTTGATTTTAACATTTCTATTTTTTTTTTTTAACCATGAATTTAATTTTGTTGATGTCTTGTACATTAAAGATTACTGACATACATGTAGATCTCAACAAAATTCTTTAAAACAATACCAACAAATGCCCATTATTTACCTCCCATTCTTGCATATAGACTTCCTCCAAAGTATCCATTGACAGGTGAGGTGGCCGCATACACAAATATCGCTGTACTCAGCAAAGAGCCTCTCCTACAAATTCAGTATTATTTACATTGTATATTAGTTAGGCTGAAAAAAAAAAATCAATCTAGTGTGCACCTCTTCTTCAGTAAATAATTTCCAATCAAGATAAAATCAGAAATCAGGGTTCAATATGATTTGTCATCTTCAGAAGAACATGCATTCACTTGGTGCATCTAAATACACACAAAGAGAATATTAAACAGAATATAAATCTCATTTTACAATTACCCTAACCATGATCTAACAGAGTCCCGGTATTCTCCAAACAAGAAAAATGTCAACCTCAGCTCAACATGTATTGTAAATGTATTATGTTCTGTTAGGGGCATGCTAAAACAAGTTATTTTAAATTACATTACTTGGGATATTTCACATTCTGAACAAACAAATTTTTTTTACTAATTTGAAATAACTTTTAAAATTAAAATTAGATTCTCTTATAATTTATAATTAATTTTTTTTAATTTACTGCTCATTTTATTGCAAAGTGTATTAAGATAACATTTTAATACTTCACTCAAAAGACACAAATTCTCCTTAACAGATCCAATGTATTTCTCAACAAATGTTCTTTTTCTGTGAAAATAATTACAGTTGTTTATGAGGCCTATGGCTCAAATTCCTTCATGTTTGTTCCCTACTTTTACATTTTTTTCCCTTTTCTTTTTCTTTTTTTTTTTTGGCAAAGCAGATTTTTGTGCAAATGTTTTAACTGATTTAGGGTCAATTTTAGTAAGTTATAATTTTCCTCTCATCATAATTACTGGTTTAGATATTAAGAGGAATGAGAAAGTTTTAATTAACTTTTGCTTAAAATTGCTCCATCTTGGTTGGATTTATGTAGCGATCTCCTAACATGGAGAAGATAATAACACACAGTGTGACGGTAGTGATGTGATACCCTGTACCAATCAGGGACGAGAACAGGACCTACTTACTCTGTGTAGAGATCTCCTAGTATGGAGAAGATAATGACACACAGTGTGACGGTAGTGATGTGATATCCTGTACCAATCAGGGATGAGAACAGGTGTAGAGATCTCCTAGTATAGAGAAGATAATGACACACAGTGTGACGGTAGCGATGTGATATCCTGTACCAATCAGAGACGAGAACAGGACCTACTTACTCTGTGTAGAGATCTCCTAATATGGAGAAGATAATGACACACAGTGTGACGGTAGCGATGTGATACCCTGTACAAATCAGGGATGAGAACAGGTGTAGAGATCTCCTAGTATAGAGAAGATAATGACACACAGTGTGATGGTAGCGATGTGATATCCTGTACCAATCAGAGACAAGAACAGGATTTACTTACTCGTGTAGAGATCTCCTAGTATGGAGAAGATAATGACACAGTGACACAAGTGTGACGGTAGCGATGTGATACCCTGTACCAATCAGAGACAAGAACAGGACCTACTTATTCTGTGTAGAGATCTCCTAATATGGAGAAGATAATGACACACAGTGTGACGGAAGCGATGTGATACCCTGTACCAATCAGGGATGAGAACAGGACCTACTTACTCTGTGTAGAGATCCCCTAGTATGGAGAAGATAATGACACACAGTGTGACGGTAGCGATGTGATACCCTGTACCAATCAGGGATGAGAACAGCAGGGGGTTTGAGGGAGGACGGAACACATCTCCATGGACTTGTTTCCAGCCATACTCGTCACCCAAGTCTTTCTCCTGAAAGACCAAAATCTCTTACAAAGTTGTGTTTTCTTTGAATACTTCGCTAAAATTAAAAAGAACTTACTCTCTAGATCAGATCAATATTCCAATCAGTAAGATCAGAAATCAGGGTTCAATGTAGGGTAGTCATCATTAGAGAAGCAAAGGAAATATTTCATCTTGTATTTTGCAAATGATGTGGACATTTCAATTCAAGAAACTTTCCACTTGAATATTTCTTACCATGTCATCTAGATCCTCTTCTTTGCTGTATCTAGCATAATCCTTTCTCAAAGTTCTCATAAGGATCATACTGACTAATCCCACCAAGAAGATGACCATCATAAAGGAGTTAAAGATGCTGAACCAGTGGATCTGAACAAGAACATCATCATAAATGGTCCAACTTCAAATGACTTTAAAGCCCAAAGGACTAAAAGAATTTATAAATATATACATACACATATTAAGTGGGAATAAAAAAGCTCTGAAAGATTTCAAAATCTCTTAGCCAATAAATTTCAAACCATTGATTTTAAGTGTCTATTATTACTATTAAGCATCAATATGGAAGCATCAGAAGATATATTTGCCAATCACTGGAAGTCAGGATTAGATGGTACGTTATTTTCATCCTATGCTCCCTGATAACTCAAGACAATATGTCTACTCACCCTGTGCTGGAAGAAGTTTGGATCCAAGTACTTGTCAAATCTTTTGTCAAACTTGATACTGGAAGGGGTAAAATGTACCTGAAATAAAGATGTGAAACAATGAAGTCCATGAAAAAATGGTATTAAGTGATATACTGCATACTTTAGCACTGTAAATTGTAAGATATTTCCCTATCAATAGGACATATTTTTTTTTTTTTTGTTTTTTTTTTTTAAATTGGTCTTTTAAATGTACTTTGGAAAATAAACTGTCACACTCACCTCATAACTGAAAGAGATTTTGCTCCCTACAGAAAGCTTTTTCTTGGCCTCGCTCGTTAAGTTGACATCTACAATCTGTTTCCCATTGTAACCAATATCAAACTTTTTATGTGTCCAGATAAAATATTCTTCTTTATTCTCTCCAATCTCCCCGACAATTCCTTTTCAAAATATAGACATATAATTAAAGCTTTTTTTCACAAACACACATTCAGAAAATATTAAACAGAATAATTCATTTTATCTGAAAGAGCTACAATATATGTATACATTTGCTTTGTTCTCTTCTTTCATCTAACTTAAAAATGTTAAAACAAGAACCCACTAGCATCAAATATAGGTAAAAAGTTCATATTCTTGATTTTTTGTATATAGTCCTATAGAGTATATTTGTAATGTGTATACCCCAGATTGGGAGGTCATCTATATACATCTGGTACCAGTAGTGATTCTTTACAGCATACACAAAGGCCTGATACTTCTCCTCTGTCAGCTCCACTGTACAGTACTCCGTCTTCTTCACATCTCCTACAAATGCAACATCACTTTCTACAATTTTGCAACCAATATTAATTATGTTGATACAGTTAGGGAAAAGATCAAAACCGTAGCATATATATAGTTTCAACACGTTTTTCTTTTTCCCTTCATATTGAAATTTTTGGACTGAAAACACTTTTCAAGAACTAAGAAAGTGTAAAACATTCATATGAATTCAAACATCTTGCTAACCTTTGAAGTCTATGTCAAGTCCACTGAACTCCAGCTCAGTTCCCTGGAGGGCCTCTCCCAGTGTCTCGTGGTAGTGACCAATACTCTCCTTTGGCCCAGCACAGAAAGGAAGGGAAAAGTAGGAATATGTCTCCTGTCTATTATGATAGGGGCCAACAGTGTTCATCCATAATACCACCTCTTCTCCATCTTCATACTAAATAAAAAAAATCAACAATTTCAATTTTTTAATGCATTAAATATATTGTTATAATTAGTATCGCTATCTTCATACCATCATATCCTATAGATCAGTCTGAGAAAGGCTGTCAACTGTTAAACCCGACTCATGAACAGTGCCCAAGTTCAATGTGTCCATCTTTACTGCGGACCAGAATGTCCAGTGTTTAGTTAGTTTTTAGCTAGTACTTTTGTTGCACTAAATAAATCTTTATTCCTTTAATCTTATAACAAAATAATTTAATTTTGTTTGTATTCTAGCCTCTGATTGGTTAATATCCAAAAAGGAACACAAACTATTTCTGTATAACCTGGTTAGGTATGGGACCCCCCCCCGAAAACCAGCTGAATCATCTGTATCCATACAATCCTCTCATTTTCAGTCCTCAGGATTCATGGAAAATTCCAGATTCAATAAATGTACCTTTAACTTCAAACAATAATTCGATCTTACCACGTGTAAACAAACAACAAGGCTGCTAGGCCTATGTATCAATTTTTACCTCCCCTCACTTCCCATCACTTCCGTTACTACGGTTGTATTATTGAGCGGCAAATTTGAACTAATAAAAAACAACGTAAATTTTACACCCATAGTTATTTAATGATTTTAAAATTAAATTATAAGGAATGACTTCAATTCTTGGCCAAATCATTCAAGTGTAACCTGGTTTAGGTCAGTTTACGCTTTATAATCAGCAAAATAAGGAATGACTCTAATTCTTGGCCAAATTATTCGAGTATAACCTGGTTTGGGTCAGTTTATGCTGTTTTATAATCCGCTTTGCGAATTATAAAGCATAAACTGACCAAACCAGGTTGTACTCGAATAATTTGGCCAAGAATTAGTGTCATTCCTAATATATCAAGTCAACTAAGGTTTGTTAATGAACACAACTAAAAACTCATGGATCAACTCAAATATTATGTGCGCCAATCCCCAGATGTGTTTGATATTTAATAGAAATGCCACAAGAAGATTAGAAGTCTATGTTTTATTCATTCTACATGTATTTTTCCTATTAATTTGTTTTTATTCAAGTCTGTGTGGGTTTTCAGTTTGAGAGAATTTGGTTGGTCCTGTCAGTACATTGAATACGCACAAAGGAGTCAGCAGTTTTATCAATAAAACAATATACTAAACAAAACCATGCAGTGGTCTTCGAAAGCTGCACCATTTGCCTGAGGCTGAAGGCAAACAGTTTGATTTGAAGGTTTGGCAAAATGCATTTTGCACAATTTTCATGTAAATTGCTTGAATTTGATTTGATGAGAATCATTTGTTAAAAATCACTGTTACCTTTCAAATGATGAAACCATGTTCTCCAGCGCAATAGAACTAAGCAACTGTCAATGTTGCTTGACGATGGTCGATACTAACTGCAGAATCTATGCCCGTTTGCTTTATCTTTATTTATGTTTGTACAAAACATTCAGTATAAATAAATACTGCATGAAATTTTCAACCCTCGAAATACAGCTGCACCTCAGTTGATTTGTTTGTTTGTATAATGTTTAATGTCCCTATCGAGAATTTTTCACTCATATGGAGACGCCACAACTTGCCGGTGGAGAGCTGCAAGTTTTGTGCTATACTCAGCACTTACGGCCATTGAGCAGTGAGGGATGTTTTTCGTGCCAGCACCTGCTGCGACACGGGACCTCGGTTTATACGGTCTCATCCAAAGGACCGGTCTCCACGTCCCACAGTGGGAATCAAACCCACGACATAAGGATCAACTCCTTACTTCGCAACTCTAGAGCAGATGCTCTAACCACTGTGCCACGCAGGCGACCACCTCAGTTGACAATGCAGGGTTTTCTTTGGGTGATTTTTAATGTTACCCTCAACATGCAGTATTTATGTATGTTTATAACTTTTATTATGACATACCCTCCGTGTTTTCATATTTCTGACTATAATTGATTGACATTGCTTTATTTGATAAAACTGACGACTCCTATGGTATGCAGATTGAATGTCA
Source organism: Saccostrea echinata (assembly GCF_033153115.1). Lineage (NCBI taxonomy): Eukaryota > Metazoa > Mollusca > Bivalvia > Ostreida > Ostreidae > Saccostrea > Saccostrea echinata. The sequence goes on from NW_026889768.1 coordinate 4,447,322, forward strand.
TGTATGACCCAATAGATTTTATCAAAGTCTATCATGCTTATGGAGGTAACAAGAACATCTCCATCCGATTCACTCTATCATACGTATACATTCATCACTGAGATCCTGAAACCACAAATTAAGACCATTTCTAGTGCCTTGCGCTTGCAACATCATAACACGTATACAAGTTCATGGAACATTTGAGAGTCAATTAAACCCCCCGATGTTGTATCGTTACACGACACTATGACTCTACCACTTCTTCGACTGTAAAGTGTAAACAGAAAAACTGCATAGAAATAGGCCTATTTGACTAAAGTTTACCGGTTTGTGCAATAAATGCTTACCACATGATCGTGTTCGTCAGCTAAAATACAGATGAATAGAAAGAAAAATATTTTTGGAAAATTTTTCAGCATTTTGAAACTCTGATCAACTTTGGATGGTCTCCAACTGATCAGATTTTAGACGATGTTGTCGACTATGTTGATCGTCGTTAAATTTCAATATGGCTACCACGGAAGAGCCACGTCACATACAAAGGGAGATAATTCCATTTCACATATCAACTTTTCTATAATTTGAGAATATTTAAGAAATATAAAATTAAAAAAAGAAGAAGAAAAAATTATAATAAATAAATAAATAAATAAATAAATAAAGAGCAGAACTAAATTGATCAACTATATTATTGATTGTAGTTTGTCCGAGTCAAAATAGGTAGGCATAAAGAAAGAATAGATTTTATTTATTCATTAATTTTATTTATTGACAAAAAAAAAAAAAAAAAAAAAAAAAAAAAAAAAATGGCGCAAGTCTTACAATATATAAGATTTCCTTATGTGAAATGTATCATGCATGAAATTACAAATATTTCTTGTTGATTTAACATCTACATTTGATGCATAATAGTTAAAATGTCAGTGTACAATATTCACTTCGCAGAAGTTCATAAAGAGGACAGTCCTACAAATAAAAAATGTTGTTCATCTTCAACAACAGTATCTGCCAACCTCTATCTGTAATTCATGGGCACTTATTCTTAATTTAATCGAGTCAAAAAAGAACGAAGCTTTTTGGAAATGGGAAAAAGTTAAATGCGGTTGAAATTCTAGTTTGTTTAGATTTTGTGAACTTATTAATAGTGATTAATTGGCCGTAGAATGACAATTTTCAATGTCTCTGAAAACTAAAATGTTGAGATATCCCGAATTGTAACAATTTTCTTTAATCTGTAATAATATCTATACAATAATATATATAATAATTCTAAAATTAATGGGAAGAGCACCAAACTCCACTCTAGCTGCTAAATTAAAAGATTTATTATGAACCTCCTAAAGTGGTTTTTTTGTATCTTAAATTGAACCTTTCCGGAAAGACTTAGATTCTTTGGTAGCTTTGATTTATTTATAAAACATCCCTCCCTTGCTCTATACCTGCTAAACTCTCGCGTGCTTATTTCAATTAACCATTATTATTTTAGGACACCCAAATATTTATATTCGTCAACAAAATCAATAACATCTTATATATACCTCATTGCTTTACAACTCAAGTTTTAGGGTTCTTACTAAAAAATACCATAGCATTAATTTTGTTTGTATTTACTACTAACTTCCAGTCACAACGTTAACAGTATATTTCCAATGAGTCAAGGCAATGTTGTAGCCCATCTGCTGATTCTGATATAAGTAAATAAATTTCCACTATATATATATAGATATATATATATAATCAACAGGTCTTCGCCCTAACACTATAGCACCCCTGATCCAAGGGCCACGAATTTCACAATTTATGAAGAGTCTTACTCATCATATTCATGCACTTAGGTTGTCTGCAAAATATACAGGGGGAAAGAATTTTTAAAAAAGAACTTATGTATTTTCACTATATGATCAAAAGAGCCCACGCTAACTCCAGAACCCCCGAACCTTGGGTCAGTATGGAAAGTTGTATTTAACCCTATCAGCAGAGGTGTCATCATTCCAGTATTCAATGAGATTTTCTTAAATTTCAAAAATCAAATTTGCACAATGGAATTAATCATTATATTCCAGGCAGTAAAGTAATAATTATGAATGGGAAACCGTTGATAATAAGGTAAACATGGTGCACAGACTGAATGGCATAGTTACGTAAAAATTACATTAAGCAGTCTTCAAAAACGTGTCCATTGCCTTTACAATGAGGGACTCCAGAATTCTTTAATATCAACTTATAGTACTTGTGTGTAGAATCAGAGTGATTATTAACGAAGTTAATTTGTTGATGACCAATCACAAGATATGAAAATCTCCGACTACCGTTTTTATTGAAGAAGCAGTTGTCCATGATATCAAAAGCCTAGTTTTAATTTATCGTTAGGAATGGTTGTATAAAGTGTAAAAAAAAGTCATTAGTTTTGATGTTACTAACTTTTGATATGAAATGTGGAAAACGAGCAGTAATCAAGCTCAAAAGTCCTTTGAAGTAATACAAATTGGGAGCAGACAAACACGGACCTCTAAAAACATCAGAGGTTGGTTTGGTAGAGCACTTGCTGGACCCCACAATGTATCTCAGGATTTTTATAAAGTTTAGGAATGAAGTATAGGTAAGATAGATCAAACTCACCTTCGTTGACTGGAATGTTAAAGATACTAAATGCTAAAATGTGATTTTGAAGAATTTCATCCTTAGGAAGTAAACTGTGAGCATAAGAAGTATTTCCAGATGTAGAATTAAAGCAAAGTTCTTTTAAATACAGTTATAGTAATGCGCCTTACAAACAAAGACATTGTTACAAGCCTTTTCTGCTGGAACCATAAGATATTATTCATGCAATCTTTCTAATTCTTTTACCATCTCCGATTTAGTGAAAAGGAAGGATAGATGGTTCGCATATTGCCTTTTAACGTTCTAACACGATTTTGAATATATATATATATATATATATATATATATATATATATATATATATATATATATATATATATATATATATATATATATATATATATATATATATATATTCTTGATCCATTTTGATAAAGTGTTCAAATTTTCCCCTTCATATTTCGCCCAACATCTGGCATAATCTTCAAGAGAATTCAAAATAGAAATGAAGTTCTGCCGCCAATGGAGAGACCTTTTAAAATAATTCCTTTTAGATCGTAATTTTCAACTATATTAACATCAACAGTAATGACGTGTCCAGCGGGACTAGAGTTGAAAGAAAAGGGAGAGCAAGAACACTTCAGGATTTTGTTTTTGAAGTTCAATATGTGAGCAGGGTTTGTTTAATTGAAAAGTTTGAAAGCAACTGTTTTAGAATCTCTTTAGGAAATGAATGGTGTAGACTTCAACCTGACAAGACAGAATATTTTTTTTTATCATTATTAAGAATGTTACTAATGTTCACAGCATTTATTCCTTTGTTAGTCAATTTAAAGTTAAGGAACCGACGAGTTGAATCGGAATTAATACAAGCATCTTCCGACACATGTGGCGGCTTCAAGAGCCTGTGCTGGGGAATATCCACAAATATTCACAAAAAAGTCACAAATATACTAACTTATATCCTGCAGTTGAAGAATCCAAGTATGGACTTGGTTTAGCTTCTTCAACTAGTCCATTCAAAAATTTCAAGGGAACCAAATAAAGTTTAGTGCGAATGTGATGAAGATCTAATTGCTTATTGAAGTAAAAATTAAGTGAATGAAAAAGAGACATCATTTGTATTTGGTCCATTGTATGATCGATATACATGACTACGCCAACGTCTAGATGCATGTTTTGTTAAAAAGTTCCATCAGATTCACACTGAAACATGCGGGCTTGAAATTTATGTGGTCGTTGCAACCATACGGAAATGCATTGCCTTGTTCTCTGATCAGGTATTCTTCTCGTTGTCTGGATGGAATTCTGAAAGTGTGACTATCAGTTGGATGATATATTTTCCCCCAAAATTATAACCCTCATTGAAAGGATAGAGTGGTCAGGCGAATTGAAATGTTTGTAAAGATGTTGATGGTCCCCAGTATTTAATTTAAACCTATGCCCCGACATTGTCTTATTGAGTGAACCCTTGGTTTCCCCATTATAAATCAATGCGCAGAATACGTTCAATTTCATAGACAACGTTCGAAATTTTCAAAAGTTTTAGTATATATATATATAAATATATATATATATATATATATATATATATATATATATATATATATATATATATATATAATTGAGGTCCTATTTTATTCTCATAGTTACAAAGTTCGGTGCTGCAAACAAGCTTGAAAAATCTGAATTTACCAGGAAGTTCATCAAACTTTCAGAAAAAAAAAAACAAAAAACTTTGCACAGAGGATATCCTATCTTGAGATCAAATTAGTCTATATACTATTTATAATAATTCTGTGTGGGAAAAAATGAACAATTGAACACACTTATTTAAATCAATTCAAAACATAATAAAAGTTTGTATTCCAAGAGAAATGAATTTTAAATCAATTCAAAACATAATAAAAGTTTATTCTAAGAGAAATGAATATGAAACAAAGAATAAAAGTTTAGAATATTGATATAATTTGCATATACATTTTGAAAAAAAATATGATCAATAAAGTACAACAATAACTCTTTTCTTATTAAAAGAAAACAGACAAACAAAATCCGAGTATTTGATGGGGTTCAGTTGAGTCCTTTTCTCAACTATTGACATACAGTTCCTCTGCTCTCTGTTCATTGACGTATAAATCCTCGCTTTGTTCTTCGTCACTCTCCTCTTCAAGGCGTTCAAGTAGCTCTGTTCTAAAACCAGTTTCTAATGCACTTAGTAGAAACTGATGCTCTTTCTGTAAACGAAAATATGCTGTTCATTTAATTTGTAACTTAAATAAACAGATATCATCTTACGTTTAGTTTCTTAAATATCCATCCATCTATTTACATGTACGTGACTGAATTATTTATCATCATCTTTACCTGTTAAATATTTTAAATTTAATCTTTTCTTTTATATTTGAAAGGTTGTATTTATCTTTTTATTATTATGCAATACAGTCAATTCTCTATGTGCATTTTAAAAAAAAAAACAAACTATGTAGCCGGACCTTCAATGAATAAAATTAGTTGTTTAAAAAGGATGTCTTTCTTTCCAATATTTATATTCTGTTATTCATTTTAATTGGTATATAAGTTTTAGCTGATTCAATTACTTAACAAGATTTATTAACACCGTTTCCTTACGATGCAAAGCTTCATTGACATTTGATACAAACATATGGCACGCCGATTGCTTCAAAATTATTTTCTGCACAACGATCACGATTTTATACACGAGCTTGATGAAAAATATACACGAGTAAAATAAAAATGCACGTATCGGTAAACATTGCACATAGTTTGAAAGATCTAACACAAACATAACGAAAAATACACGAATCCGAAATTTTGTACACGATTAATGGGTATAAAATGCACAAACGTAAAATCAAAAACTGCACGAGCAGAGGAAACTAAAAATTACACAAACAATTTTACTGCGCATACAGCTGCGCATATCATTATTATGCACATAGAATATTCATTGTGTTCTTGGTTTTCTGTACTCTTTATCTCTTCTTGAATGCTGGATGTAATCGAGAGAAAATGGCGTTGACGATGATATGCATGTTTGTTTGCTTCTTTATTTCTTTGCTAAAACTCGATCCGATTTCTAGCTAATGCCAATCAAACGAATGAAGTGTTTTCTTGTGAACTGTGTGAAAAAAATTAAAAGTGGTTCGGAGATATTATATTTTTCTTATATTGACCGAGATCCTAGCCAAAATATGGAGGTATTATATGATGATTATATGATACATTGTGACAAGAAAGAAATCGCATGTTTGTGTTATAATGCGGGGGAAAATAATGCACTCGACTCTGAACTAAAAGTAATACACAGCAAACTCTAAATTCCTAACGATAAACAGATCTTGCTTAAAAAAATGATAGAATTATTTTTTTTTTAAATATACGCTCTATGGCCTTTTAAAATTATCTAACTTATGGATACAACTTTAACGGAAATTACTAGTATAAAATAAAATTAACACATGCATAATAAAACGATTAATAAAGTGGATTCTTCATGAAAATGATGGCAGAATTATTGCTGATTATAATCATTAAATTGTAGAATTTATTTCGGTACTTCTCATTTGTACTAATTATGATTTCATTTGAACAGATTTTTTTTTTCATTTGGGAGTTAGCTGGATATATTTTTTTATTTTCAAAAAGATTAAAAAGTGGGGATTACCTGACCTTAGATATACACAGTATGTTTTCAAAGTCAAACATAAAAAAATATTTCTAATTATACATATATCTTTACTTATAAAATATGAGGATATCAATTTTGGTTGGATATCTGTAGCCTACACTGTTATGAATTCCTTCCATGATATCGCATATTTTCAGTCAAAAACTGCTCAATAAAAAACAAGACATTCCTAAGGGAAAGCCTCATTCGTAATGGGGATTACTTGATAAATGTTTTCACTTTTAATAAAAAAGGACCAGGTAAAGGAAAAATATATACTCTATGTGCTTTATATACATGCGGTTTTGTGTTTTGTTACTTAAAATTTCTCCAAATGAAATAACAAAACTCTACTCAAATGATCCTGGCACCGGTAAAACTAATGACATTAGTGGCGGATCTGGTTCGTGGATTGATTGAGTCGCAACATCTGAATCTATGTATTTATTAAAGTTTCAAATAGTGAATTACTAAATACATCTACGCACAATGTTACAAATAAGAAAATGGGAATGGATATTATAATAAATAGAAAGAACATAGAACGTGTTTTATCGCTCTTGAAAAATGCAAATAAATCATGTTCTTTATGGAGCTCGGGGTTTGACAAAGATTTTCCAAGATAACAAATTTTCTTTACATTTCGAATTTGTATGCATAAAATTTTAATTATTACCCGAACACTTGTTTTTTTGTAATAACACTTTTTTACCCAAAGATATAGTCATTATAAAAAGAACATGACTGTGTAATTATAAAATGAAAATAATCTTCAATAACATTCAAGGAACATATTTGATACAAGCTCCACTTTTCAAAAGATTCGTGTGCATATCTAACATTTTTGAAAATTCAGATTATGAGTTAAAAAGCCTAATCTATGCAATATGGATTATGTACGTACAGTGTATATATATACAAGTAATTAAAAAGTTTGCTTTATAGCAATATTGTACATGTGTATCAATGGCATCAACCAGGTCTTGTTTTTACTTCGACCATGACTACGAATAAATATAAGAAAACATATGATGAATATAAACTTCAAGAAATTTTTATTTTATTACCGTGTGCAAATTTATTATTGTCAAAATCTGCATTGAAAATAAATATGCATATGCATGTAGCCAAGTCCCAGCTAATTAAGTTCATCTTGTACGTCTTCTTGAATTTGGTCTTACAATATCGTTACAAATCAGTTAAATTGCAATCCTGATTTCGATAGACTATTATATGTACCCTTAAATTCTTAGAAAATATTTCAGGCACGTAGCATCAGTAGGGGCCTGCCCCCCTTTTTTTTCCAAACATAACCTACTTCTATTGTAAATGTCCACTGAAAAGCTGGTTGCCACCCCCCCCCCCCCTTGTTGTAGGATAGTTTAAATCAAAGTAACTTGGTATTATAATGTGTTTCGAAAACAAAGTGGAAGGTGGACACCCCCCCCCCCCCCCAAAGAAATAGGATTTTCGAGTTTGGAGACTTTACCTTTTTTGTTGCTTGTCAAGGTTTTTTCAGGTAGGTTGTCAAAAAAAAAAAATCTGGCTGCCCCCCCCCCCTTTCAAAAACGATACTACGTGCCTGTATTTTATGATTTTAAATTTTCTTCACTCCATTATATGCATTTTAACTATTCAAAATAGACTACCGCCGGTACATTAAAAACAACATAAAATTAAGCTTTAATTCACATAGGTTAAACGACTGTATAATTTTTCTACAGTTTCATGGAGTTTTATGAAATCACCACACGTTGCTCAAAAGTTAAGACTACATGTCTTACTTTGTTACATACATATATCAAAAAGTGAGATATGCGTTTCAATATTAAAATTTCAGTTGCACAATTATTTGCTCGATTTTCTTTACTGTTGACTTCCAAAAAGTTTTCGGTCAAATTCCACAACCCAGATGATCGCAACATTGCTTAAAAATCTTTGTATGAATTGCAAGTAATCTTTAATCAAAAGGTATTATTGGTGTGTGAAATAGCTATAAATCGATTAGCGTACAGATGTCTTTCGTTCCAGAACCAGCAGGGAGGGATCTCTGTATGAAAAGGTCACGCATGCTCATCCTTGATTATTACCAAAAGTACACTCAGTGGGGGGTGGAGGAGAAGAGTTTGATTTGTTGTTAACTCTCCTGTATTATATCACATGTTGTTTTTATTTACATGTATTTTAATTTAGGCCTATATGTCATAGTTTTAAACTTTCAAAAGAAATTGCTTTATAGAGGAATGACCTACTAAAAAAATCCAACAATAAAACACAACGGTAATATGCAACCCCCCCCCCCTTTTATTTACGTTATCTATACAGTATTCTTTGTAGAATGTTTTTTATTCGGGAGTATTCATATACTACAAGTTTAAAATTGTGTCTGTCAATTTATCTACATGTATAATATACGTTCTACATATTCTTGAGAGTCTAACGGAATTTTAAAAGAATCTTAAATAAAAAGATTACTAACACTTTACTCCTCCTTTTGTATATATAGTATGTTTCAAGCATCAAAGCCACATTGACCTGTTCTCTAATGAATATTAATGAAATGTGCGCAATGAGGATGCGTTGCGTATTATGTCGATGTTTGTATTCTCACTCGTGCAGTTTTCGTTTTTACGTTTGTGTAATTTTCTCACTATATCGTGTAAATATTTTATTGATTGTGCAGTTTTTCTATAGTTTGTGTATATTTCAATAACTTCGTGTATATTTTCCCCACTTTGTGTAAGTTTTTACTTACTCGTGTAATTTTCGTTTAAGGTCGTGCAGAAAATAATTTTGAAGCAATCGGCGTGCCATACAAACAGGCCGTCTTGAAACATGAACATGGTAAATCAAACAAAATTTTCATTGAGACAGAAAAGGTTATAATTCCAAAGCAGTAGGATAAAGCATTCAAACTGAATATTTCTATTTCATCAATTAAAAAAAATTCATATCACTTTGCAAACACACGTATAAGAGGGTGATCAAAAAGTTTGCAAACTAATTGAATTACTTCCTTAAAAGATATATAAAATGAGGTTTCAGTGCTCATTATTTTTTAAGGTAGTCCTCTCCGATTATAATGCACATCTGCCATTGTTCTGTCCATGCGCGAATCACGTGATCCAGGCGGTCACGTGGCATGCTCCGTGGCGTTCTGTTCACGATGCTAAAAGATTTTTCCGAGTCTTATATTTCTTAATATGCAAGTTATTTTTTATAACAAGAACAGTCCATCTGTCGGAAATGACCAAATCTCGGCAATAGGGTGAGCACATAAGGACATCCCTTCCCAGAATTAGTATGGTGAACATCAAAACCCGAGTCCTCTGTCTCGGAAGCGTCGTTTATCTAATGTGGATAAAGTATGGATGACCTCCTTTTTTAATCATTTCTCATATGTTTAAAGTCTTAAGTAAACGATATCTTAGGGATTTAATAATTATATTATTGTTAAGATATGCAACTATTTTTCTAATTGTAACTTGACGATCTTTCATAACAAATATTGCTCAACTAAGGACACACGGCCTTTTCCCCGGCTTGCTTTCGCTGGCAACAGAAAAAAAACATCATTTTTAACCATCTCCCTATCTTCACCAAAACAATCAATCCAATTAATGATTGAACTTCTGGTAAGTCTTTTGTCTTCATAAACCTTGTACAAATTATCATATTCTACTGCAAAGGAATTTCCAAGATATACTTTAAACTTTACAGCCGTTCGTTGCTCGAGTACGACTGAGTCAACCATTTTTTGTCACAAGTCACCTACATGTTGACGTCATTTTCACATTGTGACGTCACAAACACGGAGCAAAACATTATATAACACCTGCTATTTATAGAGTATGTGTATGACTATATGTGTGCCAAATTTCCTCTGATCTGAATTGTGGTTTTGTAAATACATGTATAGAGATAGTTCGCGAACTTTTTGATCACCCCTCGTATATATAAGGATTTAATTCCAAGTCACATCGATTCTTAATGTTAAGGTAACAGAATGAGATCTTTTCTCATACCCTGTCTCTTAGTATGTAGGGTCTCTGAGACCTCAGTTTGACGAGACAGTCCATGATATCTATAGTGTCCTCCTTGAGGCCCTGTTTGAGGAGGTAATCGATTGCTATGTAGATACCCATCCTACTGATGCCTGGCCTGTAAGATAAACACTTTGTATCATTTACAAATACTGAAGAAACCAGTTAAACTGTTAGTTAAGGTTTTCTTATGCCTGTACTGAAATCGTCGAAGTACGCTAAATGCAGGGGCAAAAATGAGTAGTCAAAGTTGTTTCGAACGTGAAAAGCGTTTTAAGTACATCGGTTAAAATATATTAATTTAGAAAAATTCAAACATATATACATGGTTCTGAAAGTGAGAGTGTTTTAAACTCACCCCGAATGAATAATTACTGGCACATTTTCTGATGAGACAAAAGAGTTGACATGTGTTCTAAGTCGAAGCAAGGTGTTTATCCTTTTGTGTCTTTTAGCTTCTCCCCATGACGTATATTGGAAGTGAACCAACCTTCTTGTCTCTCCATTCTATCAAGAGCACACATTATCACAAAGGATTACATCTGCATAACATTGTTCATCTTTACTATTGTGTTAGTGCTAATTAATATGTTTTTGCTCTTGTGGGAAGGATTTTATTTCACATTTTAATAAGAAATACAAGATGCCAAATATTCAAAAAATCTATATTATTTCGAATAGATTGCCAATATAAGGGTGTTACCTAAAAAAATGGAAAATGAGCAAATATAAAACTATAACAGACAGTGTAGTATTTACTGAAAAAAAACCTAGCCAAATAAATGATAAAATGGAGAATTTAGATATGCTCAACATTTTATTGGTGAGAGCGTTTTTTTCTTACCTTTCTAAGTAAAATTTTTCTCATTAGGTAGTCATCAAACGTTTCTGTATTTTGTATCAGGATAAAGAAAGGACCACAATCTCCAGATTCGTCGGGCCAGTACTTAGAACATTTTTTCTTTATAAAAGATAAAGAAATAAATTGCCATTCACTAAAATTAAGGTTTTTTGAATGTTTAATGCTTCATTAATAAATAATACAATGAAAAGAAATTAAAACGAACTCGCTTAGTATGCTATTCGCAATGTCGGATCGTATTCATTATTCAAAGAATTACTCACACATTTTTATGACGGCCTATCCTAGTCGTGTAACAAAAGTTCAATTTTTACTTTTCCTTATTAAAAACGTATTTTTTTTTTTTATACAAACTTATAGTTATATAGGTTATAATTTTTTCAAACCGATAAAAATGCTGAGAATAGATGTTACAATATATTAGTCAGAGAGTATCATATGGTTCTAAATGTAACAATATGGATTTTTTCCCCTATACAAGCCTATAATTGAAATTAAAAAAAGAAAAGGAATATAAAAGGAATTTTTTCACGACATGATGAGAAGGACGATGCAATACATATATGAGTATTTTGATATTACGGACCAAACAGGATCTCATCTGAAGCAGCGTGATTTACATTAACATTATTTCTGCAATGTTAATTATAGTACAACGACTCCTTCCGTTAAATATTTATTTATTTACATCAAAATGTTTTTTATCGAAAAAAGTTACCCCAAAACACATTCCAGTTGTAAGCATAATTATTTATATACTTTATTAAGAACATAACATTTTATTTATTGTAAATATAAATTACTGTACCTTTTCTCCCTCTCTCAGGGCCGCTAACATTACAACACATTTACAATTAGTCTGCCATACCATTCTCCAGAAATCCAAAACAGTATCTGGTGTAATTGGACCTATCAAGGTTCAGTAGTAATTGTTAATATTAACGTAATGAAAAACAAACAAACAAGCAATCAAAATCTTAGCACCTTAGCAACAACAACAACAAAAAAGAATAAATATAAAAATAAAATATAAATAGTAAATAAATAAATAAATAAACAAAATAAAATAAATTAAAAAAAATAATAATAAAAATTACCGTTCAATGAATCTGTGTTAATGTCAAAAGCACTTACCTAAAGTGAGGATATACGCCTTTTCTTTTCTATAAGACTAGAATATGATAAGAATTGTTAGAAAATGATAATAATCAACGCATATTAAATTAAAGACGTTCATTAGAATTTAGAACTAGCTTTTGATGAAAAACTGAAGTTTTTACCGAAATATAGCTTGCGTTAATATAGTCATTTTGATCCTGAACATCGTCCTTGGGTTCTAGAACTACACGATTCCGGTCATCTAGGAAAGAGAGAGACATCAACTTGATATATAGGACATAAATCTTATTGAGATCCTTGTGAACCTCGCAAATATCTACTGTTTTACCATTAACAACTAGTCGCCCGCGTGGCGCAGTGGTTAGAGCGTTTGCTCTAGAGTCGCGAAGTAAGGAGTTGATCCTCATGTTGCGGGTTCGAATCCCACTGAGGGACGTGGAGACCGGTCCTTCGGATGAGACCGTATAAACCGAGGTCCCGTGTCGCAGAAGGTGCTGGCACGAAAAAGATCCCTCACTGCTCAATGGCCGTAAGTGCCGAGTATAGGACAAAATTTGCAGCTCTCCACCGGCAAGTGGTGGCGTCTCCATATGAGTGAAAAATTCTCGAGAGGGATGTTAAGCAATATACAAACAAACAAAAAATCCATTAACAACTGTAGCACCAATCAATACTGGTTTATGCAATTTTATTACTAATCTATTGTTAAAAAAGAGCATGTTTTTTGTGAAAATATTTTCAATAGAAATAGGAATGAAACTGATCTTATGCTTACATGGAAGCAATGTTGTCGATCTATTTTTAGGTTTATTTTCCTCCTTTTCTGCCTCAAAGCATCTCCCCATTAGCCACCCCGGGAGACTCTGTTCAAACAAGATACCTCCTAAGTGACTTGTAAGTTCTCATTGGCTTTTTCAAGGAATTGACTTTACTTATTTAACTATATTACATAACCTTGTAGAAGGCACTTAAGACATCAAAAGATTTCGGAGTTTATCAAGAACCTCTTATTATACAGAAAAAATACTTTAGGCATGCATTTGTTTACCCCCAGGTCTTTCAACAGAGTTTCCACGTTTTGCCTTTCTTTCATGTACTTGATAAATTCGACTGGAGACATTTTGATCGTGTTCTGGCCATCTATCATATGAACGTACTCCACCGGGCAATCACTGAGAGGAGAAGAAGGAATTTGTTGGTCAGAAGAGCTTGGAACAGCCACATTCCGGTTGGTTGTTGAGTACGTTACAATGACGTCGTCTGGACGAGGTCGTTGTGGTCGCTTCAGGAGTTTGAATATTTTTGTTCGTCTGGTCAAATGCAAGAGAAAATAATGAGTAAACCACTGTATTATCTATTATTAAAATAAAAATTATTGTAAGTACTGATAAGTATTTATAACCCTTAATTACAGCCAATAAAAATCTGTTAACCATGGATTAATTGGGATATCTTCTAATCGAAATTTGCTGAGAAACTCATGTTAGCCGATGAACCTCCTGCTATATCAACAAGAGCATACAAACAATTTCTGAAACGAGGCAAGCTATTGACAAACAAGTTGATTAAACAAGAATATCAACAGTCTCGTTTAAAGTCATCATTTTGCAAGTTCTGTGGTCGATAAATGACCTTATCAGCAAATACAATCTATCATTAAGCCGAATGTTGACTGACGTTTTTCATACTAATTGTTAGACCATAATTTACACACTGAACGGTGTATGATTTTTTAGGGTTTTCATGACACGAAGCACACGGCAGGTGTGACCGATCGTCAGGGGATACGTATTCCTCCATGGTACCTGAACCCACCTCTGACGTATTTTAGAGGTTCTTGTTTGCTCTGCTCCTATTTTGTATTGTTTTAATGGACTTTTGAGCTTGATTACTGTTCGTTATCTCTATATTTCATCATAAAAAGGTATTTTGAAACATTTAAGTATAGAGAAACTCTCAGAAAACTCGTATCACAAACTGACTGTATGAATAGAAAATTGTATTGTTGCTGGGCAAAATGATCTTAGCCAATGTATTTCATAAATTCTTATCACAGGAATAAAATATGAAATATATTGTATTAAAGGCATTTACCAGAATAGTTTTTGATGAAAATTTTTAATATCTCATTTTCCCAAAATATATGTGTGAATTAGGTTACAAAATTCTATTGCCAAGAAACCGTATAACCTTTGATGGTTTCCTTGTTTGAATTATATAATTTTTTTTTTGTTTAAAATATACTGTTTGCTAGAAAAAAAATATTTTCTATCTCATACAAATGCATTAAATTAACAATTCCTGTATAGTCTATAGAATTCAAAATATCCATTATCTTGTGATCTACGTTATCATGTCTGTGTACCTTTAATACAGCAGCTATCTTGAATACAAAACTATCAATGATGTCATTATTTTACATAATCATGACGATATATCAGAATGCTGGTTTTTGTTTAAAAGACTAAATAAATACGTTACAGTGATTTACGTTGCATATGAATCATATGTTGTACTCAGGGCAGACTTTCTCTGTTATGTATAAATATTTAAAAAATCTTTCATTCAATTTTTTTAAATCAAGATTTGACAATTATAAACTAAAGTGTTTTCTTCAATATTAGGTTTAAAATATGTGAACTTTTTTTCATAGTCATTGGCACAACTAAGCTGAATTCGGGGGAACAACTAATCAAAAACCGGTGTTGGTTGAGAAAGATAAAATTTATCTGTCATTGTTGTTCAGCGGACAGCAAATCACTTCAGATTCCATATTTTCTCTATATTAAATTGATTAAAAAGCATCGCATCAGTTCAATTAAAACATTCTCTTTCCATTTGATAATTAGTGTTTATTAACAATTTGAGGGGAAATATATGAAAGAAATTGTACTTGACTTGTCATATTGCTCATGATCAATAAATGGTGTTTGATAAAAGTAAAGGTCTATATATATTTTATATACTTAAATCTTTATAAGTTTTAATGCTGCTGTCGAGGGAAATATTGAAGAATGTATGCTGAACTTACCGCTTCACAATAACCCCAATAATGGAGGCAACAATCAAAACCAGGCAAAGGAAAAATACCACGATAATGACCACGTTCTCTAAAAATAAAGTTAAAATGATCCATGGGTCATCATGCTTACCTAATATAAATAGCTCTCACTTCCTGCTTAATTAACGAAAGCTCTTCCTATGGTCTTAAAATAAATACGATGTCCTAAATGTGAATGACTTAAAAGAAACTTAGCTGTTTTTCTTTGAGTATATTTTTCCTATATTTAAGTCCTTCCGTGTCCTCATTTTGACCTTAAAGACCATAAACTGAAAAACCCAAATCACAGGACAACGAAACTGCTTGCATATTATGACTTATTATAATTTTCAGTTTTGTTTTGAAGAATAACATTATATTAAATATAAAAGCCATTGAATCTTGTCCATTGTGTTGTCCTTATCCCCTCCCCACCAACAGGTACCATAGCCCCTCCCCACCAACAGACATCTTAGCCCCTCCCCACCAACAGTCATTCCTTGTTCAAAGCTGTAATCATTACACGGGGATACTGGCATATTATTTTACCCTTGCTGAATGTAATAAAGGTATTTCCCTATAAATCTATTTTTGATAAAAATGTTTTTATCCAGTACTTTGACCAGAATTCACCAAATTTGAAAGATATCGCATAATGACGATCATATATTAAAATTCAATAGTATAAGTTCGTCTAATTAAGCGAATTAAGAAAAACTTTTCTTTCATATTTCTGCAACTCCTTACACTTTAAGGTGTTTACATGAGGTTCTGTCCATTTGATTTGGAGACATCTAAATCGAAAAATGCTAACAAGAACAGTTAGACGATGTTTTAAATTAAAATTTTATCAGAATATCAAGAAAGTTCATTTCATATCAAAAACAAAGACTAAAACAAATGTGTGATAATCGCAATATACTACAGTATCTAAGTTTTGCTGATTTGGACAAACCTTTCCTGCATTTCCCCTCTGCTCTATCACACGTGTCATCTGAACAGAAATGGTGACATTTTCTTTGACACATTCTTCCAAAGTGGGTATTTTTACAAGACGTGCAAGTTCCGTCCACTTTCGAACAGCCACCTTTACAGTTTTGGTGACAAGGCATACAAGAGAATCCATGAGTGTCTTCAGGGCAGACTAAAAAAATCTTCATTTATTATTTACAATTATTCTACATAAACACCCATTTGATAAAAAAAATTTGGCAAATAATGCATAATCTGGAAATACTAGTAATTTATTTACTCTAGGCAATTTATAACTTTTTTGACAGAAATATTTCTTAAACTACTCATATTTAGATATTGTTTATTATTGGATTAGTAATGCATACCAACTGGGATGATTTCATTCAAAATTAGAGGTCCTATTCCATTTCGCTGTACTGTTATAGTGTTGCCCTCCAACTCGTGCATACATGAAGCATTATGGGCGACATGAGCATAATGCTGTGGTGGAATAATGAAACTTCTACATAAGTATCGTTGTTCAGTAGTTCTACCGTTGCTGATAAACACGTTATAATTCCCTTAAAAGCCACAAGAATAAGAGCACTTTAATGCAGTCAAATTTAATATTAACCGACTGTTTACGAATTAAAATTATTAAAGTAATTGTTGTTTCGGTTTGAAATACTACATAGATTAACAACAGTTGTTAATTGTGCTGAATTTTTATCACGTTCCTGATAAAAAAAATGAAGCATATGTAAAGCTTTGGCAGAATATTACCTCTCCCCAAGATTATAAAAATCCAACCAATTTTGTGTACTACATCGAATGTTCCCCACCAGATTTGTCCGGAGCCATTACTACTTCGAGCTGAAGAAAAGTAATTTCCATCCACTGCATTGAGGGCCGGGCCATTGATGTTACTAGCCGTAGAACTCAGACCAACGTCAGTAAAGGTGATGTTTAAACCTAGATAATAGAAACTGTGTTTGATTTCGAAAAAAACTTTAAGAATGCTTTAAGAATACATGTATTAAAGTAGGACAGAAGTTTTAGGATATTTTAGAAACCAAGATTAGTGCAAAAGATTTGAGTCGTATCAGATCATGATCGATATAAACAAGACTTACAAAAGCTTTGAAAAAAAATGAGGAAGAAAATATAACCAAGCATTTTCCTGTACATGACTGTAAGTGAAAAGAAAATGTTATCAATTTTCCTCAAATAATCGCACATTCTTTAAATTTCTTTTGAGAAATATTGAAAGAAAAATGAAATATAACAAACTTACATTTCACAGAGTACATTAAAGTAAAAACTTGAATCACACTGGGATTCATTTTACCGATGCATGGAATTGAAACATATAACAGGAAATGGAAAGTGTAGATTCATAAAACTGGCCTACGCTATAATTAAACGAGTATTATTACAAATACATATATTTAATTCTTGAACAAATCGTTTTTCAAAGTGATCGATCTTAACTAATGTACTATTTTAATATATTCCTGAGAACAAAATACTAGTACTAGTGATTTGCATATTAATTCGATGACTTGGTTTCAAGAGGAATGTTATTTTGACATAAAAATACGAAAGTTTAAGAGATACATGAAAGCCTTTTAACATCAACATATTTGTCATTATTATTTCTATTAGTGTACTCAGAACATGCTCTCGTGTACTGAATCAGTTGAGAAATACAAAAAGTATCTGCAGTCGATGCTCAAGTCATCCCGTTTTTAATATAAATTAATTTGGGATCGTAAAACATCTAAGCATGAAAAACAGATGTTGTGTCTTTTAGTTTTAGTTCGAGTACACTTGCACGTATCGAGTCGACATATGAATGAAAATAATTACTAATGTCAAGAGAGAAAACGTCTCGATATAGAGAAATGTCGGATTGAAGGCCACGACAGAAGTTTTCCTCTTCTCGTGTAGAAGTAGGTTTGAATAAATTTTGCTTCCTAGGAAAATAAAACAGGTCGGCTAATAAAGGAGCACAATTAGTATCCATCTGATTTCCAATTGCTATGAACACACTACATCATTTTATGTTTTATTTTCACGTTAGCTTGCTAAGCAACTGCTGGACATCCATAGGAAGAAACCATTGAAAACAAAACTTGATGTGTGGCATAAAATTTTTTTTGATCAGGCATGAAGAGGAAAAGACTATGAAATTCAGAATTAAGGATGGAATATTTCAAAATAATAGGTGATAAAATATTGTAGATCGAGTTAATATATCATTATATGTCTCAGTCTTATCATTGCCGAAGAGATATCAGGTGACTACAGAAGACAATGATTTAATGATTAAAAGTTAGGGTCAAATCGTAATATGTTTCAAGGTTAAATCGAGTGAAAAGTGCTGGTAACGTTTTACACACTACATATTTTTTTAATACACATGTACAATGAATATGAATTGTGAGAGGATGCTACAGTTAACCATCCTCTAATTGGCATTACACATAATTCGTGTAAATTATTGCTTTTTGCTCTTATGTAAAGATGACAAAATTCATTAATTTTTGATACAATTTAGGATTAATTTTTCGTCATAATGTTCCTTAGTCATTTAACAGCTGTTCTACAATACGGCTTAGTTTTATTAAAAAATGTTTTAAAATTTGATAAAGCATGCATGACCAAATTGTTCTTTTCATTAACTAAAATACTCTCAGATTTTAGAGAAAACAAACACAACAGGCATGTATCTATATAAGAAACATGCTTTTCTATCATGTTTACAATTAATGAAGTAAGTTCTTTTTAGACATTTATCACCTGAACACTGATTACGTACAAAAAGGTGATGAAAAATTCCAGTACAATTTTGAATGTAAGACATCTAAGAAAATACCCACCCTTTTCATACAATGTTAAGATCACAGGATACCCCATATCGGAAAATGTTTATTTTATTCAAAGCTTCTTGTTTTGTTTTGTTTTTTTTAAATGAATTTGTTTATTTGTTACAGGGTCAAATAAGGTTACAATATCAGTTTTTGGAGATTCCATTTTTAAAATGTTTTTGCAAAGAATTTCAATACCAATACCCTCATATAAAAGATTTTGTTAGTCACAATGAAAAAAGTTGGTCTGATAGGAAAACTGTGATAAATGAAATATGAAGATAACGAATAGTAATGAAGCTCAAAAATCCATTGGATCATAACAAATTTGGGAACAGACACGGACCCCTAAAAATGACAGAGATGGTATCAGAAGTCATGCAGGAGTAAGCATCTTCTGCCCACCGGTCACACAAGCCGTGTGCCTTTTATTATGATCGGGTAAACGAAAAAATGCATAGGCAATTCAGTGTGAAAATAATGGCCTAACAATTTGAATGAAAAACATCATGCAGTCAACATTCGGTTTAATGATGCATTGTAATCGCTAATAAGGTCATTGTATCAACCATAGAATTTGCGAAATATTAACTTTAAACAAGACTGTTGATTTCCTTGTATCATCAACGTATTTGTCAATAGCTTGCGTTTTAGCAAAAATAAAGCCAGTACAAACTGTTTTCCAAATTTTCTATACATATTTTTTAGTATCCTATGCCTCTAAGTCATAGTAAATTTACAATTTAATTGTTACTCGGAATGGACGTTGAATCACATCACAATAGCTACTAAATATTTCAACCTATTTAATCATATTTTAGCCACAAAATGAAAAGCACACATTAATTCAATTGTTATTAAATATTTAAAAAGGAGGTTCAGTTGCTGGAGATTTCAAAGTAATTAAGTCACATTTCATCCACCACATGAAGTACAATTTGAATCATAATTCAATTTCAGTTAAATTGAACTTTAATTCAATTGTTTTCAAATGTCCAACTTCTTAAAATGGTAGAGTACCCAAAGTAGGAGATTCCAAAGTATTTAAGTCACATTTCATCCTCCATATGTACACAATTAAATGTGAGATTTGTCAATCCTTCCACCACAGCGTCTTGAAGAAAATATACTGGTCCTAAAAGAGGAACTGGGTATAGTTAGGTTATGATTTTAAATAAAAAATATTGGTTGCATCTTCATCAGCAAGCAACAATAGCATGATGAATAATTTTCAGTCGATTATATTTGTCCTAATACAAAACACAGTATATGTTGCCATTTCTGTATTATTAAGGAGGCTGGGGGGTCAACAAATTAACCATCAGATATAACTTTTTTTTTTAGATATGATATCTTAAGCTGTCAACTATCATTTGGCAAACAAAATTTAATACATTTTAGCTTTAAAATATGATCATTTTTGTATATCTTTATATGGAGCTCTTCTTCTAAAGGAGATCAATATAGTCTAAAAATGGCCACAACCACCCAGCCCTCTTAAATACTTTGACAAATTAAAAAAAAAATTGTGCCTAATTGCTGTGTGGAAAAGTTTATCATGGGTATTTGAGACAGCAAAATGAACCATTTTCTATCTACCTCTCATGTACAACTATTGGTCCTTCGTTAAATCTTATTGAATTTTTCAGAGATGTAGTGCCTCAAAATTTTGTAGGACTTTTGTATGTGGACAAACCGTAAGCTGGTACTGTGTCACCCTACTGGTCTCCTCACCCTGAAATATGGGGGTACAATCTCTTTTGCTGACTATCGGATATATTTCTCAAGAAAAAGCATGCTATTTTGAAATACAATCATGATCAAATGTTTATTTTTAAGTCCTGGCAAACTCTGTCAAATACTTTCTATGGTTAACATTCACGCTAATTTATTTTGAGTAGAAAAATAGTTCTATTTTGACAACATATATGAGACACAGGATATTGTATATTGCGTTTATGCATTTTCACCGGTTAGTCAGTGTATATCTGATACTAAGAGGAAATATATGTTTATCTGCATTAAAATTGGTACCAGATTATATTTTGATTGGACCCATTCGAGTTTGTTCCCACTTACATTCACAAACACACTTTCCTGGTCTCCACGTATGAAACCGTTGTAACTCTCTTGACGTATTTGTACATGAAATGACTTAGCACTTGTTTCAACCATTATTTCCTGTTTTTTGAGATTAAATAAAACAAGGTCAGTAATTATCATGAATTTAGGAAACAATAGTTATTAATCCTGATACATTAACGTTACATTTCGATGCTCCTATTCATAGGCATGTCTGTCTTGTTTGTCACATGAGTGCACAAAACGTAACATATTTTTTCGCTTATAGAACATTCTAAAACTGTACACGAAAGATAACTTTGTAAAATGTAGCATATCATAAAAACACAGTTTTCATTGAACCAATTCAGTTTAATTTAAGAAATTGAAACCATAATTTGCGACTTCAGGATTTAAATTACTTTGCAAAGTCGATCTTAGGAATGTTTTCCTAAGGCTTGCAACATTAACAGTTCCTCAAGTATAGATACTTTACCCATTTTTGATTATGGAATCGGACTATTATTCAGAACATCGGTTGTTATATAAAAACTTCTTTGCTAAGTTTATTTGTGCCGACGAAAACGAAAGGTGCAGTTCACATTGCAAAGACACAGACAGCTGCTTGTGATGATCATGTGAATAAAGAGCCAATATGTATTACAAATAGTGAAGTACGTATTTTGCAATCAATATACTCTTTCATAATGAAAATCACATTTCGTCCAGTATATTTATTGTGATATTTACATTAGGTCCGAAATAAGATTTTTATTATGTTTCTAAAAATTGGATTAAATAAGATTTTTCCAAAAATAAGATCTACAGCCCCCCCCCCCCCCAACCCCAAAACATTTTCAGATACCATATGTTTGATACCCTTAGCCTTAGGCAAGTAAACAAGGAAAAAAGGACATCAACATATACCAAAGCATGTTCAGCCGCTTTGCGATCGAGTGCATTAAATAGAAAAAATCAATCATCTCTGATAATGGAAATGGTGAAAAATGAACTGTGAACTGTATCATTGTGATATTTTAAACTAATGACTGTATCAGTGTGATATAATACAAAATAATGACACCTTAATTTCTGTTGTTTCCTTGATCATTTTAAAATATCAATACACAAAGAATTGCGTAAAAATATTTCTTGTTATACTGTGAACCCTGAATTAAAGTTTCAACAGTTATTTGAATCTGTAAAAGACAACTGTATAAACTTAATGAAAATAATTTGATCCGTCATAAAACCTAAAATGAGCGTGCCGGTGTGTGATGAATGTGAAATGTTAATTATGTTTTCATGTATACAATGTGTATTATGTAATGGATAAATAACGAGATGGTGTTGAATAGTTTAGAGAAAACATCCCCTCCTCGGGCCGAATGTTTTCTCTAAACTATTCAACACTATCGAGTTATTTATCTTACTTAAAAAACTTCCCTACTGTGGACCCCAAAGAAACATTTACCCATTCATATGTCCAACTTTGCTGTAATACAATAGGATCTAGCCCATTTAGATATCCCACAGTGACACAAAACAATAGCCTAATCGAACACCCCTTTTATTCATCGACTAGTGAGCATGAAACTGCATGGTGTTAATGTCATTTCAAACCTTTCCATTGTACTGAACAGTCATGAAATCAGATGAAGAATAGTTTTAAATCCAAAGTAAAATTAGAGCGGTTTAGATAGTGTTCTGAATACTTTTGACCTGAAAGCAGAAGAAAACTACAGAATTTTGATAGAAGGTTGGAAATCTATCATTACATATAATTATAAGATGATGATTTGTTGGGGAAAAATGTTTGAATCTTCTGGAGTTCCACTCGGACAATACTTCTAGTAGTGCTAAAACAGATGGAAATATTTTCGGTGTTATGCGGAACCTGCTTTAAAAATATTCCATATCAAGATCTGCAATAAAAAAGGTATCAAAAATAGATGGGCTGTCAATTTATTAAATTTTTTTGGGAAGTATGCTGGAAAAGTATGAGAACAGAGATGAACCTCGAATAATCGGAGAGGATTTGCTGATAACGGACCCATGAAATAATCAGCAACAGGAAGTGATGTGCTTTAAGGTTCAAGGTAAAAATGTATTTAAAAGCGTGTTAAAATGTGATACTTTCAAAATTTAAGACCGGAAACATTCTGTTAAAAAAGCATGGATAAGTATTGGATATTTTATTGACGACAAGAGTCTAACAGTTTGCAAATTCGGAGGAATTGTTATTTTTGTGGGCATTGGAAGTACATTTTTAACACGATTCTAATGGTGTGATAAATGCAAAGTGATTAATTCTGTGTGCATTGGACAGTGACAAATTCAGAGTAATTGTTTTTTAATTTGCATTGGAAATACATTTTAAACTCTTTTATCTCTTTTTTTCAGTGCTTAATTATGTTTGTATGCACAGTTGGATATTTAAATATCCAACCGATGGGCAGTTGGATATTTGAATATCCAACTGATGGCCAGTTGGATCTTTAAATATCCAACTAGTGCTGGTTGAATCGGTAAGATATACGTAGACTAATAACAATGGGTGACGTCATTGAAGTTTTTTAAATTCTATTTAAATGTTTTTCATTGTTGTGACATGTCGAGGAAATTCGAACTGGTGTTTCTACACGTTTACTGTATTATTGCATATTTTATTAACTGAGGTGAACTTTAATCATATTCATTGTACATATGAAATGGGGTTCGTTTATGGAATAATGACTACAAACACCATGTTGTTGTTGTGGATAAATGTATTATCAGTATTATCACAGCTCTGAAATATATATATATAAACAATCATAAATATTTTATAACAAAACATACATGTAGATCACTTGCCAGATAGCACGGTCAAATGAAGAGTTATTTCCCTTTAATTCATCTTCGCTAGCCAAGGGTTTCTGATACGCTACTCTCCTCATTAGCCCTTGGCATACGGTGTTAAAAAAGTTGGGATTTTTTTCTCAAGTTGTGATTGGAGTTGATCGACATCATTCGACCAATCAGCAATTGTTTTTTTTGTAAATGACGATATTTGCGATATATCTTGACTCTTTCATATCGGGAATGAAAAACGCAAGTAAACAACGATCCGTAAGATAACATGCCATTCTATGAATAGCTATATGGTGTCATCCAATATCTTAAGCTACGTGCAATATATGTCATTAAGAATCTATACTGAAGATGTACATTTGCATTTTAACATGTTTAAATAACAAATTAACATAACTCAATACCTTCTTGTTAATTATTATTTAAAAACACTATTTTTTCAAATGCGCTTTTTATTTCTGTCGATGACGCAATCTGTGTGTACCTGGTAAGAAGCGTGATCACGTGACGAAAACAATCCCGTCTTTTGTCAGCACCGTATGCCAAGGGTTTATGAGGAGAGTAGCGTATCAGAAACCCTTGGCTAGCGAAGATGCCTTTAATTGTGCTCATAGATGAAACATTCAGAGTTATCTTTCTTAATCAATAATATGTACAAACACTCTGGAATATATAGATAAACAATGAGATCAATTTATACTGAACTCTTCCAGAATAATATAATTATATAGACAATATTCAAAATATATACATCATACCTATATGTGATATCGAGCCATAACTCCAAATATATATAAAGCTGAACACAGCTGTACTCTATTCAGTGATCTGTGTATGAATAATATAAATATAACTTTACTATATTACACACTTATTCTCACAGATATAAAATATACTCATTACTCTGAAAATTTACAAAGTCATAAAATAATCACACAAACTAAACTTTCATACTTTATATTAGAATATTGTTATTTGGAACTTTAGCAGATAAACAATTATATTGAGATAATGAAATTAGTAAAAGTAAACTTACATTCTGTCCTGTCTTGGTCATTGTCATAAATAAGTCATAAAATATCAAAAGGCCAATATGTCTGCTCAGACCAAGATCTCAAAACAAAAGTAATTAACCAAGTAAAAATTAAAAGAGAGGGAAACTAACCAACCAATGAAATCCAAGTTGCCCTGGACACTACACAAGATATATATAGAAAAGGGACAGGGGTTTAAATGACCACTGTGATGTCATACATCTATAAATAACTCAATAAACACAAAATGATACAAATAATTCCATGTGGAATTATTCAATAAATGAAATGCTGTAAAGAAATAGATATGACAATTTAACTGAATTAATGTAATCCTGAAATATAATAATTAATATATAAATAAATCACCCTATCACACATACTTATATACCTCTGCTTCCGTGAGCATGTATATTTTTGTAGAAAACCACATCTTGTATCCAATACTGTGAAGACGTATGTTTTGACTTTACAGTAAGCAAGAAGTATTTATCAAGATATTGAGATTTTTATTTCATACGAGATTCTTTTGGATGAACACAAAACCAAACCCTTAAACTCAAATTTTATATCAGCTACATAAAATTAAAACCACTTCCATTTTTTTTCTTTTTTTCTTATCATTTCGCCGGACAAGTGGCCAACCACCCTGAACGTATTTAAAATTATTATGTCGTCATTATTTATTTGTTGAGAATTATTTTCCCGTTATTTAATTTATCTGTTAAATAAAAAAAAAATAGGTCGAAATGAGATAAGAATTATCACTATATTCTGGTGAAATACAGGTATTTATAGTTCATTGAAGACAAAATACAAGCGTATATAATTAATGAAGTGGTTATCAAAACAAAACACACTTCACACCTTTGGTAAAAATTGACCACGGGGAGCTGTGTTTGTGAGTTATTAACATACAGGAAATTGTTGACACCTGTCTAAGATAACGCCCTGGGCATGGTTCACACCTGTTGAAACAAATGACTGAGAGATTGTTAACCGTAGCAAGTTTTTCCCCCTTCTTTTTTTTTTTTTTTAAATATATATTCAATTTACAAAATTTTTAATTAAATTTGAAGTCGTTTATTTCCTTTTAGAAAATGAATAGATTTTAGAAATCTAAAACATAATTAATTTTAATAATCCTATACGAAGAAAATTCAATATTAAGTTTTAAATAACATATATATAATTGTTTTGCATACTAAATAAATAAAACACTAAAAGGTAAGACTTCGGATACTATTACCGTGGATTTAAAACCAGTAGAGCACCGCTTTGATTTGAAGCGACTAAAATCCCCAGGCATGTGCAGAGGCCAGTGATTTGAGTCGCTCTAATCCCTATATATTCTATTAAGAGCGACCCTGAGCACTAGCGACAGAAATCACGGTTACACCGGTACGGAAGTGAAGGGGTTAAGCGAATTTAGAAAGACTTTTCCTTCATAATTCTGCAATTCCTTTCACTTTAAGGTGTGTACATGATGTTCGGTCCATTTGATTTGGAGACATCTAAATCGTAAAATGCTAACAAGAACAATAATATTAGACGATGTTTTAAATTAAAATTGTATCAGAATATCAAGAAAGTTCATTTTATATCAAAAACAAAGACTAAAACAAATGTGTAATAATAGAAATATACTAAAGTATTGTTGCGCCTGCATAGCAAACCTTTAGTATTGTTCAGAATGTATGTTTCATAGTTATGTTTTCGTTATAGAACTAAAGATGCATGTTTACACTTGGAACAACAAATGTCAGTGTTTCATTTTGATTACGCAGATTATGTTTACCTGTAGTATATATATCCACTTTTCTCTATTCTAGAAGAGTGTTCTTAAAATTATTATGTCTTGTAGAACTTAGCATCAAAAGATTAATTTACTACCGGGATTTCTTTCGTTATATGACAACTGGAAATGCATGAGATTCAATAATTGCGGAAACTGTATGGTAGAGATGAATATATCCGGATTGTTAGCAGACGAGTAGTTTCTGGATAAATAACTCTAGAAATAATTAGCTTTAAATAGTTATAAAATTACAGATATATAAAATAAATCTTTTGGAGTATTATTAGTAGGTTGGTTTATTATAGTTTATTGATAAAAGTATTGTTTTTGGAGTTTTACATTTTATATATGACGTAGTCGCAGCATCACTGCGTCACAGTATAAAAGCAGCAAACTGGAAGCATTGTCGTCAGATCTCCTCCAGAAAAATAAGCGAAAGTCGGTGTTGGTCGGTGCCGGTAAAGTTTAAGGTAAATTCATATTTTAGATAAGTTAGAAAAAAGTAAGAAAAACCTTCTTAGCCTATTTAGAAATAGTATTTTAAAATGTAAATTCTTTAGAAAATATTTTGAGAATTTTTATTAGCTTTAAAGTATTCAGATATTGACTCCTCGGTGTGAGATTCTGAACCAAAGTTTGTTTCTTAAATTATTAGAATAAATTTTAGTATTATTGACTGTGCAAGTTTAGAATAATTAATTCCGTTTTTATTGAGATTTAGCTAAAGTTAATTTACGGTGCAGTTTGGCACCGGCGGCACCGAGCACCGGGTAGCACCGTGCACCTGGTTGCACCGAGCACCGAGTAATCCCGAGTACCGAGTAGAATATATTAAACCATTCTAAGTTGCATAGTTATAAATGATGGTTGGCATTAGCACAAGAACTTTCCTATCTACGCATGACATGCTAGCATAGGATGAGGGGTGGACTTTTTGTTATTAAGAAGTAGAAATTTGGATTTCAGATATAGTTCTGATTACAGTATCAGAGTTCCTGATTGTGCCTGTATAGTTATACTTAGTAGCAGCACATAGCACCGAACATCTTGAAGCTCCGGAAACTGAGTAATACAGAACACCTAGTAGCACCGGAAACTTTGTAGACTTGCACCGGAAACCGAGTAGCACCGAACACCGAGTAGCCCCGAGCACCGAGAAGCACCGAGTAGCACCGAACTCCAAGTAGCACCGAACACCGAGCTCCGCGGAAGTTCGGCAGTATACTTAATATTGAAGAGACATTTTAAATATTTATTGAACTTTATTGTCTTTGATGCTATAATAAATATATGTATTGATGCTATAATAAATCTATGTATTAACTGTTTATATATATATATTTCTTTTCTTTTTAAAACTAGGTACCTTCGAACCCAACTATTGTAACGTGCCTCATAGGTTCCGAGTTGATGTAAAATTACAAGTTACAATTGGTGGCAACGAATTTATTTATATTTACTTATAAAACCCAAAACGTTACAGTATCTTAGTCTACCTGATTTGGACAAACCTTTCCTGCATTCCCCCACTGCTCTATCACACGTGTCATCTAAACAGACATGATGACATTTTCTTTGACACATTCTTCCAAAGTGGGTATCTTTACAAGACGTGCAAGTTCCGTCCACTTTCGAACAGCCACCTTTACAGTTTTGGTGACAAGGCATACAAGAGTATCCATGAGTGTCTTCTGGGCAGACTAAAAAAATCTTCATGTATCATTTACAATTGTTCTACATAAACACCATTTGATAAAAAAAAAAATTGGCAAATAATGCATAATCTGGAAATACTGGTAAATTATTTACTCTAGGCAATTTATAACTTTTTTGAAAGAAATATTTCTTAAACAGTACTTATACTTCGATATTATTTATGTTTGGGTTAGTCATGCATACCAACTGGAATGATTTCATTCAAAACTAGTGCTAATTGTAACGGGAACCGTTACAGATGTTCCCCAAACGGCTCCCCAATCCCTTATGATGCCCCATTCCCTACAAGCTTCAATAAATTAGACAATACTTTTGTAATATAAATGGATACTTTATTTTTAAGGGTATTTCATTGGAAAACTACTCCGATATAGCCATATGGGTATTAGCCAATCAAATTTCAGCGCATGTGCTTGCACATGTTTTCTATATTTTTCACAATAATTTTCTTATAGTGTGTCACAATACATACATTTGTGTTAAATATTAAAGAATTTCATTGAAAAATAAGAGAGATATAACCCTTTAAGTATTAGCCAATCAGAATTCAGCATACGCGCATGCATGGATTTGCATTCAATTTTGATAGTATCATAATGTAGGAGCTCTATGTGCCTATCCATGTCGTAAATTTCATCCTGTTTTGTTGAAAACCAAGGGAGTTATGGACATTTAAAGTTTCAACCAATCAGATTGCATGCGCGTGTTTTCAAGAAATTTCCTATATAACATGTTGTAGCACCTTATAATATATACTTATATTCTAAATTTCAAAGAATTTTGTCAAAAAACAAGGAAATTATTGAGATTTTTGTATCAGCCAATCAGAGAAGAGCGCACGTGCATGCGCGTGAGTTCACACTAATTTGACCGTGTTATCTTGTCTAGACTACTAATATATCTTTATATTTTGAGTTTCAAAGCAATTCATCAAGAAATATAAAAGTTACGGCTTCATGAAGTATATCAGTCATTTCACTCATTGCACGCGCGCGCACGTGCATGCATGTGCGCGCAAAATGACCTTCGTTCCGAACACCTACACAACATGCCTATTAACCCTAAAAAGGTTTCATGTCAATCGGATGAGTGGTTCTATGAGAACACTCCCGGACAAAAAAGTACCGGAGAAGAAAGTAGAAAAAAAGAATAATAATAATAATAATAATAATAATAATAATAATAATAAGAAACAGAGTAAAAACAATATGTTCCCAAACTTCGTTTGGGGAACATAATTAGAGGTCCTATTCCATTTCGTTGTACTGTTATAGTGTTGCCCTCCAACTCGTGCATACATGAAGCATTATGGGCGACGTGAGCATTATACTGTGGTAGTATAATGAAACTTCTACATAAGTATCGTTGTTCAGTAGTTCTACCGTTGCTGATAAACACGTTATAATCCCCTTAAAAAGCCACAAGAATAAGAGCACTTTAATGCTGCCACATAGAATTCAATATTATCTTTCTGTTAACGAATTTAAAATTACTATAAGTAATTGTTGGTTCGGTTTGAAATACTAAATCAATTAACAACAGTTGTTAATTGTCCTGAATTTTTATCACGTTCCTTATAAAAAAAAAATGAAGCATATGTAAGCTTTGGCAGAATATTACCTCTCCCAAAGATTATAAAAATCCAACCAATTCTGTGTACTACATCGAATGTCCCCCACCAAATTTGTCCGGGCTCATTACTACTTCGAGCTGAAGAAAAGTAATATCCATCTACTGCGTTGAAGGCCGGGTAAGTGATGTTACTAGCCGTAGAACTCAGACCAACGTCAGTATAGGTGATGTTAAAACCTAGATAATAGAAACTGTGTTTGATATTTAAAATTCTTTAAGGTCAAGATCTAGAAAATGGAAGGTGCCTACAGGTTTCTCTAATTTGAGAAATAAATTCCTTTAATGATGCTTTATAACTTTAGCTTGGTCAAATAAGGTGTTTCGGGGCATAATTTGTAGGTAAGCAAGAAGAAAAATCATATTTTAGACTGTCATTTTCAATAAAAAAACAAAGAAAACCAGTCATGAATACAAGAGTTCCATATCAGACAAAAGAAATGTATCCAGATTGCCTACAGTCTCTCAGAAAATGGTAATTTGTATGTTCTTGGCCTCCTCTGTAAAATAATATTAAATTGAATATAGGTATCGGGATTACTTTTCACATGATTTCAAATTGAATTCCATGAAAATACTTGATTTGATCTATTAGAGCCGTAAAATACGGGAAAAAGAAAGTTAAAATTGATTATGACGTCATAATGGATCTAGCACCAAATTGTAGTCTGAAGCATTTACTAGATCTTGACCTTAAGAATGCTTTAAGAATACATGTATAAAAGTAGAAAGACGTTTTAGGATATTTTAGAAACCAAGATAAGTGCAAAAGATTTGACAAGTCGAGTCATATCAGATCATCGATATAAACAAGAATCACAAAAGCTTTGAAAAAATGAGGAAGAAAATATAACGAGGCATTTTCCTGTACATGACTGTAAGTGAAAAGAAAAAGTTATCAATTTTCCTCAAATAATCACACATTCTTTAAATTTCTTTTGAGAAATATTGAAAGAAAATTGGAATATAACAAACTTACATCTCACAGAGTACATTAAAGTAAAAACTTGAATCACACTGGGATTCATTTTACCAATACATGGAATTGAAACATAGAACAGGAAGTGGAAAGTGTAGATTCATAAAACTGGCCTACGCTATAATTAAACGAGTATTATTACAAATACATATATTTCATCTTGAACAAATCGTTTTTCAACGTGAGTTCAACGATCTCAATGAATGTATTATGTTAATAGATTCCTGCAAACAAAATACTAGTGATTTGCATATTAATTCGATGACTTGGTTTCAAGAGGAATGTTATTTTGACATAAAAATACGAAAGTTTAAGAGATACATGAAAGCCTTTTAACATCAACATATTTGTCATTATTATTTCTAGTAGTGTACTCAGAACATGATCTCGTGTACTGAATCAGTTGAGAAATACAAAAAGTATCTGCAGTCGATGCTCAAGTCATCCCGTTTTTAATATAAATTAATTGGGATCGTAAAACATTTAAGTGTGAAAAACAGATATCGATGTTGTGTCTTTTAGTTCGAGTTCACTTGAACGTATCGAGTCGACATATGAATGAAAATAATTACTAATGTCAAGAGAGAAAACGTCTCGATATAGAGAAATGTCGGATTGAAGGCCACGACAGACGTGTACAAGTAGGTTTTGAATAAATTTTGCTTCCAAGGAAAATAAAACAGGTCGTCTAATAAAGGAGCACAATTAGTATCCATCTGATTTCCAATTGCTATGGACACACTACATAAAAATAATATCATTTTATGTTTTATTTTTACGTTAGCTTGCTAAGCAACTGCTGGACATCCATAGGAAGAAACCATTGAAAACAAAACTTGATGTGTGGCATAAAATTTTTTTGATCAGGCATGAAGAGGAAAAGACTATGAAATTCAGAATTAAGGATGGAATATTTCAAAATAATAGGTGATAAAATATTGTAGACCGAGTTAACATATCATTATATGTCTCAGTCTTATCATTGCCGAAGAGATATCAGGTGACTACAGAAGACAATGATTTAATGATTAAAAGTTAGGGTCAAATCGTAATATAAGTTTCAAGGTTAAATCGAGTGAAAAGTGCTGATAACGTTTTACACACTACATAAGTTTTTTTTTTAATACACATGTACAATGGATATGAATTGTAAGATGATGCTACAATTAACCATCCTCTAGTTGGCTTTACACATAATTCGTGTAAATTATTGCTTTTTGCTCTTATGTAAAGATAGCAAAATTCATTAACTTTTGATACAATTTAGGATTAATTTTTCGTCATAATGTTTCCGTAGTCATTTAACAGCTGTTCTACAATACGGCTTAGTTTTATAAAAAAAATGTTTTAAAATTTGATAAAGCATGCATGACCAAATTGTTCTTTTCATTAACTAAAATACCTCTCAAATTTTAGAGAAAACAAACACAACAGTCCTGTATCTATATAAGAAACATGCTTTTCTATCATGTTTACAATTAATGAAGTAAGTTCTTTTAGACATTTATTATCTGATCACTGAATATGTACAAAAAGGTGATGAAAAATTCCAGTATAATTTTGGATGTAAGACATCTAAGAAAATACCCACCCATTTTATACAATGTTAAGGTCACAACTAGGATACCCCTTATTCGAAAAAATGTTTATTTTTATTCAAAGCTTCTTGTTTTTTAAAAATGAATTTGTTACAGGGTCAAATAAGGTTACAGTATTAATTTTTGGAGATTCCATTTTTAAAATGTTTTTGCAAAGAATTTCGATACCAATGCCCTCATATAAAAGATTTTGTTAGTCTCAATGAAAAAAGTTGGTCTGATAGGAAAACTTTGTGATAAATGAAATATGAAGATAACGAATAGTAATGAAGCTCAAAAATCCATTGGAATATAAAAACTTTGGGAACAGACACGGATCCCTATAAATGACAGAGATGGTATCAGAAGTCATGCAGGAGTAAGTATCTTCTGTTCACCGGTCACACAAGCCGTGTGCTCCTTATCATGATCGGGTAAACGAAAAAATGCATAGGCAATTCAGCCTAACAATTTGTATGAAAAACATCAGTCAACATTCGGCTTAATGATACATTGTACACGCTTATAAGGTCATTGTATCGACCATAGAATTTGCGAAATATTGACTTTAAACAAGACTGTTGATTTCCTTTTATCATCAACTTCTTT
Source organism: Saccostrea echinata (assembly GCF_033153115.1). Classification (NCBI taxonomy): domain Eukaryota; kingdom Metazoa; phylum Mollusca; class Bivalvia; order Ostreida; family Ostreidae; genus Saccostrea; species Saccostrea echinata. The sequence continues at coordinate 4,480,740 of NW_026889768.1, forward strand.
GTCAATAGCTTGCGTTTTAGCAAAAATAAAGCCAATACAAACTGTTTTCAAACTTTCTATCCATATTTTTTTGTATCCTATGTGTTTAAGTCATAGTAAATTTACAATTTGATTCAATTATTATCGGAATGGACGTTGAATCACAAAAGCTACTACATATTTCTACCCATTTAATCATATCAGCCACAAAATAAATAGCACACATTAATTCAATAGTTATTAAATATTTAAAAAGGAGGTTCAGTTGCTGGAGATTTCAAAGTAATTAAGTCTCATTTCATCCACCACATGGAGAACACATTGAATCATAATTCAATTTCAGTTAAATTGAACTTTAATTCAATTTTTATCAAATGTCCAACTTCTTAAAATGGTAGATTATCTGGAGATTCCAAAGTATTTAAGTCACATTTCATCCACCATATGTGAAGTACACAATTAAATATGAGATTTGTCAATCCTTCCACCACAGCCTCGTGAAGGAAATATACTGGTCCTAAAAGAGGAACTGGGTATAGTTAGGTTATGATTTTAAATTAAAACATTGGTTGCATCTTTATCAGCAAGCACTAATAGCATAATAAATAATTTTCAGTCGATTATACTTGTCCTAATACAAAAACACAGTATAGTCACATGGTAAAATTAAACTTGGATTGTATCATTATGAACAAGCGCAAAGCGCATGATAAAAATTATTACTACGCAGTAGACGATCATTTTAATCTTTAAGTAAAATCATGCTTTTTCAAAGGCAAAATCGTTTGTTACTACGAATAATTTTAAAAGCAGACATGAAAGAAATCTGAACATACAGCAGACTGGATGGAGAATGCTCTTTGTTGTCTCAGGTTGATGACACAGTTCTTGACATCGACACTTGCCTCTTTAAATCCCTTCTCTAGAAGATAATCCAGGGCGATAAATGTAACCGTGCGACCTATACCGCACTTCGTACAAGTATGTATAAAGAAATTCATTACAGAAAGTGTTAGTAAAATAAAACTAAAAAAATATAGTTAAGTAATGCTTGTGTATTTTCAGGGTAAGATCGGAGTCATTTAAAAAAAAAGTACTTTGCTAGTGTGTTTCTTTCTTACTGTTTTCATAGGCGTATATGTTGTATTTCTGTATTATTAAATACTTTGACAAATTAAAAAAATATTTGAGCTTTATTTGCTGTGTGGAAAAGTTTATCATGGATACTCGAGACAGCAAAATGAACCATTTTATATCTACCTTTCATATACAACTATATTGGTCTATATTATCACAGTATAAAATAAGAAAGAACTTAATTTTGGACTATACTCTTACTATTATCTTTTATGTCACATTTAATTCCCACAATATGTTTAACAGTTAATTGTTTAATTTGAGAGTGACACTTCTCAGACTACATCTTTTATTACAAAGAGACAGAATGCTATGTCTCTGGAACTGTTTATCTCTTATAACAACATTGTTTACGAGGGCTGTCCATAAAGCTCGTGGACAACGACGTTTTTGTCAAAATGAATGGTTCTAGATTTACTTATTGTATACCAAAATATTTGTTATGAAAATCCAAGTCAGAATAGTTTGGTTTTTATTGTTTGAACTTAATATTTTTGAAAAGAAAAATGGTGGCCATTAAAGGTCGCAGATAGTGCGCATGGCCCAGGGTCAAAGGTTTTTTTTCTTTTCTTTTTTTTTTTTTTTTTTAAATATTTGGACATAAGCTAATTATTTCTAAGTGAGCCCTCATTGTCATGAATGGAGAGATGCAGGAGGTATGAATGTAAATTTCAAGGTCAAATCGAGTGAAAAGGCTGAACACGTTCTGCACACTTCATATATTTTTAATACAATGAATATAAATTGTGAGGGGATGCTACAGTTAACATTCCTCTACTTTTCTTCACACGTATCCGGTATTGTTTCACATCCGGTATTGTTTTGTTTTGTTTTTTGTTTTTTTGCTCTTAGATAAAGATGACAACATCAATTACTTTTTGATACAATTAGAATTAATTTTTCGTCACAATGGTTCAGAGAATCATATTCATTTTAGACCTGTTTTACAATACGGCTTAGTTTCATTACCAAAAAAAATTGATAAAGCATGCATCACCACATTGTCCTTTCCATCAACTAAAAACTCTTCAAATTTGAGGGAAAACAAGAGCAACAGTCCCTTATCTATAAAACAAAGATGCTTGTCCGTCGTAATATATTGTGGAATTTAATTCATGGGGGTCAATGGGCAAGAAAAATTTAACTTGTTCGTGGGTATTCGAGTGTTACTCGTTTTAATGGTAGATTCAATGAATCAAAATTTTTACAAAAAAATTCATGGGGATGTAAATTCGTGGGTAAAGGTGACGAACATTGTTCCTCCACGAACAATGATGATTCCACAGTATGCTATTTCAAGAATAGTAAATGAAGTAAGTTTATATATATATATATTAGGGATGTCAACGGATAGTCGACTATTCGACTCTCAGTCGAATGGACTGACGATCGAATAATAAAACGACATTCGAATAAATAAATTCTATAAAAGAGTGATAAAGAGATGGAATTCTCATCATTAAATTGAGAAATCGTCTTTCCTCAAACACAGTCGATAAGATAATTTTCCTCATTAAAATCTGCTGACTTTACATGTAGAAAGTACAGTAATTAGAAATGTTTCATTTCCGCGAGAATTATTTGTCAATTAATGTGTTGTTTTTGTAATAAAATTATCTCGCTATACTGCGCTTTCTTTGTAAAATTATTAATTGGACTTGATTTCATATCAGGTACTCATTATAGCCGTGACATGTTTGGACACTATAATACGATAATTATAAAATTAATATTCTTTTACAAAAAGTTTATACAAAGATTTAGCATTATCACAGACACCGTGTGCCCCCCCCCCCCCCAATCATGTTAATAAGCTTTGAAAAAATATATATATCGTACTGTCATTTTTTATGCTTCCTAAAAAACCGACTTTACAGACCGATTTATGAACATGATTGACGGGGAAATCATACATTTTGGAGAATTTAGCAGTCTATATTTAGTAAATATAAACACGCTATACACATTTTAAGTCCATTTGAACATCTGTGTATAACATTTGATGTTACTTTTCAATAAATTTAAGAAAAGGAGATTTGGGGTTAAAATGTCATGTACCAGTGATGGGGTTAAAATGTCATGTACCAGTGAAGTTTGAAATAAAATTTTAGTTTCCGAAAAAAAGTTTCGAATATATTCGACTATCGTTCGAATAATGCAATCGAATATTCGACTAAAGAAAATAAATATTTTGACATCCCTAATATATATATATATATATATATATATATATATATATATATATATATATATATATATATATATATATATATATATATATATATATACATTTATTATCTACACACTTATTATGTACATAATCTCAGACAAAAGGCGATGAAACATTTTGGATGTAACATAATTAAGAAAATTCTCACACTGTTTATACAAAGTTAAGATCACGGGATATCAAATGTCCGGCTTCTTAAAAAGGTAGAGTATCTGGAAATTTCAAAGTATTTATAATAAGTCACATTTCATCTACCACATGAAGCGCGCAATTTAATGTGAGATTTGTCAATCCTTCCACCAGAGCGTCATGAAGGAAAATATACTGGTCCTAAAAGAGAAACAGAGTATGGTCAGGTTATAATTTTAACCAAAACATTGGTTCTATCATTATCATCAAGCAATATTAGCATTATAATAAATAATTTCTAGTCGTTTATACTTGTCCTTAAACAAGAACATAATAAAAGTCAAAATATAAAAATTAAATATAAAGTATATCATTACGAACAAGCAATTATAGCATAGAAATGATTACTTGTCCATCATTTTAATCTTAAAGTAAACAGTGCCCATTCAAAGCCAAAATCATTTGTTACTACGAATAATTGTAAAAGCAGACTTGAAAGAAGTGACATACAACAGACTGTATTGAGAATGCTCTTTGTTGTCTCAGGTTGATGACACAGTTCTTGACATCCACACTTCCCTCTTTAAAGCCCTTCTCTAGAAGGTAATCCAGGGCGATAAATGTCCCCGTGCGACCTATACCCGCACTACGTATATAAATATGTATAAAAAATTAATTACAGAAAGTTTAACTAAAATAACAAGATGTGTTTGTGAAACACTGATGCTCCTGTATGACAGCTCATGGTTATAGTTTCTCAAATGCAATTCAAACTTCAAGATCAAGGTGAAGAGACAAACAGTGTTGTCTTAAGCCTTAACACTAACCAATCAAAGGTTATGACCAAGGTTTAACCATTTTCAAAAGTAGGTCAAACTCCAAGATCAAGGTCAAAATTAATGATGCTTAAGGGAAATATACATGTGAATAATGAAAGTCCTAGCACCAATCTTTCAAAAGTTACGACCAAAGTCAAAGACTACAAAAGAAGGTCAAACTCCAAGGTCAAAATCGTTGGTATCCAAGTGAATGTCTTTTCACCAGAAATACACTGATGGCTAAGGTTAAAGTTTTTCAAAAGTAGGTAATACTCCAAGATCAAAGTCAAAAGGTCAAAATTGTTGGTACTCAAGGGAAGGTCTTGTTTTTCTTGTCAAAACAACTACACCTGTGATATAAGAAAGCCCCAACACTAGCCATTTAAAAGTTGTGGCCAAGGTTAAAGTTTTTCAAAAGTAGGTAATACTCCAAGATCAAAGTGAAAAAGGTCAAAATTGTTGGTACTCAAGGGAAGGTCTTGTCACAACAACTACACCTGTGAAATATGAAAGCCCTAACACTAATTATTTAAAAGTTATGGCCAAGAATAACAATTTTAAAAAGTAAGTCAAACTCCAAGATCAAGGCCAAAGAGTCAAAATTAATGGTGCCCAAGGGAAGGCCTTGTCACAAGAAATACTCATTTGAGAAATAAAAGCCCTAGCACAAACCATTCAAAAGTTATGACCAAGGTTAAAAATTTCAAAAGTATGTAAAACTCTTAGCTCAAGAAAAAAGGTCAAAACCGATGGTATCCAAGTGAATATCTCTTCACAAGAAATACTCATTTGAAAAATAAAAGCCCTAGCACCAACCGTTCAAAACTTATGACCAATGTTAAAGTTTTTTAAAAGAAGGTCAAACTCCATGGTCAAGGTGAAAGAGTCAAAACTGTTGGTACCCAAGGAAAGGTCTAGTCAAAAGAAATACACCTCTTAAATATGAAAGCATTAGCCGTTCAAAAGTTGTGGCCAAGGTTAAAGTTTTTCAAAAGAAGGTCAAACTCCAAGACCAAGGTCAAAGAGTCAAAACTGTTGGTACTCAATAGGTTTTGTCATATGGAATACACATGTGTAATATGAACGCCCTAGCTCCAACCTTTCAAAAGTTATTGCCAAGGTTTTTATAAAGTAGATCAAACTCCAAGGTAAAGGTCAAAATATCGAAATTGTTGGAACCTTGAGAAAGGTCTTGTCAAAAGAAATACATATGTGAAGTATGAAAGCACTAGCGGTTCAAAAGTTATGACCAAGGTTAAAGTTAAGTAAATTTTTGCAAAAGTGGGTCGAACTCCGAGTCTGTTCAAAAGTCAAATATGTTGGTACACCAAGGTCTTGTCACAAGGAATAACTATGAAAACTATGAAAGCTAAAGCTTGTTTGCAGACAAATAGACAGATAGACAGACAGACGGACAGAGCAAAAAATATATGCCCCAGAATCTTCGATAAAACAAAATTAGACTAATAATGGCACTGTATTTTCAGGGGAGGAGTGAACTTGTTTTTTAAAAAATGTATTTTTAGTGGTTTGTTTTCCTAGTGTTTTAATGAGCGTATGTTTCCATTTTTGGCCTTATTAAATATTCAGAGAGGATAAAAAAACGTACGCTTAAAATGTTGATTATCATGGACACAAAAAATGAAATAAAGCATTTTTTTACCTTCCATGTACAATTATGGGTCCTTCATTAGGACTTATTGAATTTTTAGAGATGTTTCGAAAACAGAGTAGTGCCTCAAGATTAAGTGGGACTTTGGTATCTGGCCAAACCATAAACTGGTACTGTGTCACCCTCCTGGTCTCCTCACCCTGAAATATCAAATATGGGGTGATGACCTGTTTTGCTCACTATTGGACATATTTCTCAAGAAAAAAAGCGTGCCATTTTGGAATTCAATCATATTCAAATATCAAGCATCATTTTAAATTTCCTCTGACAAATATTTCCAAAAGTCAACATTCACTCTATTTTATTTTGGGCAGTGAAATAGTTCAAGTATTTTGACAAGAAATATGAAATACGGGAAATTAAATTGCCTTTATGCACTTTAAACCAGGTTGATCAGTGTATATCTGATACTAAGAGGAAAAATGTATTTATTTTCATTACAAGTGGTACTAGTTTGTTCTTGTATTGGACCCATCTGAGTTTGTCCCCACTTAGTTTCAATCAAAATTCACAAACACACTTCCCTGGTCTTCGCGTGTGAAAGCTTTAAACACATCCTGACGTGTTTTGACATTAAATGACATAGCACTTGTCTTTGCTATTATTTCCTGTATTTTAGGATTAATTTCGAAAAATAATTGAAGAGAAGGAAGTTTTTCTCCAAGCGTTTGACACGCCTGTCTAGGATATTGACAAACACATTTTATTTACATAGGAAATGCACTAGAATATTGATTTGGAAAAGGAACAAAAAAAAAAAAAAACTGCCTTTCCTGTTATAAGAATTGTGAAATACCTTTCTAGTTATCTTTCAAACTTAACTAACAAGGGGTATTTGCTCGTCAAATACCAGGTATTTAGCAGACTGGTAATAAAGTATTTTTGAGAATTACTGAAAAAACAAATGTCTCTTTTTACATAATTATTTTCAAGACTTACCCTTCTGACGATAAATTTTCGTACTGCAAATTTGTCAAGGATATCTTCCTTTTGGACAATTATTGAGAAAGGACCGAATTCCCCTGCGTCCCCCGGCCAATATTGCATACATTTTTCCTTCGAGGAAAATCAATGAAAAACTTGGAGATTAAAATTATACAGAAATATTTCAAATCAATAAAAAGAAAATCATGAACTGACTTTTCTAGTTCATGATATGAAGACATGCATCATTCAAAGCTCATTAAACACATAAAATAAAATTATCAGAGCAGAATTCAACGTCTATAATATCAATAATTGTCAAAATACTTAGAAGTCTTGATACTTTAAATAGGTTTACTGAATAATGTCAATTAAAATATAAGTAAGGTCCTCTAACCACATTTCCTTCTGTTAATCGTGTAAGCATAACAATTCTCTTGCTCTGTGTTTGCCAGACCATCCTCCAGAAATCAGCAACGGTCTGTGGAGTAAAGGGTCCTACAGCAAATAAGCACCCAGGATAAAATATCAAAATAATCTTGTAAATTATAGAAAAAGCAAGAACCCCCGTTTAATATGTTTGATTCTAATTTAGATATCACAGCTCTGACCGAGACAGACCTATATAACAGATACAGTTACCTTGTGCTGCTATGTATGCATTTTCCCTGTAAACGCCCTGAAAAATGAAAGGAAAAATTTAAACACACGCTAAATTAGCTCTATTGTCAAAGGAACCCAAGGGAGTTAATAACCCATTATTAAACTTTAAAGGTGAATACAAATATCTTTATTCTCTTTTTCAATAATTTATTTCTATAATGCAAGGATTAAAAAAAATCACTAAAATAGCCGTGTACTAGTACATGTATTTACATATAGACTTACATTAATATAACTTGCATTGATGTAATTCCCAGAATATAGATTTCCAAGTGGCTCCAGAATAACTCTGTTTGCATCATCTGAATAACGGAAACAAGACGGAGTCAAAGAAAGGAATAAAGGTTCATTGATTTTGATATAAATGCGTTTTGAGAAGAAAAGATTATTCGTACAAGGATAAATTTTTTTGAATCTGTTTTTTGTACTATTTTCCATTTTCAAGGCTTCTGTGTGCAGATTCATAAGACCATTTGGCAAAATCTATAAAAGAAACGGAAAGCAACCATTTAAATTTGAAATAATAACGATGATTATTTCTTGTAATATTTATTAAGTGGATATTTTCATTCTATTATTGATGATACATGTAATGGGAATGTAAATCTGTTGTGGACATACTGAACTCTATCTCTGTCTTTTGATCTTTCACTTGAGAAACGTATATATACATGTATATATCTGTATCAATAACCTTGAACTCTGATCGGAATTCATTGGCCATCATCTTTTGGTGGGTGTCTTTGACAAACTGCTCTATGGATAAACTCTTAGTTTTGATATTACTAAATGTAACTACGACTTGTACTACACCGTCGTAGGGATCATCTAAATAGTGGCTAGTCCCCTCTGGTTCTAGTATTACTCGGCTACTGTTTAATGTGTTCCGTGCAATCATTGCCTGTTCAGAGAGAGTCATGGTTGGTGTCATTGTGTGATTGAAGAATGAAATGGTTTTAGAGCACCGAAGACGTCTACAAAATCTGGAAAAAATGTAGTTAGGAAAATATTTGCATATAAAATATAATTCACAAAATCAAACTGATTTAATTCTTTTTGGTGAAAATTACGTTTTCAGAAGGAAAGGTGTGGCCAATACGATAATAAATCCAATAGGAAACAACACCCAAAAGAGTATTTTTTCCACATCCATTCCCACTGGTCTCTGATCTGTTGAAAGATGACCTTTACTTTTTATAAAAATACATAACTAATAAACACGAGTTCTACTGAATACAGGACAAAATAGCGGAAAAATTCGGCAAATCATTAAATCACTTGACGCATCATTTTTACCTGAGCAATTTTCTCCAGAATAACCGATTTTACAACTCAGACACGTGCCATTGTTGATATCACACGTATCACAGTTAGGATGACACTCATACTGACAAAGTTTACCATATCTGGATTTCTGACACCGGGTACACTCTTCAGTCAAAGTATGACACTCGATACATGCTGAGAAACAATTTCTACATGTACAATTTTCTGAAACATTTAAAAAGAAAATTAAAGTTATCAACCAGAGTTAAATCTCCAGGGTGTCTGAATTTCTTTTATCACCTTTTCATCTTGAATTTACGTTTTTATTTTCAAAATCGGACGGAAGACCTCTCATTGCTCGCAATGAGTTTCTAGTTATTATTATTAGTATTCTTTTTTTTTTTTAGACAAAATTTTGTGCACGCGATTTCTCGAAAACTATTCAATGAATTTCCTTGGGTAGCTAAACACAGTTTCGTATAAAATCCAGGGGGTTTTTCCCAGAGAGAAGGATGATGGGTAGGGATTTTCCTGCTATTTATAGGAAGTGTACTTGAAAATTGCAACTTTTTTGTTTTTGTTTGCATAAAGTAGAGTCTTATCTTAATATTAAATGAAAAAAATATGCATATATTTTTTTAGAATAATTTTTTGTGTGACATTTTAATAGTGGGAGGTAACTCTCAAAACATCCGGTTTTCACACGTGCAGAATTGCATGACATGAATAGCAGGTAATGTAGCTCTTTCAAAAGCTGGAAAATGTACCCTAAAAGTACATAAAAAGGAAACCTGAGGACTTGTTCTGTCAAATGCATAGAACTTATATTTTCTGATTTCTGCGCTGTTTGTTGATAAAGGGAGGTAAAAATGCATATGTGTACTAGGATTAGACACATAAATTACCCCATTTCCCTGGTTTTTTGTGTGTAAAATACATGTTTTTAGTAAGTGATGAATGGATTATACTTTGATATTTATAAAATTCATCATTTTATCTTTCCATTGATATATAGAAGTCTATGTAACAAGCCTTCATATTATTTTTTTTATAGGGGTCAGTTTTGCTTGTCCCTCACATGGTAACGTCGCAATAACGTCATACATAAAACTGTGTTTTGCACCCTTGAAATTTTCAGGGATAAAAGGACTTTATATGAATTTTATATAAAATTCCGTTTTTTGGTAAATTTGGTTCCAGTGCCAAGTTATGGACAATTTTCTGATTTTAAAATGAAATTTTGTCCGTGAGTGTTCTCAAGAATGGCTAAAGGTATGAACTGGAGACTTGTTAGAGACGATAGAACATGATTTCTAGATTGGAGAGGGCACCTTTTCGTTCGTCGTCCGCACTTCCGGTCGCTTACGGAAGTGATCAAAGAAATCGTTAAATTTCAACTTTCTTTTTTTAAATCAATTCTTACATCACAATATTGCATCTCTTTTGTAGTTTTGAAATATGTTGGTCCCACCGGAAACGAAAACGTCAACTTCCGGTTATAAGAGAAAAACTACATAATTTGAGTATTTTTTTCCCCATTAATATCTTTTGTAGATAAAGTATTTGGAATGATTTTTAAATATGTTATTTAGACAGCAAATGTCTAGAGTAACCTCAAGTATCTTTTAAAAATTCACTTCCGGTCGCGTGTTTTTCTGTCCTCAAAATGAGAAGTTGTCTGAGCAAGATCTCGGAAACGGTAAGAGATTAAGACACCAGACTTATATGAGCAACAGACCTTAAGATGTAGGCAAAAACCATTTGGTTAAGAGCGTCAGTCGTCTCTTCCGGTCGTCACAGGAAGTGATCAAAGAAATCGAAAATTTCAACTTTTCGTTTTTTAATTTAAAATTGCATCACTTTATTACATCTTTTTTGCAGATTCGAAAGATGTTGGTCCCACCGGAAACAAAAACGACAACTTCCGGTTATAAGAGAAAAACTACATAATTTGAATATTTTACTTTCCCATAAATACTCTGTATAGTTAAAGTATTTGAAATGAATTTAAAATATCTTATTCAAACTGCAAATGTCTAGAGTGACCTTAAATATCTTTCAGAAATTCACTTCCGGTCGCGAGCTTTTCTGTCCTTAAAATAATCAGTTGTCTGAGCGAGATATCAAAAACAGGTAAAAGATTAAAACACCAAACTTTTATGAGTAATAGACCTTGAAGAGTAGGCGAAACCATTTGGGTTAAACGCGTCAGTCGTCACTTCCGCTTGTCACAGGAAGTGATCAAAGAAATCAAAAAAATTATCTTTTCTTTTTTAAATGAAAACTTGCATCACTTTATTGTATCTCTTTCGCTGTTTTGAAATATGTTAGATTTCACCGGAAACAAAAACGTCAACTTCCGGTTTTAGGAGTTAAACTACATTATTTTGATATTTAATTTTCTCATAAATATTGCTTATCGATAAAGTTCTTGAAATAATTTTATGTATGTGTATGTTGTAGATACTGCAAATGTATAGAGAAAAGTCAGAGATTTTTATTAAATTCACTTCCGGTCGCGTGTTTACCTGTCCACAATATTAGAATTTGTTCTCACAATACTGCTCGGCAACAGTAAAAGACTGAAGACTAAAACTTTCAGGACTGATAGTCAGTCATCAGTTTATTTGAATTGTGAGAAAATCTTGTATCGCCGTTACTTCCAGCAAGTGATGTAAAAAAGTGAATGGTTCAGTGTTAGCACGGATTTTCACGCTGACGACTAGGGATAAATCTCCAGAGTGTCTGAATTTCTTTTATCACTTTTTCAGACTGAATTTTCGTTTTTATTTTCAGAATCGGACGGAAGACCTCTCATTGCTCGCAATGAGTTTCTAGTTATTATTATTATTATTAAGGTCTTACGTCTCCACGGAAGACCTTATAGTGATTCTATTGTTTCTTAATATTATTTTTTTTTTAGACAAAATTTTGTGCACGCGATTTCTCGACAACTATTCAATGAAATTCTCTGAAATTTTCAGGGATAAAAGATCTTTATATGAATTTTATACAAAATTCCGTTTTTTGGTAAATTCGGTTCCAGTGCCAAGTTATGGACAATTCTCTGATTTTAAAATGAAATTTTGTCCGCGAGTGTTATCAAGAATGGCTAAAGGTATGAACTGGAGACTTGTTAGAGATGATAGAACATGATTTCTAGATTGGAGAGGGCACCTTTTCGTTCGTCGTCCGCACTTCCGGTCGCTTACGGAAGTGATCAAAGAAATCGTTAAATTTCAATTTTCTTTTTTTAATTCAATACTTACATCACATTATTGCATCTCTTTTGTAGTTTTGAAATATGTTGGTCCCATCGGAAACAAAAACATCAACTTCCGGTTATAAGAGAAAAACTACAAAATTTGAGTATTTTTCTTACCCATTAATATCTTTTGTAGATAAAGTATTTCAAATGAATTTTAAATATGTTATTCAGACTGCAAATGTCTAGAGTAACCTCAAATATCTTTGTAAAATTCACTTCCGGTCGCGTGTTTTTCTGTCCTCAAAATGAGAAGTTGTCTGAGCAAGATCTCGGAAACGGTAAGAGATTAAGACACCAGACTTATATGAGCAACAGGCCTTAAGATGTAGCCAAAACTATTAGGGTTCAGAGCGTCAGCCGTCACTTCCGGTCGTCACAGGAAGTGATCAAAGAAATCCAAAATTTCAACTTTTCTTTTTTTATTTAAAACTTGCATCACTTTATTACATCTTTTTTGCAGATTCGAAAGATGTCGGTCCCACCGCAAATAAAAATCGACAACTTCCGGTTATAAGAGAAAAACTAAATAATTTGAGTATTTTACTTTCCTATAAATATTCTTTATAGATAAATAATTTCAAATGAATTTTAAGTATGTTATTCAAACTGCAAATGTCTAGAGTATCCTCAAATATCTTTCAAAAATTCACTTCCGGTTGCGTTTTTTTTTTCTGTCCTCAAAATGAAAAATTGTCTGAGCGAGATATCAAAAACAGGTAAAAGATTAAAACACCAAATTTTTATGAGTAACAGACCTTGAGAAGTAGGCAAAACCATTTGGGTTAAACGCGTCCGTCGTAACTTCCGATCGTCACAGGAAGTGATAAAAAAAATCAAAAATCTTAACTTTTCTTCTTTAAAATAAAATTTGCATCACTTGATTGCATTTCATTCGCTGTTTTGAAATATGTTAGATTCCACCGGAAACAAAAACGTCAACTTCCGGTTTTAGGTGATAAACTACATAATTTCGATTTTGAACTTTCTCATAAATATTGCTTATCGATAAAGTACTTGAAATGTTTTTATGCATTTTGTAGATACTGCAAATGTATAGAGAAACGTCAGAGATTTTTTTTTTTTTTTTTTTTTATAAAATTCACTTCCGGTCGCCTGTTTACCTGTCCTCAAAATTAGGATTTGTTCTCACAATATTGCTCGGCAACAGTAAAGGACTGGAGTCTAAAACAATCAGGACTGATAGTCAGTCATCAGTTTATTTGAATCGCGAGAAAATCTTGTATCGCCGTTACTTCCGGTCGTGACAGTAAGTGATGTAAAAAAGTGAATGGTTAATGGTTAGCACGTTGGATTTTCATGCTGACGACCAGGGTTAAATCTTCAGAGTGTCTGAATTTCATTTATCACCTTTTCAGCTTAAATTTACGTTTTTATTTTCAAAATCGGATGGAAGATCTCTCATTACTCGCAATGAGTTTCTAGTTATTTTTCTTTCTTTTTTTTCTACTTTCTTCTCCGGTACTTTTTTGTCCGGGAGTGTTCTCATAGAACCACTCATCCGATTGACATGAAACCTTTTTAGGGTTAATAGGCATGTTGTGCAGGTGTTCGGAACGAAGGTCATTTTGTGCGCACATGCATGCACGTGCGCGTGCGTGCAATGAGTGAAATGACTGACATACTTCATGAAGCCGTAACTTTTATATTTCTTAATGAATTGCTTTGAAACTCAAAATATAAAGATATATTAATAGTCTAGACAAGATAACATGGTCAAATTAGCGTGAACTCACGCGCATGCACGTGCGCTCCTCTCTGATTGGCTGATACAAAAATCTCAATAATTTCCTTGTTTTTTGACAAAATACTTTGAAATTTAAAATATAAGTATATATTATAAGGTGCTACAACAAGATATATAGGAAATTTCTTGAAAACACGCGCATGCAGGTGTGCTGCATTCTGATTGGCTGAAACTTTGAATGTCTATAACTCCCTTGGTTTTCAACAAAACAGGATGAAATTTACGACATGGATAGGCACATAGAGCTCCTACATTATGATACTATCAAAATTGAATGCAAGGCCATGATGCGCGTATGCTGAATTCTGATTGGCTAATACTTAAAGGGTTACATCTCTCTTATTTTTCAATGAAATTCTTTAATATTTAACACAAATGTATGTATTGAGAGGCACTATAAGAAAATTAATGTGAAATATGTAGAAAACATGTGCAAGCACATGCGCTGAAATTTGATTGGCTAATACCCATATGGCTATATCGGAGTAGTTTTCCAATGAAAATACCCTTAAAAATAAAGTGTCCATCTATATTATAAAAGTATTGTCTAATTTATTAAAGCTTGTAGGGAATGGGGCATCATAAGGGATTGGGGAGCCGTTTAGGGAACATCTGTAACGGTTCCCGTTACAATTAGCACTAGTTTATTATGTGAAAGGCGAAAAAAAACTAACAGCAAAAAATCATTATCATTATTTTTTTTTTTTTGATTTTTGTCCCCCGCTTTCACTGAAAGTGGGGGATATTAATTTCAGTCTGTATGTCCGTCCGTCCGTTCGTCTGTACGTCTGTATTTCTATCTGTCTATAACACTTTCGTTTCCGCGCGATATCTCGAGAAACCTTTGAGCTTTGAAATGAAATTTTACATAGCCACTCCCTATGACCTAAAAAAAACCCTATTGATTATGAGGTCAAAATGTCAAAGGTCAAGGTCATAAATTCTCTCTGTTTTAACACTTTCGTTTCCGCTCGATATCTCGAGAAGCCTTGAGCTTTTGCAATGAAATTTTACATATCAGCTCCCTGTGGCCTAAGGAAGACCCATATTGATTTTGAGGTCAAAAGGTCAAAGTTCAAGGTCATAAATTCATAAATTCTCTCTGTTTTAACACTTTCGTTTCCAAGCGATATCTCAAGAAGCTCTTGAGTTTTTGCAATGAATTTTATACCATAACTCCCTATGGCCTCTCACGCCCCTCTCAAAGTGTCCCGCCCCGTTGCTTTTTATTTTATTAAAAGTTGCTTGGCATTATTTTTAGCACAGGGGCATATGGAGAGTTATTACATTTAATACAGGTTGTCGGCGGACTTTATATCCTGATTACATCTATTAGATCTGTTAAATAAAGGCTAAATTAGACACCATGTATTGTATAAAATTTTGACAATATCGAACGTGAATATAAACATTATATGTGGCCTAATGTTTGCATTTAATTTGATGTATAATTAAGTGCCTCTTTGGTCTAGGGGTATGATTCTTGCTGGCAAATGAGAGCTCCCAGGTTCAATTCGCGGACGATCCCTTTTTTAATTTTTTGATTTACTAAATAAAAAACTAAATGATGGTATTCAACATATGAAATGAAAAAGTTATGACGTCTGGTGTGTACAAACTCATAAAATCATATTACAGTGTGATAAATATTCTATATAAAAAGAATCTTTATACACATATTAAAGAATAAACAATCAAATCTTTATATCCATAATGGCATTTTTATTTGCTTCAACATACATGTATACATTTAATAATTCTTCAAATCCAGGGGGGGGGGGGGGTCCGACCCCCCTAGAACTGCGCATGCTCTTCTTTTTCCCTAAGCGGGGGACACAAATTCTCTGAATTACCTTGCTATTTTTTAATATACCCAACAAAACTGTACCGATTCTTCATTCTGTTTTTGAAATTATATATATATATATATATATATATATATATATATATATATATATATATATATATATATATATATATATATATATATATATATATATATATATATGATATAGCAAATGAGTAAAATGCTAATTTTTAAAACCTCCTTTTATACTTTAAACTTCCATAAACTCACTTGAGATTTGGCATTTGTTCCCATGGTACCCATCTTTACATCTTGAGCACTCTCCAATCAGCTCGTCACATGTTCCGGGTACACATCCGGGCGAGCATGGACGTTCACACCAAACCCCATAATGTGAACCGTCACATGATTTACAGCTGCTGGACGGAGTACACTTTGTACACAGAATGTCAAGGTTGTTAAACTCACACACTGCAAACATAGTAGATATCATCACATGAAAATTTATGAATAAACTAAAGCATATAAAATGCACTGCCTTGTTCAATTCCTTTAGTTTATACAAACCAGCTACTTTTTTTCAAAAATTTGTTTTTTTTTATCAATATTCATATTTTAAAATGAATGATGTAGATAAGATATTCATACCTTTAAGTTTAAAGTCACACAGTGACAAACTTCCATTATTTGTCTTTTTAACGATAATAACATCTCCGTGTAAGTCTGGTTTACAGGTGATATTAACATTGCTAGCAGCAAATTCAAAGGGCAGGTGTTTATAACCACAAACTTGTCGACTGGAAGTATCAGAAGCATTTTGCACTTCTATTGTGTAATTACCTAAAAGAAATGAAACAAAGAAATATTAAAATTATGTAGATAATGAAATATAATGAAATTATAGTACATTAAATAGATACTCTTATTGCTTGCCTCCTTTTAACCGAAGAAAGACACCGGCAATAGTTAGGGATTGGTTAAATTGTATTCTCCAGTACTCTCCTGCACCTTTCTTTGACACAGCACATGTATTGCTGTCATCATCAATGGGGTTGTAAGCTCCGTTTTGGGGATAAGAAACTGAACTTTGTGATACACTATATCCAAAAAGTGAACACACCCCTGGAATAAATAAATTATGTGAAATTAATCAATTTTACGTTTTATCAAATCATTATATAACATAAATATACCCACAGATTAATAGAGCAGGCACTAATATATAATCCTTTTTCAATTAAATCTATATCTACAAAAATCTTGTCGCCCGCGTGGCGCAGTGGTTAGAGCGTCTGCTCTAGATTCGCGAAGTAAGGAGTTGATCCTTACGTCGCGGGTTCGAATCCCACTGTGGGACGTGGAGACCGGTCCTTCGGATGAGACCGTATAAACCGAGGTCCCGTGTCGCAGTAGGTGCTGGCACGAAAAAGATCCCTCAGTGCTCAATGGCCGTAAGTGCCGAGTACAGGACAAAAATTTGCAGCTCTCCACCGGCAAGTAGTGGCGTCTCCATATGAGTGAAAAATTCTCGAGAGGGACGTTAAACAACATACAAACAAAAAAAACCCCAAAAATCTTTATCTAAAAAATGCCAGTCTTATGATTTGTTTTAATAAGAAAAATAGAATATATCTGTGACAATGTTTTTTTTAAATTATATTTTCAATGGTTTAGATAAATAGAAAAGCTGTACCTTTAGAATCAATGATGAGCAAGGACAGTATAAGTATGCATTTTGAAGCTAATTGGTCATTGTACAGAGTCCCAGGCATTTTCCTCTTACTTTGATTCAGATGATCTGAATAATCTGTATTTATTCCTTTAAATGACAAATGTTCCTGTTTGACCCGGAAATATTCATTGATTATTCATGTGAAAAAAAAATATAAACAGAAACTAGATAGCACTGAAATATATTTTTGTGTTATCGGTACGAATAACAAAATTGGCAAATTTAAATTTATATAGAAACCGAAAAACTTTTCCCCCATAAAATAATTTCAAATTTTGATGCTTTAAGGGTATTTTAAGTTATTTTAAATGTTTCAATTTCTTGTTTACATAATAATTCTGAGCATAGAAAGCCATTACCTAATATATACTGAAAGGAAAAAGAAACGCATACCTAAATACATAATTGGCATTTATTACTCTGCAACCCAATGATAGGCAATTAAAATGTTATGTAATATTTTATTCATAATTGTCATAAATAAAGTCATAATATCGAATCAAACGACATTTAAGCACCGCAGTTATTGAATGTAGGGAGAAAGGGTCTGAATTTTAAAATTTAAAATGTCGAAAGTCAATATCACGCATGTTGTAATCCCGCATTTAAAGCAGCTGGTATCATTTTGAGCATGGAATTGATCAGATGGTGATTCTTCGAATAGGGATGAGATTTCACTTCGCAATAAGAGCTTGCATTCAGCTTATTGATATTGCTTGAAATCAGATTTCGAAATCAAATTTGTCGATCCCATAATAGCTTTTTTGGAGACAATACGGGACTAAATGGTGCGTTCATTCATGAGAACATGTGGTTCTTAAAGGATGGCCAGCGTGCTTTGAGTCCTACCTCTACGAGCCTTTTGATGTTTTCCCTCTAATTCTGGCATTGTGGTGACCTGGGACGTTAGTAGCAGTTTTAATTGGAGTTTGAAATCGTTCCGTCGGTAGATTAAACGGTTCTCTGACCGGACGTCCCGTTGCCTCCAAAAGACGTCCGTTTCTTTGGCGGTCTTTAACCCTTCCTTTTAACATTAGTTTTCCTTTTAGTCGCTTAAATTGCTTCGGAATTTTATGCTGATGGTCTCTTTGCATTAATAAGACAACAACCGGACCTCATAGAATTACAGTAAGGTGTAACATCTTTCAGGGTCAAAATCTGATCAAATTCTAAGGGAACATTTAAAAAAAATCATATGGGATCGCAAAAATGCTTCAAAATATGCAAAATTATAGCAACATGTCTATCAACCTGAAGCTCAAAGGCAAACTACTAGTGCTCACGTAGAACACGCCAGAGTCATGGTTGGGTGATTTTCTACTGCATATATGCATTTCTAGATATTATTTAAATCCCAAATAAATTCAAAATTATATTAACTATAATTAGACGCAGTTGCAGTGGATCAAATAAAAATATGCGTTTTTTCCCTTTATATTTCCTGAAGTGAAAAAATCTTATTAACGCATGTTCATATGGAAAAGCCGTTCAGCCTCGTCATCCTTAATTCCGGAAAACTAAACTTCTAAATTTCAGAGGTGGAGGTAATGGCTGTTACAGATTAATTTTGTACTACGATACTCCATTATGCTCCAGCGTAAAAACAAAATATGTAGTTTATTTAAGAAATAAGGTATCATTTTTAAACATCTATCGGGATATAAATACGGGTTGGTCACGAGATCAAATTCCATAAAGCCCGAAGGGCTTTATGGTAAATTTGATCTCGTTCCAACCCGTATTTATAGCCCGATAGATGTTTTAAAATGATACCTTATTACTTATATTTACATTTGTGACTTATTCATATTTTATTTTTGCCTGATTATAATGTTTAACATGTGAAACGTTTTATTTTTCAAACCCAACGGCACGTGTTTGATCCACTGATTGCGCGTCGACCCTTTATGACGTCACTGAGAAATTACGTCGAACGTTTATGACGCGAGGAACCCGTGTTTATACGGATATAGATACGCGTTGCTTTTAATAGTGTTTTATAAAAGAAAACATTTGCAAATGTAAATATATATATATAAAAATCAAGATACTGCTCTTACATCTCTGAATTCACCTGTGATAATTCTCTTGTGAATTTCAATGTTTTGAAACACGGATTGACGCTTAAAATTGCGATTTATCAAATAAAAAAAAGATTAGCAGAGAGAATTTAATTTTATATTAAAGTTTATATTGTACAGATGTGTTTATCTATCTCTAATTTCATTTTTGGTGCTGTGATCACACCGTGACTAAAAAAATAAGAAATGGGACTACGTAAGCTAAAAGCCACTAGGATAGGAAACAGAAGTGCTGTTACCAGAAAACTAAAAAAAAAAAAAAAAAAAAATACGAAGGATTTGAAGAATTTTTCAGAGAAGATCTTTTGTCAATTTATGAATATTTGAAGAAGAAAAGAAATTTAATGGATAATCTGCACGAACAAATATTGAATCAAAATACAGAGGAGGGGGAGATTGAGAATGAAAGTTTTGAGACAGATGAGTATTACACCGAGTTAGACATTAGACTGAAACATTTTAAAGAATTCATCGAAAAAAAGTGGAGAAAGCAGTCAAATGATGAAAGTGCTGAATTAAATCCTCATAAAATAAATCAAACTTCAATATACATCAATTCATAGCTATGCAGTTCCAGCTGTACATAAGCATTTCCCTGTGTAAATGCTGTCAAGTATAGTTTATTTGCTGCTTCCAACCACAAACTACCTAATTTATCTTTACCACCGTTCAATTGAAACAAATTAGAATGGCAAGCATATTGGGATTCGTTTAATTCTTGGATTCCTGAATATATTAATTTGAGTGATGTTCAGAAGTTCAGAAATTGCTGCCAAAATCCATACGCATCAAATACCAATCAGTGCCTCTCTTACCTAATGTAAAAGGTGAAGATAACTAACCGATCTCAAAATATCTATAAACAATACAAAAATATGAAAGGGGTATAAAACCCTGGAAACTCCAGAGGTGGGACCAGGTGCCTAGTAGAAGTAAGCATCCCCTGTTGACCGGTCACACCCGCTGTGAGCCCTGGGTATTTATCAGGTAGATGGAACATTCCGTAGTCAAATTCACCACGAAAACGATGGTAGAACAACTAGTATGAAACAAGTCAGCCAAAATTATGACTGATATGTTATATTTACCAACAAGGTCATTATTACGACCATAGAATTTACGAAATGCCTAAACATTTGAAGTATAAGCACACTCCTATGAAGGATAAACATTTGATGTTTCTTTACTATTCGGCGTTGATCACTATTGAGACATTGTTGGAAATAACATCATACCGGGACCTGGACCAACTGCTGAAAGCTCTTAAATAGGTTATGTACTATCAGGACCAACACGCTCAAGTGCAAAACACAATCAGTTGCTAATTGAGGATCAGAAATTTGTATAATCTTTGAGAATGGTCAATTCACAGCAAAGTTACCATGGAAAGAATAAGTCTGCGATATACCTTCAAATGAAACAATTGCATTGGAACGCACAAAGAAGGTAATTCTCTCTTTATCTCAAAATTCAGATATAATTAAAGACGTACGATTGTATTATTAAGGAACAGGAAATTTGTGGAATTACTGAGAAAATAGAGCAAGAGGACACACCCAAACAGCAAATACATTACATTTCTCACCATCCAGTTAAAGTTGAACAACATAATATTGCGCCTTACAGCAGCTGAAAAAGGAGTACTTGACAGTCACAACATTGTAAAAATTCTACGATTGAGATTGGATCTAAAAACTGCATTTCCTTTACAAGACTTGACTTAGACATCAATAGGAAATTTGCAAGAAAAAGAGAGTTCTCAGCCAATCATCCAAGACTTTGTGACCCACTAGGAATTTTGAGTCCTGTCACTATTAGAGCCAAACTACTAATGCAGGATATCTGACAAGAAAATGTTGCCTGGGATAAAAACGTTCAAAAATTACCAGGAAAATGGTGTGAGCTTGCTGAGGAACGTGCTGAATTAACATCTGCCACAATACTAAGGTTTCTATATGAACACTGAGCCGCAGAGTGTATGGTTCTTAATCTATATATATTCTCAAATGCTAGCAAAATATGCCTGTGCATACCCTGTGACAGAAAATATCTCACATTTAATAATGGCAAAAACAGAGTCGCATCTAATAATCCTACAACCTTATCTTGTCGAGCAGTAATTGGACTCAGATAAGCCAAGTACTTAAACAGCATACTGAACGTAAAGTCGACAACCTTATCGTGTGACAGTCAAATTGTCCTTCATTGCCTTCAATCGAAAAAGTCAATGATTCAATTTATAGAAAAGCAGTGATTGAAGAATAAACAAAAGGACATACATGGAAATACATTCCAACTAACTCCAATCCCACAGATCTTCAAATGAGGGAAATTGCATACAAACAATTTAATGATACCATTCTTTGGAATGAATGGTCCTACATGGTTAACAGAACCATCCTCATATCCTCGGTTGGAAATATCAAGGGATTCAGCTTGAACAAGAAATACAGTCAACAAAAATCGGGAGGTTGTGTCGAAGAACATGATAAACTTATCACGATTCCGAAATCTACAAAAACTTCTCAAGGTTACACGTACGGAGTATTCGAGTGGCTAAAGGTCTCTATTATCAGATCAGTGAATCTGTGATTCTTTGGTAACAGTACAAGATATTTTGCTGAAAGAGGAATGGTCAATTCTACCTTTACAGCGTGATAGCCCTTTTTCATCTCGATACATTTTCAGCTGTTTCTGTAGTGATGTTTGTTGTTTGTTTTTTTTTTTTTCATTCATGGCAGTAATCTCTTTTTGGAATTCGTATCTTGTACATCTTTAAACCAGAGTCCTGTTGATTTGATTTATTTTACTACTTGAGACCAATTAACAGATAAAACAGATCTCTGTCTTTGTTGACTCTTGCATTCCCTGGAAGATTTGTAGACTTTTATGAATCTCAAAACATAACATGTAACCTTGAGAAGTTTTTGTAGATTTCGGAATCATGATAAGTTTATCATGTTCTTCGACACAACCTCCCGATTTTTGTTGACTGTATTTCTTGTTCAAGCTGAATCCCTTGATATTTCCAACCGAGGATATGAGGATGGTTCTGTTAACCATGTAGGACCATTCATTCCAAAGAATGGTATCATTAAATTGTTTGTATGCAATTTCCCTCATTTGAAGATCTGTGGGATTGGAGTTAGTTGGAATGTATTTCCATGTATGTCCTTTTGTTTATTCTTCAATCACTGCTTTTCTATAAATTGAATCATTGACTTTTTCGATTGAAGGCAATGAAGGACAATTTGACTGTCACACGATAAGGTTGTCGACTTTACGTTCAGTATGCTGTTTAAGTACTTGGCTTATCTGAGTCCAATTACTGCTCGACAAGATAAGGTTGTAGGATTATTAGATGCGACTCTGTTTTTGCCATTATTAAATGTGAGATATTTTCTGTCACAGGGTATGCACAGGCATATTTTGCTAGCATTTGAGAATATATATAGATTAAGAACCATACACTCTGCGGCTCAGTGTTCATATAGAAACCTTAGTATTGTGGCAGATGTTAATTCAGCACGTTCCTCAGCAAGCTCACACCATTTTCCTGGTAATTTTTGAACGTTTTTATCCCAGGCAACATTTTCTTGTCAGATATCCTGCATTAGTAGTTTGGCTCTAATAGTGACAGGACTCAAAATTCCTAGTGGGTCACAAAGTCTTGGATGATTGGCTGAGAACTCTCTTTTTCTTGCAAATTTCCTATTGATGTCTAAGTCAAGTCTTGTAAAGGAAATGCAGTTTTTAGATCCAATCTCAATCGTAGAATTTTTACAATGTTGTGACTGTCAAGTACTCCTTTTTCAGCTGCTGTAAGGCGCAATATTATGTTGTTCAACTTTAACTGGATGGTGAGAAATGTAATGTATTTGCTGTTTGGGTGTGTCCTCTTGCTCTATTTTCTCAGTAATTTCACAAATTTCCTGTTCCTTAATAATACAATCGTACGTCTTTAATTATATCTGAATTTTGAGATAAAGAGAGAATTACCTTCTTTGTGCGTTCCAATGCAATTGTTTCATTTGAAGGTATATCGCAGACTTATTCTTTCCATGGTAACTTTGCTGTGAATTGACCATTCTCAAAGATTATACAAATTTCTGATCCTCAATTAGCAACTGATTGTGTTTTGCACTTGAGCGTGTTGGTCCTGATAGTACATAACCTATTTAAGAGCTTTCAGCAGTTGGTCCAGGTCCCGGTATGATGTTATTTCCAACAATGTCTCAATAGTGATCAACGCCGAATAGTAAAGAAACATCAAATGTTTATCCTTCATAGGAGTGTGCTTATACTTCAAATGTTTAGGCATTTCGTAAATTCTATGGTCGTAATAATGACCTTGTTGGTAAATATAACATATCAGTCATAATTTTGGCTGACTTGTTTCATACTAGTTGTTCTACCATCGTTTTCGTGGTGAATTTGACTACGGAATGTTCCATCTACCTGATAAATACCCAGGGCTCACAGCGGGTGTGACCGGTCAACAGGGGATGCTTACTTCTACTAGGCACCTGGTCCCACCTCTGGAGTTTCCAGGGTTTTATACCCCTTTCATATTTTTGTATTGTTTATAGATATTTTGAGATCGGTTAGTTATCTTCACCTTTTACATTAGGTAAGAGAGGCACTGATTGGTATTTGATGCGTATGGATTTTGGCAGTAATTTCTGAACTTCTGAACATCACTCAAATTAATATATTCAGGAATCCAAGAATTAAACGAATCCCAATATGCTTGCCATTCTAATTTGTTTCAATTGAACGGTGGTAAAGATAAATTAGGTAGTTTGTGGTTGGAAGCAGCAAATAAACTATACTTGACAGCATTTACACAGGGAAATGCTTATGTACAGCTGGAACTGCATAGCTATGAATTGATGTATATTGAAGTTTGATTTATTTTATGAGGATTTAATTCAGCACTTTCATCATTTGACTGCTTTCTCCACTTTTTTTCGATGAATTCTTTAAAATGTCTCAGTCTAATGTCTAACTCGGTGTAATACTCATCTGTCTCAAAACTTTCATTCTCAATCTCCCCCTCCTCTGTATTTTGATTCAATATTTGTTCGTGCAGATTATCCATTAAATTTCTTTTCTTCTTCAAATATTCATAAATTGACAAAAGATCTTCCCTGAAAAATTCTTCAAATCCTTCGTATTTTTTTTTTTTTTTTTTTTTTTTTTTTAGTTTTCTGGTAACAGCACTTCTGTTTCCTATCCTAGTGGCTTTTAGCTTACGTAGTCCCATTTCTTATTTTTTTAGTCACGGTGTGATCACAGCACCAAAAATGAAATTAGAGATAGATAAACACATCTGTACAATACAAACTTTATTTAAAACTGACTCACTTATTTCCATGGCAACAAAACACAATACAAAATACATAATGATGACATCACTATTTTGACGTCATATCCAGGAGTGTAAAATGCACATTACATGTCACGCAAATAAATTAATTGTTATCGTGTTTAAAGCACGAGTAAATCAGTATTTTTTTCATATTTTTACGAGTGCAAAGCACGAGTGAGAATGTCTAAAAATCACATTAATGGAGTAAATTAATTCCATATCCAGCCAAACAAAATATAGAATTGTCTGTTTTGTTCTTTTTCTTCAATTTTCTTTATGCCATTGTCTTTCCGTAAGAAGTTACATAGACTGTAATGTCATAGTTGAGGGGTTGAGACGTCATATAGCTTATGGACTGTCATCTTCACAACGTCGAGGGTCCTGAGTCCACTCATGGCCGTTGGACCCCTGACAAATTTCATTGGATATTTTACAGACTGACTGCAGCGTCGGTTTTCGTGAAAATTTCAAATCTTGATTGTTTTCCCTATCCCTCAACCAATAACATTGGTTTCAACTAATTACATTCTGTTTGCGTTTGATGTCAACTCATGAAAACCCCGATCTGATTGGTGCTTCTCAATGAGAGAAACAATCCCATAAATTATCGAATGAAATTTGTCAAGAGTCCGACAGCAACGAGAGGACACACGACCCCTGAGTTTTGAGGATGAAGGGTTTTGAGATTAAAAATTGTAAACATGGATTTCAAGGACATATCTGGAGAAACTCGCAGTTTTAGTCAGGATGGTTTATTTACTCTCTGCATTTCTTATAACAATTCCCGGATTATTTTTACAATACTATTCGTGAAAGGAAGAGAAACTGAGAGTTTTGTCGCACTTAGAACTGATATTCTTTCTGTGACAAAATAGTATTTTTATTTCAAGAAATAAATTATAGTATTCCACTGTTGAAAATGTAAAAATACATGATATCACATAATTATGATAATTCTACAATGTATTATATGAAACCAAATGCATGCAAGACATAAAACAGTAGCAAGGATGCTGCTTCGTTTGAATGCACTTGAAGTTAAACCAAAAATTAATTTTGTTTTTATATAGAAAGTTTATCATCAATATATTAAATATACAAAGAGCGTTTGCTTGTTTGTTGTTTAATGTCCCTATCGAGAATTTTCACTCATATGGAGACACCACCACTTGCCGGTGGAGGGCTGCAAATTTATACCTATGCTCGACACTCAGGGCTGTTGAGCAGTGAGGGATCTTTTTCGTGCCAACACCTACTTCGACGCAGTGGATTCGAACCCCCAACGTAAGGATCAGTTCCTTACTTCACGACTCTAGAGCAGACGCTCTAACTACTGCAACACGCGGGCGACTTTTACAAGGAATGAATAGAAGGAAGGAACAGTACCTATAAGTTTAGAGTCACGCAGTGTCAATTGTCCTAGATTTGTTTTATTAACGACGATGACATCCCCTTGTAAACAATAGGGGATACAATTGGCATTGAAGATGAATAACAACCATTGAAAGGCCAGTTGTTTATAAGCAAAACACGTCGACTTAAAGGATCTGAAGCACTTTGTACAGTTATTTTGTATTTACCTGAAAGAATTTAATATATCGATACATAAATCGGCGTAGATAAATTAAGAATTTGATACAAAGAATATATTTCTTACCGCCTTTCAACCGAAGATAGACACCGGCAATAGTCAGGGACTGGTTAAACTGTATCCTCCAGTACTCTCCCACACGCTTTTTTGTCACAGCACATGTTGTATTGTCATCATCAATGGGACTGTGAGCTCTGGTAAAGGGATAGGCAGCAGAGCTTTGTTCTACTATATATCCGACAAGTGAACACACTTCTGAAAATCAGATATACATTATATTATATTGAATCAAAATATAGTATTAATCTAAAGAACAAGTTAGCAACGACTTTATAATTTATTTTGATAAAATTTTACATGATTTAATCCACATCTCAGACAATACAAAATTTCTTCAAAGTCTTGGTAAGAGAAAAAAAAATGTTATGAATACAGCAGAGTATGTATAATTACTGGTAAACCAAAAATGTAAGCGATAAAATTGTGTACCTTTAGAACCAATAATGAGGAAGGACAGAAGTAGTACAAATTTAGATATGTCCATTATGGCTCTCTTAATATTGTAATAATTTCCAGATATCCGCAAGTCATGATAATTTAATTCTGATCAGATTAAATTGTATTATTTTGCTTTGTATTATATATGTCGCTGATAAACCCGGAAATACAAAGTTAGTGTGGATTTAATAACATTATTGAAATTTGGATTTAAATATGCAGATGGTAATCAAACTTATACTCATAGTTCTATTTCTAAGGGAAAAAAAATCTTCAAAATCATCCGTCAGTTTTAAATATTTTTGGTATTCCTAACATCAAACTGAATTTGAATTACCATACCTATACTGAATTCCTAAAACTCGGGGTTCCCCACAAAGTGTTTAACCTTGCAGCCCGCCATGGTTAAATTTGTGTGCGACATTGTTAAACGAGCTACACCATCAAATTCTGCGGTCGCAATGGGGTTTCTTTTATTGCATTTTGGTTTTGACACCTACTTTCTGATTACTTAATCAGTTAATTGTGTTAAAACTACCTGACTTGCACCTCACTTTTAAGAGAGAGAAAGAACTGTGCTTAATAAACAAGGTCGTCATGGTCTAAAGATGCAGAGAGAGATTGGAATTAGCAATCCTCATCCAGTTCTGTAAGTATAGGTGGACATCAGAAGACCACTGAATAAACTAAATACCGTATCTGTGCACCCTTATTCATGATTATTTCAAGAATCCGTGTATTAAAAGCAATATGTTATACTCTTTTTCCCGAAACATTTTCTACTTTCACATTCACAATAAAGCACTCTAATGTACTGTAGGTTTTGTCTTTTGCAGAAATGTTTATAACCAAAATGGTAATGATAACTCATGTAAATGCATACGCTTTTCATTTGCATGGTATTGTTCTCTGAAGATTCATTCACTTAGTTCAGATTTGACTTTACATGAATCTTAACCCTGGCAAGGATTGCCAGATTTACAATTTTGTTAATGCTTGCCTAATTAACAATTTGTTACTGATTGCCAAGTGAACAATTTTGTTACTGATTGACACATTAACAATTTTGTTCATGATTGTCAATCAGCTATGATCAATATGAGTGGATATCTCCATACAAGTTATTTTTTCCGCATAATAAATGTAATTTTGGCAAATTCTAGCGTGTTTGTTATTTAATTAAAAGATTTACAAAAACAAGATCCAGCGCATTTACGATGTCTCATTATCAACATGCTAGGATCCGAACCAAGTTTTCTTGGTAACAGAGAATTAACTTTCAAACTGTTCTGGTCACCTTTTTATCAACTTATTTTTGCTATTATTTGTTTTTACATCTTTCTAAACAGGTAGCTAATAAACAAGTCCTACCTGTTCTAATAAAATTTTGATTATTAAGTAAAAAATTTAGAGTTACCTACCTTTTGTATAAAAGGTCGCGTGGTGCGTTATTTTTAATATTCGATCGGTGCATACTATCTATTCATGACGTATCAGTAAAGTCAGGTACTCCACAGAATTGCTCTGAAAAAATATAGTTTGATTTATGATCAGCAGATACAACATTACAACAAATGCTTAGAATATCGATATGCATGTAATACAAGGAAGAGAATAAAATCAAAAATAAAATGATTTCAAGAAAATTACCTTTTCCCCAAAGATGTAAATTAAAAGTATTTGTATTCCTACGCTAGCTGCCTCCTCAGTCTTTTTCACGAAAATATATAGGTCATTCTTCGATTGACAATCTTTTCACCAATTATATTACTTTTATGATTATTGTTACTAGTTAATTATGATACAATTTCTTCTGAGAGAGAAATTTAATCATTTATTGTGTGTGTGTGTGTGTGTTAGGGTGTGTGTGTGTAGATGTGTGTGGTTTTTTTAATGACGAAATGGTTATGATTTCTGATCGCAGTTGTGTAGACCTAGGGTATTTGATCTTGCAAGCACAGGTGAGTGTACTGTTTGCTAGTGACGCAAGACTGGTGACAGTATTCCTACGGACATGAAGAACTATACACCAGTTTCATAACAAATGCAGTTTTTTCCTCAAAGATCAGCTAAGCATAGTGAAAATTCGAGTTAATTTAAAGTCAAATATCTTGTATATGGTGTAACTTTCACGTATTCTTGTTATCACTGTCAAGACCACATGAGCATATGCTGGACTTACATGTCTGATATGCGCCATTCTTTCGTACGAGAGACACAGGCACAACAAGACTAACATGAGCATAAAAACCAGAAGTGACTGAGAGCAAAACTAAAATTAAAATAAACAGAGGCAGAGATCTCGTATAACTTTAGTTTTGATCTCGGTCACTTGAATATTTTTAATATTCCCAACAACCAAAATGAATTTGAATTACAATATCTATATTGGATTCAGAAACTTCATAAAAATCCTTACAAACAAAGATACATAGCGGGTTCCAGTAAATGTTCTACCAAGCCTCTTTCTTTACTCCTCACTAAGATATTAACAGTAGTGAAGGAGAAACTTCAAGAGTACTGTACAACAATATATTCGAGAAGTGGTGTAAATCAGATGTGGATACTAAAAAATTCCAAAGAACTTTCGGGACATTTGAAATCACAAAGGACAAGGTATGGTAATGGCTGAATCTGGCCCCTTATTTGATATAAAAATCAGAACACAATTAAAATCGTGTTAGTTTGTAGTTAAGAACTTAAAATGATGCTTGTTTTAAAAACAGCACTAATTTTCATTCAAAACTTACATGGAGGTTACAGGAGGGTGCAGAAGTAGGACATTTTCCCGAATTTCCTCAATTCTGGTGGAATTCCATCAAATTTGAGATACTTTTCACTTCGGGAAACATAGAGCACAAGCTTGCCTATCTGAGATTTTTATACGTATGATGCATCTGATACTAGTGTATGAAATATTTAAATTTCGTAGATAGGCAAGCTTGTGCTCTATGTTTTCTGAAACAAAATGTGCTGTACAATCGATGAAAATTTGCATAAAAATTCGAAAATTGACATATTATCTGACCTTCCTGTGACCTCTGTGTATCCCATAACTTAGAACCAATACTCATTTTGTGGCAGGGGTAACAACAGGTTTTTATTGATAAACTGTTGCATCGTTTTAAAAGACACCCCAAACCGGGGGCCAAAAAGGGGTTTTAGCCTATCTTGTCCTTTTACCAAATCAACAACATAAAAACTTACGACTTTTCAACTTTATATACAACTATTCCCCACGATAAATTAAATTCCAGACTTTCTGACATCGTTGACAGCTGCTTTTTCAATAAAGATGGAACTTGTAAATTTACTTACTTGTCATTGGTCATTTGCAAAATTACTTTGTTAAAAAACAGTCTGATTGTTCACAAAAGTACTCTGAAGTTGACATTAAAAAGATGCTCGAGTTTCTGATTGACAATATATAAGTGGTTTTTGGAGACCAGGTCTTCAAACAATCTATTGGAATTCCCATGGGTACCAATTGCGCCCCGTTATTAGCAGACCTATTTTTGAATTGATATGAAGCAGAATTTGTTCAAAATCGTTTACGTGAAAAGAAGAAAACACTTGCTGTGGCCTCGACATTTAGATAAATCGACTACGTATTGTCAATTAACAATGGTTATTTCCATTATTATGTCGACACGATAAATCCCGGCGAGCTTGAGATAAAAGATACCACAGAGTCTGACACATCTGTTTCATATTTGGATATTTTTTCTGGAAAAAGACGTTAATGATAATCTAACAACAAAGTTTTATGATAAATGATGACTTTAATTTTTCAATCGTCAACTTCCCTTACTTATGCAGCAATATACCCTTATCACCTGCATAATTATGGGGTGTGTATCTCTCAGTTGATTCGATACACAGTAGCATGCTCTACGTATGAACAATTTCTAAAACGAGGTAAGTTATTGACAAACAAGTTGATGAAACAAGAATACCAGCAGTCTCGTTTACAGTCGTCATATCGTAAGTTCTATGGTCGATACAATGACCCTGTCAGCAAATACAATCTGTCATTAAGTCATATGCTAACTGACGTTTGCTAGGCCATTATTTACACACTGAATTGTCAACGGATTTTTTTCCGTTATTTACCGATCATGACAAGGAGCACACGGCGGGTGTGACCGGTCAACAGGGGATGCTCACTCCTCCATGGCACCTGATCCCACCTCCTTTTTTTGGAGGTACGTGTTTGCTCTGCTCCCGATTTGTATTGTTTTAATTGACTTTGAGCTTGAATACCGTTCGTTATCTCCGTATTTCACCTTAAAACCGAAGTTCCGTGTCACGGTAGGCGTTGTTACGATAAAGATCCCTCACTGCTCAATGGCCCAGAGTGCCAAGTAAAGGTCTAAATTTGAAGCCCTTCACCGGTATATGGTGACGTCTCTATTTGACTGAAAAATTCTCGAATGGAACGTAAAACAACATGCAAACAATCAATTACTTCGCAAATTTTTTTATTACCCCTCATATATTATATATATTTCAATGTTAAACTTCCAGTTGTGACCTCGCCCTACTCTCGGAGGACAAGGTTTGAATAAATTTGAATCAATTTTCAGGAAGCTGTCATATGACAGCTATTCTGGTTCAATGCATATGATTCCTGAGAAGTGATTTTTTATTGTTACTAGCAAATTTCACTAATTTTTCTCACATTCTTAATTATTTGTGGCAAGTTTGGTCGAAATATGTCCCAGTACTTCTGATAAAGTCAAAAATAAATGTTTTCGGAGAAATGTACAGACGAACAGATTGATGCAGGATAATATGTGATCAGAAAAGCTCACTTGAGCTTTCAGCTTAGCTTGCCTAAAAAACTTAAAAGATTTTGTTTGCCTCCTATGAGATAATAAGCCTGATACAGCAGTAAATAATAGCCCAACAAAGTAATGCACTTTTGTCGATTGTGTCATATATTTGAATGACATAAAGTAAATTGCTGTGAAAAATGTATAACGAACCAACAATACAGGATGAAACATGCACATGTACATAGGTGACAGGTTAAAATGTGATCCATCTGAGAATGACTAGAAAATAACATGCAATGGAAATTGAAACGTGAAACACACATCTGTGGAGACATGCTTGATGACTAAGAAAAAAGTGTTCATGATATTTAACAAATATTGATGCAACAAAGCTTTTAATTGTCACTAAAACTAAGCTGTTCTAATGTGTTCAAAAAGCAAGTGAAAGTAAAATATGGTAAGAAATGATAAATTATATTTGTATGTTTATAAAGGTTTTAAACATTGGAATCATAAATATAAGACATGCAGCCAACTGCTGATAATGACTTATGTGTTACTGAAGCAACATTTGATAAAACTGTAATATCACATTAGAAAACATACTGAAGTGCTTTTTAAATCAGAATATCACTTTGTTTTCTGTGCTTGTAAAATAAAAATGCATCCATCTTCAAGAGTTATCTTTCCATCTATACGAGTTATCGTTCTTCAAAATACGTTTTTAGTGAAAAAAATATTAGTTATTTGATTATAAAAATTCTGCATATTAAATTTCTGTGACAGAATTATGTGTCAAGAGATAGAAATATCTCAATTTTAACAGTTTAAGGAACTGAGTATAAATGTTTTAGGTAAACTATTATAAGTAATTAATAAAAATATTGGCAATAGAAAATAGAAATCAGTATTTTAACATAGTTCGGATTTGAATGAGTTAACTATAAAATGTTCCTAATTATTAAACTCAGGTGAGACAGTTCATGGGAATGCTTGGGATGATTTCCTTGGAAAGTTATCTCCCTTATCAGAGGGATATTACACCTTAATAGATCTTTTAAGCTATGGGTTCAGCCTTGAAAGGCCGATATAAGAATTATTTTATACGATTTTTTTTTTCATTTTTCCAGAGAAATTTAAAAAAATGTTTTATTTGCAAATAAGATGTTTTATTTTTTAAAATTCGCTGTTAGTAAATGCATAATATGAATGTCTAATAGCTAATAGCTAATAATCCTTTCTAGCTGTGACTTGTTTTTTGAATATATATTATCCATAGGTTTTGAAAATATTCACAAAAGATATGTTTAATATTCATAAATAATTTTTTGTAAAAAAAATTTAAATGTCCCGAAAGACAGATATGTATTTTTTTCAGAATCGGGATCTACCCCCGCCATGGTAATTAATAATGCCAAGCGGATATCCAATCATATACGCGCTAAAAACTTACTTGGCTTGAATATAATTACTTTTGAGAAAGAAACTGGTAAATCGAACTTGGAGAACGGCAAAGCGGTGTAATTTCAAGAAGTATTTTGGTTCACACGAAATTTGTTTTATTTCTCACCGCTCTGAACAAGATTTTGATGATTGCCTTCATAATTTTTAACTATCAGACGCTGTAAAATTTAACAACTAAATTGTATGACAAACGAGATGCCTTCAGCTCTTCCATCGTCAACTTTTCTTATTTATGTAGTAATAATCCGCTATCACGTGCAATAAGGTGTTTATTACATACATATGGTGTTTATGTCTCCCAACTTATTCGATACTTAAGAGCATGTTTTGAGTTCAATAAATTCTCGGAAGCAAGCTACTGACAGATAAGTTGATGTTACAAGGATTCCAACAACCCCGTTTGAAGTCAGCATTTATTTTATGGTCGTTATAATGACCTTGTTAGCAAATATAAACTATCATAGGGTCGTATTTTGACTGAAATATTCCATACAAATTGTTAAGCTTTTCTTTTTTTCTAATTTAATTATGGAATATTCCATCAACCTGATCAATACATAGGCTCTCTGCAGTTGTGAGCAGTCGACAGGGGTTGCTTACTCATCCTAGGAAACTGTGGAAATTCCAAGGTCTGTGTTTTATGCCCTCTTCACAGTTTTGTATAGTTTGTAGTCTTTTATAGATTGATCACTGTTAATTATCTTCTCCTTTTACAATAAATTAAATTCTCTCTGCTAATCTTTTTTTATTTGATAAATCGCAATTTTAAGCGTCAATCCGTGTTTCAAAACATGGAAATTCACAAGAGAATTATCACAGGTGAATTCAAAGATGTAAGAGCAGTATCTTGATTTTTATATATATATATTTACAATTGCAAATGTTTTCTTTTATATAACACTATTAAAAGCAACGCGTATCTATATCCGTATAAACACGGGTTCCTCGCGTCATAAACGTTCGACGTAATTTCTCAGTGACGTCATAAAGGGTCGACGCGCAATCAGTGGATCAAACACGTGCCGTTGGGTTTGAAAAATAAAACGTTTCACATGTTAAACATTATAATCAGGCAAATATAAAATATGAATAAGTCACAAATGTAAATATAAGTAATAAGGTATCATTTTAAAACATCTATCGGGCTATAAATACGGGTTGGTACGAGATCAAATTTACCATAAAGCCCTTCGGGCTTTATGGAATTTGATCTCGTGACCAACCCGTATTTATATCCCGATAGATGTTTAAAAATGATACCTTATTTCTTAAATAAACTACATATTTTGTTTTTACGCTGGAGCATAATGGAGTATCGTAGTACAAAATTAATCTGTAACAGCCATTACCTCCACCTCTGAAATTTAGAAGTTTAGTTTTCCGGAATTAAGGATGACGAGGCTGAACGGCTTTTCCATATGAACATGCGTTAATAAGATTTTTTCACCTCAGGAAATATAAAGGGAAAAAACGCATATTTTTATTTGATCCACTGCAACTGCGTCTTATCATAGTTAATATAATTTTGAATTTATTTGGGATTTAAATAATATCCAGAAATGCATATATGCAGTAGAAAATCACCCAACCATGACTCTGGCGAGTTCTACGTGAGCACTAGTAGTTTGCCTTTGAGCTTCAGGTTGAAAGACATGTTGCTATAATTTTGCATATTTTGAAGCATTTTTGCGATCCCATATGATTTTTTTTAAATGTTCCCTTAGAATTTGATCAGATTTTGACCCTGAAAGATGTTACACCTTACTGTAATTCTATGAGGTCCGGTTGTTGTCTTACTAATGCAAAGAGACCATCAGCATAAAATTCCGAAGCAATTTAAGCGACTAAAAGGAAAACTAATGTTAAAAGGAAGGGTTAAAGACCGCCAAAGAAACGGACGTCTTTTGGAGGCAACGGGACGTCCGGTCAGAGAACCGTTTAATCTACCGACGGAACGATTTCAAACTCCAATTAAAACTGCTACTAACGTCCCTGGACACCACAATGCCAGAATTAGAGGGAGAACTTCAAAAGGCTCGTAGAGGTAGGCCTCAAAGCACGCTGGCCATCCTTTAAGAACCACATGTTCTCATGAATGAACGCACCATTTAGTCCCGTATTGTCTCCAAAAAAGCTATTATGGGATCGACAAATTTGATTTCGAAATCTGATTTCAAGCAATATCAATAAGCTGAATGCAAGCTCTTATTGCGAAGTGAAATCTCATCCCTATTCGAAGAATCACCATCTGATCAATTCCATGCTCAAAATGATACCAGCTGCTTTAAATGCGGGATTACAACATGCGTGATATTGACTTTCGACGTTTTAAATTTTAAAATTCAGACCCTTTCTCCCTACATTCAATAACTGCGGTGCTTAAATGTCGTTTGATTCGATATTATGACTTTATTTATGACAATTATGAATAAAATTACATAACATTTTAATTGCCTATCATTGGGTTGCAGAGTAATAAATGCCAAACATGTATTTAGGTATGCGTTTCTTTTTCCTTTCAGTATATATTAGGTAATGGTTTTCTATGCTCAGAATTATTATGTAAACAAGAAATTGAAACATTTAAAATAACTTAAAATACCCTTAAAGCATCAAAATTTGAAATTATTTTATGGGGGAAAAGTTTTTCGGTTTCTATATGAATTTAAATTTGCCAATTTTGTTATTCGTACCGATAACACAAAAATATATTTCAGTGCTATCTAGTTTCTGTTTATAATTTTTTTTTTTTCACATGAATAATCAATGAATATTTCCGGGTCAAACAGGAACATTTGTCATTTAAAGGAATAAATACAGATTATTCAGATCATCTGAATCAAAGTAAGAGGAAAATGTCTGGGACTCTGTACAATGACCAATTAGCTTCAAAATGCATACTTATACTGTCCTTGCTCATCATTGATTCTAAAGGTACAGATTTTTCTATTTATCTAAACCATTGAAAATACAATTTCAAAAAAGAAACATTGTTACAGATATATTCTATTTTTCTTATTAAAACAAATCATAAGACTGGTATTTTTTAGATAAAGATTTTTGGGGGTTTTTTCTTTGTATGTTGTTTAACGTCCCTCTCGAGAATTTTTCACTCATATTGAGACGCCACCAGTTGCCGGTGGAGAGCTGCAAATTTTTGTCCTGTACTCGGCACTTACGGCCATTGAGCACTGAGAGATCTTTTTCGTGCCAGCACCAACTGCGACACTGGACCTCGGTTTATACGGTCTCATCCGAAGGACCGGTGTCGCATAATATTTGGTCCGCCTCGTTTAAAGGTCCGGGGGGACCTAATACGATAACATATAAGGTCCGCCTTTTATAAGAAAAGGTCCGGCCCGTATAAGAAAAGGTCCGCCTAAGTTTAAAGGTCCGGGTGGTGCAAAATGTTTTAATTTTGACTTAAACACATAAAATTAAAGAGAGTTTGTTTACATCATATGAAGAAAGATTAAGGATTTACCCTAGCTGTTGTGTTTATTTTTTTGTATAATATATCTCTCAGGGCAGGAATTGCTACTCCATGTTTAGTGTGCTTTTAGCAATACCGTTTAGGGCAATGATTTTAAAAAAAAATGTCGCATTTATTGAGCTTGTGTTTGTTTTTCCCCAGCATTTGCTTTGTGTAAATTAGGATGATTAAAGGTGTGAAATCTGCCGGTGTGTATAGGCAATAAAACAATGGGGGTGTGAAGTATTCGTATACATGACAGGTACCCGCTGGTAGAGCCCGCGGCAGATAGCAATGACAAGGTAATGGTCATGTGTTTGCTTTAAATCAATAGATATGAATTCTCTGTTTTAATAAATTATGCTGAAGAACAAATTATAATACTATTATAATATTCATACGTACACATCAAAATTGTGATATAATTATATAAATATATATAGTCTATTTTTATTACAATATTTAAAGAAATTTCTTATTCCAAGTGCATGTAGAGTTTAAAACTAAGACCGATAAAAAAATAAAAATATGTATATGCTTCCCTTTAGTTTTAACTATTAACTTGTTTTCAGTTTATAATAATATTTTGCCCTTTATTTGTGGATAGGGTAATATATAGCCTAATGTTGTATTCGATCTGTATTTACTGCACAAACAAAATACATGTAATGTTAAAGCTTAAAACAGGTTATTCAATATTGAAAACATATACAACAGATTTAAAGTATAATCATGGTTTGGATTTAATTCTTTCTTATAAAAATATCACTCTTCCTCGTCATAATGAACTACATATGAAATAATATTTCATTTTTGTATTTTTTTTATATTTTTTTTGCCAAAAGAAAAAGAAAGAAAAAGAAATTACACATTTTACTGTGACTATAATAGACAGACTGTGGGATAATCTAGCAGGCTGTATTGCATGACAGATTAAAATTTGAAATCATTATTTTAAAATATTTTCTTTTATTACCGACATGAAGCATTTTGGGCAAAGTTGAATGTCCAGTTCTATATACAAGTCATTTATCTATCTCACGTCTGTATGAACGGGGGAAGGGGGAGGGAACATCAGTTGATCCTCTTCCTTTTTTTTTTGCGTATCAAGGAATTTCTATTTTCTACATTAATTTGTGCTATACCCCCCCCCCCCCCCCCAACAATTACACCCAAAAATATACTGACTGATTGATTCTGGGGACGTTGTCAAGCGTGCGTCATATTTCCCATTTCAAGCTACATGATATGTACATTTTCGTGATGTCGACTAGAAGCGTTTCAGTCTAATTTTAAATCAAAAATATATTTCTTTTATAAAACGCTGATTATTTATGATTATTTATTTTATTCATTTATGGAAAGTGGCAACTCACGGTTATCCGGAGAAAAAAGGTAATTCATGGGGTTTTCCATCATGAGAGTCCAAGCTGCAGATAGCCCAGTATTACTTTACGCCACAACTCCATACCAAGTAGTCCCGGAGAATTGACACTGTATGGAGTATGACTGAGAGTCATACTCCATACTCTTCGGGACTTCTTTCCCTACGAACAATGATATGGAGTAATACTGAGCTGTCTGGAGCTTGATTGAGAGTGATCTCCCGTGTAGAATTTTCTACGCGGTGAAAACCAATAAAGTGTATTGTTTAGTACCACTACACCTGCTCAAGAGTTTTTGAAAAATTCTTTACGAAAGCTAGGAACTTTGCCAATCTCCTTAAATTATCCTTTTCGAAGTCCTCAGTCATTCTCCGTGGTAACCATGGAGGAAATAATACAATCGGTCTCATGTAGTCATGACAGAATTTTCATAAATGCCATACATTGCACATATGTTGGTTCGGATATTACCTAACAATTTTGAATAATGATTATACAGGCGCGGATCAAGATTTTTTCCAGGGGGGGGGGGGGGCATCCCAGTCAAAAAAATTTCTAACCCAAAAATTTCTTGACAAGGAAGAAAAAAAAACGTAAAATCCAATTCCATTTCCAAAACGTGAAAAACACCTATTTCGTGGTGGTGATGGTAGGGTCCACGTTTTCTAAGGGGGGCCGAAAGTCATTTTTTATTTACTTCAGTATATACTTTTAATAACTCTGCAAATTCCAGATGGGGGGGTTCCCCCGACCTGCGCATGTAATATGAATAATTTCGGTAGTGGCTGGAGAAATTTCCGGTAATACATTGCATCTCAGGTGAGGAAGAGGGGGAGGGGTGGCAATAACACCTTCTTTAAATTTCCATCTGCTCCTTGCGTATCAAGTACGTAGAAAATAAACACCATCTGGTGTATTACAGATTTCTTTTTACTTGTCACACAAGGCATTTACCACGTACATTATGTACGTAGTGTTGATGAACCCTTTTCTTATTTTTAAGGTGATTATTTTCCCAATTCATTGTATGAATACAGAAACAAATACCCCCTCTTTTTCATGCTATATGAATCAAAATCTATAGATACGGATACAGTACAACTAATGATCATTCAAACATAACATTTTTGTGATATACATGGATAATAAATCTGAACATATCTTTTGATTGTATGTGGTGAATATATTCTAGATAAATATACATTGTACTACCATTATACATTCAGATTCGTCACTGCCTTTTATAAAAGAATCGTCCTACGATTTTCCAAGACCTTGACATAAAATGAGAGGCCCATGGGCCACAACGCTCACCTGAGTCAATAAGGCCCTGCTGTTTTTCATCAGCAAATTTATTCTAACATATCTTCCAATGTAAATCATTAATCACTATTGTGACCCCACCCTACCCCAGGTGTCATGATTTTTATAGATGTAGCGCTAGCCCCACCCTACCCTCGGGGTCATGATTTAAACAAACTTGAATTTACACTACCTCAAGATACTTCTATATCAATGTGACTAAACATGGCTTTGTTGTTCCTGAAAAAAAGGTTTTAGAATTTTTTCCCTATACATTCACATGATAAACCCTGATAGTGCATTGTGGCCCATCCTACCCCTAGGGGGTCATGGTTTGATTGATTGATTGATTAGGGTTTAACGCCGAGTCGGCTATATTTCAGCCATATTCCGGCGGAAAATTAATTTTATATGACCTGTTATCATGGTTTAAACAAATTTGAATCTACAATACCTGAGGATGTTTCCATATCAATCTGACTAAAGATGGCTTTGTTGTTCTTGTGGAGAAGATTTTTCGATATACATGTATATATATCCTATGTAAAACTTTGATCCCCCATTGTGACCCCACCCTACCCCGGGGGTCATGATTTGAACAAACGTACATCTACACTAACTGATGATGCTTCCATATTAATATGACTAATCATGACATTGTTGTTCTTAAGAAGAAGATTTTTTCCTAGATATTCCTATGTAAAACCTTAATCCCCCGTTTTGATCTATCTATTACAAAGAGAAAATTATAGACAGGGTTTTTTTCTGTAGCATGAAAAATAGAGAAAGGGGCAGGGCGGACCTTAAAACGCAGTATAATAAAAGCCCCGCCTTCTGTATTTCAGATATCATACTATTACAAGGCGAAAACGTTGAACAGGTTTATTTTCGTAGCATAAAAACTAGAGAAAGAGGCAGGGCGGACCTTAAAACGCAGTAAAATAAAAGGTCCGCCCTCTGTTTTTCAGATATTTTACCATTAGAAAGCAAACATTTTGGACAGGGTTTATTTCCGTAACATAAAAACTAGTCAAAATGACTGGGCGGACCTTAAAACGCAATATAATAAAAGGTCCGCCCTCCATATTTCAGATATCTTACTATTACAAGGCGAAAATTTTGAACAGGGTTTATTTTCGTAGCATAAAAATTAGAGAAAGAGACAGGGCGGACCTTAAAACGCAATATAATAAAAGGTCCGCCCTCTATATTTCAGATATCTTACTATTACAAGGCGAAAATTCTGAACGGGGTTTATTTTCGTAGCATAAAAATTAGAGAAAGAGACAGGGCGGACCTTAAAACGCAATATAATAAAAGGTCCGCCCTCTATATTTCAGATATCTTACTATTACAAGGCGAAAATTTTGAACGGGGTTTATTTTCGTAGCATACAAACTAGAGATAGGGCGGACCTTAAAACGCAGTATAATAAAAGGTCCGCCCTCTATATTTCAGATATCTTACTATTACGATGCGAAAATTTTGAATGAGGTTTATTTTCGTAGCATAAAAATTAGAGAAAGAGACAAGGTGGACCTTAAAACGCAGTATAATAAAAGGTCCGCCCTCTATATTTCAGATATCTTACTATTACAAGGCGAAAATTTTGAATAGGGTTTATTTTCGTAGCAAAAAAATTAGAGAAAGAGACAGGTCGGACCTTAAAACGCAATATAATAAAAGGTCCGCCCTCTATATTTCAGATATCTCACTATTACAAGGCGAAAATTTTGAACGGGGTTTATTTTCGTAGCATACAAACTAGAGAAAGAGACAGGGCGGACCTTAAAACGCAGTATAACAAAAGGTCCGCCCTCTATATTTCAGATAACGTACTATTACAAGGCGAAAATTTTGAACGGGGTTTATTTTCGTAGCATACAAACTAGAGAAAGAGACAGGGCGGACCTTAAAACGCAATATAATAAAAGGTCCGCCCTCTATATTTCAGATATCTTACTATTACAAGGCGAAATTTTTTAACAGGGTTTATTTTCGTAGCATAAAAATTAGAGAAAGAGACAGGTCGGACCTTAAAACGCAATATAATAAAAGATCCGCCCTCTATATTTCAGATATCTTACTATTACAAGGCGAAAATTTTGAACGGGGTTTATTTTCGTAGCATACAAACTAGAGAAAGAGACAGGGCGGACCTTATAACGCAATATAATAAAAGGTCCGCCCTCTATATTTCAGATATCTTACTATTACAAGGCGAAAATTTTGAACAGGGTTTATTTTCGTAGCATAAAAATTAGAGAAAGAGACAGGGCGGACCTTAAAACGCAATATAATGAAAGGTCCGCCCTCTATATTTCAGATATCTTACTATTACAAGGCGAAAATTCTGAACGGGGTTTATTTTCGTAGCATACAAACTAGAGAAAGAGACAGGTCGGACCTTAAAACGCAGTATATTTAAAGGTCCGCCATCTATAATTCAGATGTCTTACTGTTAGAAAGAAAACATTTTGGACCAGGTTTATTTCCGTAACATAAAAACTAGTCAAAATGGCAGGGCGGACCTTAAAACGCAGTATAATAAAAGGTCCGCCCTCTGTTTTTCTTTTTTCCCACATACATGTATCTCACTTACAAAGCAAAAATTATGGAAATGCTGTAAG
Organism: Saccostrea echinata; assembly: GCF_033153115.1. Classification (NCBI taxonomy): domain Eukaryota; kingdom Metazoa; phylum Mollusca; class Bivalvia; order Ostreida; family Ostreidae; genus Saccostrea; species Saccostrea echinata. The sequence goes on from NW_026889768.1 coordinate 4,522,702, forward strand.
TTCCTATTGTTTTTTTTTTTCTTTGTTGGTTCGTGTGGTTTTCCAGGGTAAAAAGATAATTAGGTTTATTATATTAGGATGGACGCTAAATTAACTTAGAAAACTCTTTGAATGGCCTAATTGTGCATAAGAATTGCATATATACTACATGTAGTAGTGTACTTTTTTTCATATAATATGCTGACAAAAAGACAAAACTTCAATGTCAATTAATTATCCACTCTATGTACGTTTGCAGGAGATGTGTCTACTGTATTGTATATCTATATGCAACCATAAACATCTGTCTGAAGGGACCAAGGATATATATTATTATTTAATTAGTAATGTTGATGACGTGCAACAAGAGAACTATAACCCCCCCCCCCCACCAACCCACCCACCCCCCCATCACACACACATAAATAAAAAAGAAATAGCCGCTTAAAGTCGTAGAAAATCTAATTTAAACCAAAATCAAAATAAATATAAAAATATTAACAAAAGAACACGACTTGGTGGTGTTTTATGAATTTTTATATCAGTCAAGATCTCAACAGACACTTTCCTTTTCATTTTAGGGGGAAATACATGTCAAGTTGCTCTGTAAAACCCCTCTGTAAATAGTATGGGTGGATAAGATTCTCCTTAGTAAGAAGGTGGAAAAGGAGAAAATTCTGTACTGAAGCGTACTGAGTATTTCCTATGGTGGATAATAAATCCGGGGTTGTTTCTTCCAAGCTCGCTGCATGTCATTTCCGAAATTTTGCATTGCATTTCCGACATTTTTTGTTTTCATTTTACAATACAATCAACGCTAAGTCTAGTAAAAATACAAAGTTTAGTAAGAAAATGCAATAATTTCATTAATAAAACATGCAATTTTTGATCACCAAATTTTAATGCCCACTGAATTATATGTGTTTGAAAGCACCGAAAAACAGAATCTCCTCAACTTTGATTACTTTATTCCGTCAAACATAGTTTCTGTATGTCATAAATTCTACCTAAACCTTTCTGATCTTAAATTCAGTCTGATTATCTTGATTTGAAAAGATGAACAAAAATTCACAACTTACACTTACATGTGTCCGAGGATAAAATCGTCATAAGATTCTTTTAAATATAAGCAGAACTTATTATTTGGAAATCAATGAATTATTCTTGATTTATTCTTTAATTTTTTTATAAGGGAAATTTCAATTTTGTTTTCATTGCCGGAAAAGTACTTTATGATGATAAATGTCTGAGATGAAAATTTTAAAACGTCAGAAATGAAAACTACAAAATGTAGGGAATGAAATAAACAATATTTTAAAAAAAAATCCCGGAAAGAAAATCCTATGCTAGGCTCATTTTCCAAAAGGGGAGGGGTCTTTAAACCCAAGCTCGTTTTTCCGGGAAAAAATATTAATGCGGTAGGAAAGTCTACAACATCAGTACTTTTTAAACTATTTGACATGTATCAGCATAATTTTGCTATACCCCACCCACCAAAAATACAACAACACCATTTATAATCTTTTCATTTTTTTGGGGAGGGGGTGTTTTATTGCTTAAAATGTTCAACTCGATTGACTTTGGTTTGAATTTGCCAATTTATGCACATCTTCCTTAACCAGTGTTAACCCCGGGGTGATATCAAGTAGAATGAAATAATCGTTAGTCTTTAACTGGATAAGAAACGATGGTTATAAAAACACGGGGGATATGCGACTTCAAGTTTCGTCAGGTAAGACAATAGGCCTACCCCCCAAAGCACAGACATGTTGTTTTAACAACAACGGGATAGGCTAGTACACCGTAACACAAGTCCCTGTCAAAGTGACCCTCCAATTATTTTATAGTTAGGTACAATATGAATCGTAAGAATTATGCATAATTATTATTAATGATATAATGAAATATCTTTCGAAAGATATGAAAATTCTTTTTGGGAAGTGGAAGTCGAACGTTGTTAGGAAAGAGACTGTAATGAAATGATCATTGTTGGACTCACGAACACCATATACTGAACAATTTGCCAGTGAAGGTATGTGTATTACATATATGTATTTTTTTTTTTATTTTGCAATGATAATATTGATATCACTTAAACTATAAAAGACACATGTCGTACATGATTTTCCCATAAGGTAACTCGATCAACAGATCTTTGCATCTTTATATTTTTTGTTTTGTGCACTACCTGGGAGGTATGTACTACGATAAGGAGCAAACAGTTAATCAGTGCTAACATCAAATTTTGACTAATTTTTTGATAGATAATTTGAGGTTTTGTACTGAAATATATCATAGTATTAGAAATATAATTAATTAAAATTGGCTAACGAAATCCAGCAACTAGCGAGATATCGCAAGACTTGATCCTTTTAGTATATATACAATGTACATACATGTACGTCCCTGGAACTCTATTTTGCTGGGAGGGACACTTTTATAACAACTATACCTTAAATAATTTAAAAAGATTAATAAAGCAAATTAATTTCGAATCAATAAAGGAGAAAAATCTGCATATTAAACCGAAAGCGGACCTTTTATTATAGAGGCAGGCCGGACCTTATATGTTATCGTATTAGGTCCCCCCGGACCTTTAAACGAGGCGGACCAAATATTATGCGACACCGGTCTCCACGTCCCGCAGTGGGATTCGAACCCGCGACGTAAGGATCAACTCCTTACTTCGCGAATCTAGAGCAGACGCTCTAACCACTGCACCACGCGGGCGACAAGATTTTTGTAGATATAGATTTAATTGAAAAAGGATTATATATTAATGCCTGCTCTATTAATCTGTGGGTATATTTATGTTATATAATGATTTGATAAAACGTAAAATTGATTAATTTCACATAATTCATTTATTCCAGGGGTGTGTTCACTTTTTGGATATATTGTATTACAAAGTTCTGTTTCCAATCCCCAAAACGGAGCTTACAACCCCATTGATGATGACAGCAATACATGTGCTGTGTCAAATAAAGGTGCAGGAGAGTACTGGAGAATACAATTTAACCAATCCCTAACTATTGCCGGTGTCTATCTTCGGTTAAAAGGAGGCAAGCAATAAGAGTATCTATTTAATGTACTATAATTTCATTATATTTCATTATCTACATAATTTTAATATTTCTTTGTTTCATTTCTTTTAGGTAATTACACAATAGAAGTGCACAATGCTTCTGATACTTCCAGTCGACAAGTTTGTGGTTATAAACAACTGCCCTTTGAATTTGCTGCTAGCAATGTTAATATCACCTGTAAACCAGACTTACACGGAGATGTTATTATCGTTAAAAGGACAAATAATGAAAGTTTGTCACTGTGTGACTTTAAACTTAAAGGTATGAATATCTTATCTATACATCATTCATTTTAAAATATGAATATTGATAAAAAAAACAAATTTTTGAAAAAAAGTAGCTGGTTTGTATAAACTAAAGGAATTGAACAAGGCAGTGCATTTTATTTGCTTTAGTTTATTCATAAATTTTCATGTGATGATATCTACTATGTTTGCAGTGTGTGAGTTTAACAACCTTGACATTCTGTGTACAAAGTGTACTCCGTCCAGAAGCTGTAAATCATGTGACGGTTCACATTATGGGGTTTGGTGTGAACGTCCATGCTCGCCCAGATGTGTACCCGGAACATGTGACGAGCTGATTGGAGAGTGCTCAAGATGTAAAGATGGGTACCATGGGAACAAATGCCAAATCTCAAGTGAGTTTATGAAAGTTTAAAGTATAAAAGGAGGTTTTAAAAATTAGCATTTTACTCATTTGCAATATCATATATATAAAAGTTTTATAAACTTTGTTACACTCTGAAGAGCCTCACGGCGAAAGCGCTTAGTGTAATAATTAAATGTGAACTTGTTTGTTTATCTTGGATTTTATTTTTAATTTATAATCTACCTATACCGTGGACTTTTACTACAATTTCACTATATATATATATATATATATATATATATATATATATATATATATATATATATATATATATATATATATATATATATATATATATATATATATATATAACCGTTAATTTGAATAAACCCTTTAACTCATCATTTGATATATGCATCTACTCATTATAATGCCGACAATTTGAATACCGCGCGTCAGCGCGATATGATAATTTGTCGACACGGCCAGGTGTGTTATAGGACCTACCACATCCAAAAAATAAGAATTCAATACTTATATTTACATTCTCTAATTTTCTTTCTTCATAATTGTTCAATTCGTTAATTTTATTATGAATTTAGCGCCTGTCACAACTAGTGGTCTTGGAGACTTAAGAGCCGTTTGTGACGTTGGAAAGTTAAATAACGCATATGAACATTGCGAGGAAAACATGACAAATTAATTTTAAACGCACAGTTGTTGTATTTTGCGTTAATTTAACAGGGTAGATGTTTTTCTTTAATTAAACTGAGTCAAACAATATACATTTTGGTGTAATTATAATTAATTTCTCGTGGTTGTGCTTTATTCGGACAGATCTAAGCAACAAGTAAAATAATTTAAATCCAACATTCTAGACACCGTTATTGAAAATGATTGACGCCCCGTACGCTTTATGTATCTTGTCATACCTTCCACTGTATCTTCTCCTGAATGACAGCCTTCTAACAGACTCATGTTAACCGCGCAACCTTTCGTATGCTTTTATCCTCCATCTAATCCTTTACGTTATTGAAAATGCATATAGTTCTTACTGTTTATTCGGTGTCACGGTGACAAGGTTTCGCGTGTTATAGAGATTTGAAGATTTCTAGATTTCTAATGGATTTCATAAAGAAAATTACACTGAATGTAAATATTTTTCCATAATAATCTGTTTGATTCCTTGCCTTGATTCCTGATATGTTATCAGACTCAAACAAGTCATAAAACTTACTAGCAAGTCTCTTTGTAGGTTTTGTTGTAAAGCCTGTATGAAGGATCCTTGTAGTAATAAAGAAAGGTATGTATTCAATCCTTTATTAAAAGCTTTTGCATTGATAGATAAAACAAATGTTTTCTCTTATGTAGATATCATTAATTATCTTATGTTTTTAAAAGAAAAATTTATTATTCATCCGTAAGTAAGATATTTATTCATCCGTAAGAATAAATAAAGTCCGTTCTCCTATCAATAGATCTGAGTTTGTTTTTTTACAAGACAGTGAATATAAATAACTGTACATTGCTACAAATATACGTCGTTGACATGTATGAACAGTCAGTTAATTGCATCTTCACGCACACATATTTTCACACACACATACACCCTCACACACACACTTGTTTTCTTGCAATGCTACATGAATTTATAGCAAACTTTCTTTACTGTCACATTGTCCTGACATTAAACCATTCAACATTCAACTTCTTTACATAAATGAAAAAACAAAATGAATACTGTTTAGCAGGTTAATATCGCAGTCGGAAAATATGGCGATTTGTTCAATTTGCAGCAAATCGCGGTCGTTTGTATTCACAGGAATGAAAAATTATACGAAAACTTTTTCAGCACTGCAAGTATTTTCCTTTCGTTTTGTGTCGATTCTGAACCCGATTAAATAGAACGAAACACCATACTGATCCCGATTAGAAGACGATATGTTGTACGATTTACAATGTTACGCATTCAGATAAATATTCTTTTTTCTTTCATTTCTTCTTTCTTCCTTTTCATTAAATATCTTTAAAATACAAATGAGTCTATACCTAAGTGATTTACTCAAGTGATTTTCGTATCCAGACCTATTAATATTCATGTTAAAAAGAGCTATTTGGCAAGTGTTCGCTCACAGGTATGTTTTCAGTTGCGTACAAAGTAGTATTTACTGCAGTATGCTTAGATTTCCCTGAATCTAGAACAGTTGTCAGTACCGATAGTCAAAATGTTGAACTGTTATAAAATTGAATGAATGCATGTGTAACAGTGTAATAAGACTGACTGATACGCACGGGTGAAATCTAACAATACATATTTTATAGGTAATTAACATCGCACCTCTACTGGGTGGAAGAATTAAATGTTAGTTATAGACGTTTGTCTATCATTTAAGCTTTAAAAACTACAACATGTTATGATTGATCCCTACAACCGCATAATTAGTCTACATGTCCGCTATATTAATTACTGCTTTTATGTTTGCAAGGAAACACACAAAGAGTTAACGAATCTAATCACAGATATCGGTAATACATGTGTATTTTAATTTATCCTTATAGACCTTTGCAGAAATATTCACTGTTTGTTGAATTCGTCGAATTTTTATTTCCGCGAATAAAGCGAATATTTACTCCGCGAGTTAATTTCATTTAACTATTGACAATAAGAAGACAATATAAATAATATTTTCTTATACATTTTTTGAAGACAGCCATGTATCAGGAATGGAAGGGGCTCTTGGATATCAGCTGATAGGAGTAGAGAACTACCAGAATGCAGTGTATAGAATTATTGTATTCTGTGTCATGTGAATAGAACCATTAAAATATGCTCTATAATGTTTTATATAAATGGTCTGACATCTTTTCTGGCATTTTCATTTTAAACATATATTTTTGCATAACATATTCTGTATAAATACTACACATCTGAGTGTGTATAATTAGTAAACAATTTTCAAAAAAAAAATATTTCTAACATAAATATGCCTTTATCATTCAAAACGTTTATGGTTTCTTTACATGATTATATTTGTGAATAAATTTAGTTGAGGGTGTATATCATTTTTTTTTATTTGAACAATGCATAAACAGTTATGTAGAATAAAAGATTTAAATAATATTCATGAAATATGGAGATTTGAACAGTGTTTAAGCTGAAAGTCCATTTGAACAATGCAATTCGTAGCGGTGCAAACGCGGATCTCCTAAAACATCAGATGTGGGATTATTTTATTCACTCATTAATTTAACTTATAAGCTTGAATACTGTTTGTTATTTCCCTATTCCATTACCACAGTCTATAATATGGGTATATTCTAATATGATAAAGAACACATCATACATATACATTACATGCATTCTTCATTTTCCCTTTTATTTTGCTTGAAATGAGATATATATATATATATATATATATATATATATATATATATATATATATATATATATATATATATATATATATATATATATATATATATATATATATATTATAGCAATAACAAAGATAACTTGTGTTGGTTTGCATCGCTCTAAAACTTTAAGTTTAATGTATGAAATACTCAGTTCAGCTTTCATCTCATTTGATCCAGAAACTTGATCAGATACCGATATCTCGTCCCCAACGTACACTTGATCCATATGTTTTATAAATGCACAATCTTTGATTTTTCTGGATGCTTGCCTCTATCAAATTTTCAAAGAACGTACTATTAATCCATCTGGAGGAAGAGCTAATTTGTTCCCATAAATATCTTGTTCGTCTAAACGAAAAACATATTTTTCCGAACAGTTATCTTATTTGTTACAATAATATTTTATTCGTCCGAACAGTTTTATGTAAATGTAAGTAAAAGTAAATGTATCTGTAGTTAAGGTAACGATAAAGACCAAAGAAATTTTGAAATTTATTGATTATCATTTATGAAGGTATTGAAAGACCTGTAATAACAACTTATTTTCAGTATCCTACCTCTTTAAAAAGTTGATCGTAGTAAGAATATGCATTATAAGGTACCGAATAAGTTGGGAGACATTAACACCGTATAATGGTGATAGTGGAATATCTTCAAATTAATGAGGAAAAGTTGGTGATGGAAAGCCATGACTAAATTTAGCTGTAAGAAGACGAAACATTCCGTAGTCAAATTAAATACAAAACAAAGACCGAACAATGTGTATGAAACAAGTGAGTCAAAATACGACCCAATGATAGGTCATTATAACGACCATAGAATTTGCGGAATTCTGACTTTAAATGAGGTATTTGAAATACGATAACATCAACTTATATGTCAGTGACCTGCCTCGATTTAAATATTGGTCGTACTCAAAGTACTCTGGAGTAGCGAATAAGTTGAGAGACATGAACACCAAAAAGCTGGTGATAAGGGAATATCACTACACAAATAAGGAAAGTTGACGATGGAAAAGCTGAAGTCATCTCAATTGTCACACAGTCTAGTTGTTAGTTGGCCTTTGTCGTCTATAGTCAGTAAAACACCCAAATATGAAGCGGATGTGGCTGACTTTTATTTCAAATTCATAAATAAATCGAGTCGACATATGAATGGAAATAACAATTGTTTATTGAAAAACGTCGTCGATATATCTGATTGTCGAGACGAAGGCCAATGCACGTATTTCATGTAGGTTTTTGTATAAAAACATACAAGTTTTACACAAACTTATACAAGTTTTTGAATAAATTCTGCTTCATAGGAATATAAAAAACAGATCGGCTGATAAGGAACATAATTAGTACCCGTCGAGATTCCGGGATTCGAACAGTTTGTTAGAGGACTTGGTCTCCGAAGACTACATAAATGTTGTCAATCAGGAACTCCAGCAGAATTTTAATATCAACATCAGAGTACTTATGTGAAGAATCAGTGACGTTTTACAAAGTAATTTTGTTCATGACCAATCACAAGGTGTAAAAATTTCTGAGTTCTGAGTTTTTATTTGAGAAGCAGTTATGTTTGATAACAAAACCTTGTTTTTAATTTATCGTAAACAAGTTTTACCGTATTTACAAATTTTTATGGATATGGGCCATTTTTCGACGTCGAAAAATGACTCCTGGTCATATTTCTACAAGAGAGTCTTTAAGTTTGATATGTATTTTACAATTGTTTTTATTGATTCCAGATGGGCATTTTTATGTTCATGTTCTTTTACAGTATTGATAAACAGCTTTGTCGTGAATTTTGCAATCCTTCGATCAGTGCTTCATGAAGAAAAACGTATTGCTCCTAAAATGAAAAACAAAAGGCCCATGGGCCACATCGCTCACCTGAGCACATTGGCTAGGCAAAAGCACAAATCAGTTCAGTATTGAAAAGATTACGGATGGGGGGGGGGGGGCTTGAGTTTTAAAATACCTGATGATGCTTCCATGTCAATATAACAAATGGCTTGTTGTACTTGAGAAGATTTAAAAAAATATTTCCCATATATTCCTTTGTAAAAATTTGATCCCCCATTGTGGCTCCTCAGTATCCTAGAGGTCATCATTTGAACAAATTTGAAACTACACTACCTGGTGATGCTTCCATATCAAAATGACTAAACATGATTTTCAGTTCTTGAGAAAAAGAAATTTTCCTATATGTTCCTATGTTAAATTTTCGATCCCCCATTGTGGCCCCACCCTATTCCCGGGGGTCATCATTTTAACAAACTTGAATCTACACTACGTGAGGACGCTTCCATATCAAAATGACTAATCATGGCTTTGCAGTTCTTCAGAAGATATTTTCCTATATATTTCTATTTAAGACTTTGATCCTCCGTTGTGGCCCCACCCTACCCCTGGGGTCATGATTTGAACAAACTTGAATCTATACTACCTGACGATGCTTCCACATAAATATGATCAATCAGGGCTTTGCTGTTCCTGAGAAGAAGATTTTTAAAAATTTTCCTATATATTTCTATGTAAAACTTTGATCATCCATTGTGGCCCGACTCTACCCCCGGGGGTCATGATTTGAACAAACTTGAATCTATACTACCTGAGGATGCTTCCTTATAAATATGACCAATAAGAGCCTTCCTGTTCCTGAGAAGATTTTTAAATATTTTTCCTATATATTTCTATGTAAAACTTTGATCCTCCATTGTGGCCACACCCTACCCCCAGGGGTCATGATTTGAACGAACTTGAATCTACACTACCTGAGGATGCTTCCATATAAATATGACTCATCATGGCTTTGCTGTTCTTGTGAAGAAGAGTTTTAAAGATTTTTCCTATATATTTCTATGTAAAACTTTGATCCTCCATTGTGGCCCTGCCCTATCCCTGGAGGTCATGATTTGAACAAATTTGAATCTACACTACCTGAGGATGCTTCCACATGAGTTTCATCTTTCCTGGCCCTGTGGTTCTTGAGAAGAAGATTTTTAAAAGATGCTATTAATTTTTCACTAATTCTTTATTATCTCCCCTTGAAAGAGGGCGTGGCCCTTCATTTGAACAAATCCCCTTCACCCAAGGATACTTTGTGGCAAGTTTGGTTGAAATTGGCCCAGTAGTTCTTGAGTTCAAAGTTTACAGACGGACAGGCAGACAGACAGACGGCCAGACAGATGGACGCCAGACAAAAAGTGATCAGAAAATCTCACTTGAGCCTTCGGCTCAGGTGAGCTAAAAAGAAATGATTCTCCGTAAATTCTTCTTTCTAAATGAAAGACAGAGAAACAGAAATAAAGTGATTGGGAGAAGGAGAAAGTTGGAAAATCATCACATCTAATAAAGTATACTTACATATGTCTGAACACACTTTGCTCTTTGCTGGCGGAGGGAAGCAACGTACGACTTGACGTCTACATAATTATCTACAGTCCCCTCATCTAACATGTAGTCTAGCGCAATAAAAGTTCCCGTGCGCCCGATTCCGGCGCTAGGAAATAAAGTATATTACCATCATTAAATAGAGGACATTATACAATTATAGCTGTGTTTTTTTTAATTTAATGATTAAGCCACCTGCGGAGTAGAATATTCACTGAGGTCGAAGATGTAGGAAAAAAACTGATGTTACATTCACCTGGAAATCGGGTGCTGGTGAAATAACTTTTCATTACTGATAGTATCAAAGGACAAGTGCACTTAAGCAATGATTAATGGGCCCTTTTTCAGTGCCGTTTTACTTTGGAATATATTACCAAATTGTTCTTTTTTGGTAATAGCTAAACAAAAGTGGATATTTCTAATTAAAATCACGTTAAAACATCACCTAAATCAGCATGGATATGAAACAAATGAAGATTTTTAAATGCCTATACATACCCCAAAATCCGGAAAAGTCGTACCGAACCTCTTTGAGTTTCGTTTATTTAAATCAAGGGGAGGAGACATTTAAATCGGACACTTGAACAATCTGATGGTGGATCACTGACGGGCGCGTTTTCTGAATGATAATTTGCGCTATTTTACCTGAGAAAAAAAATCAAATGAAGTTGTAAAGATGCCTGTAGCCATCAAACTAAGAAATTTGCACGCTTGCATTTGAAATAATACAGTAAGTATTTTAATTCAAAACATTAATTCCTTTAAATTTTAAAATGAAAAAAGTGTATTTAGGTGGCTTTCATTACCGGTACCATTGTCTTGCATGAATGTTAAGAATGTTTGACGCTTTCATGTATGATCGATGACATTTTAACGACGCTAAACTCTCCTAACGCTCCCGTGTTCATAAAACCAAATACATAAAATTTCTCTATGCGGCACGACTTCGATATAATGATGCAAAACGTGGCTATCTTCAATTTACAGTGAGCACCTTTGAGGAATGTTTACCTGGGTAGAACTCACGTGACTACCGGTATTTTAAATAATTTATTCCACGGGTGGGTTCAACAAAGGTAATACAGGTAAATAGCTCTCGCTTGCTATTGGAAAAACATTGAACTTTTTATATATTTTTAATATTTTAAGTACAAGCCTAATCTTGTACAAATTTCCTACTTTCACACAAGTTTTATAAATGTATAATGAGTTTTTTGTCATTCGCACAAGTTTGTACAACGTTAGACTGACAGTAAACAAAACCTTTGAAATGAATGATAGTCCTCGATTTACTATAGAAAGTCACAAATGTCGGCTGACCCCTACCACATTGTATGACTTTGCTCTTTGTATATTCATGAATTTCACCGATAAAATTTGTTGAATCTTATGGTTTAAATATCAATTAATGATCTGAGATGAAAAATTATGCTTAATTTGATTCTTCATTTTTTCACATTTTACCGGGGCCCATAAGTGCACTCGTCCTTTGAAGTTTTTGATCTATTTTTTTTTCAGTTAAGAAAATAAAATACATTTAGTCATTAAATAGAGGACATTATACAATTATTGCTGGGTTTTTTTTTTTTAATTTAATGATTAAGCTACCTGAGTAGTAGAATATTCACTGAGGTCGAAGATGAAGAAAAAAAACTAATGTTATATTCACCTGGAAGTCGGGTGCTAGTGAATTAACCTTTCATTACTGATCGTATCAAATTTGAAGTTTTTGATCTATTTTTTTTTTCCAGTTAAGAAAATAAAATACATTTAGTATGATTTCTACAATGTTGGATCTCAATCAGTCAGAAAGCTAGAAATGATACAATCATACGATAAATATATTTTCTTCTTACAACTTAAATATCTTCAAAATGTTCATCAAAATTAAAGTGTACGATTCATTCAACTTTAAATGTTGAATACATTGTAAGCTTTTGAATATTGATTTATTTCAACATTTTGCACTTAAAGTTCAGTGAATGTGCAAAAGCATAAGGTACTTAAGGAAGTTGGATCCTGCCATCAAAAGTAATGTGAATTTTTAATCAAGTATATTTTTAGAATTTAGACACATAGCTTAATTAAAAATCAAACCAAAAAATGGGGGTCAATGCGCTTCTTTTGGCACTACAGAGCATTTAGTTTGACCTTTTTGCACTGTAAATACATCTTTCAAATAAATCAGTTTTTAAAGTTTTTCCTCCAATATTTTTTATTCAAATAAATTATGGGAACAAATACAGTCTTATTTCATCTTGAATAGACACATTAAAATTTGTGACAAGTAAAAAAATTTTCAAATTACTCCGCATGTTCAGTTATTTGACCTTTTTGCACTCAAAAAATTTCATTTTTCTGGCATTAAAAATTTTACAAGCAAAAATATCATTTGAAAGTAATGACATTTTACTGACTTTAAGAGGAATGGTTAAAAGTATCTTATATATTTAGAAAATAAAATAAAAAGTGGGGGTCTGTGATGTTAATTTTTAGATATTACTAAAATAGTGCTAATTTTAAGATTAAAATAGTGATATTTTTTTCTTGATTTTCACAATGTATTTGCTATATTTATCAAATTTGATGATAGAATTCATGAAAGTTTATTTAACATATAATTAAGGACCAGTATAAAACAGTTCACTGCACAAAATAACTCTGTGTGCAGACTGCATGTAAAAATAGGAATCCAAACTTAGCATACTTTAAATACTTCGAATGAGAAAAAAATGATCATTTTCTTCTAAAAAAAACCTTCCGCCACAAAATATAGTTCCTCACTTAATGCTTTTGGTATGGAATTTAATCATGGAATTTTAACTGAATATAGTTTAATTGGCATTATAAAATTTAAAATTATTGTAAGAATTATAACTTTATGCAGAATTTTTGAAATATACGTTAAGATATAAATCTGCTCAAAAGCTCAGGAGCGAACCTCGTTAAAGGACTTATCGCATGTTTCTAATTATTTGAAATTAAAAGCGTATTACGTTCCTTATGACTACAATTTATAAATTCTGTGTTTTTACTGTGGATAAATCATGGTAATTAACTAATTATTGACTCAAACGAAAACCCCTGAATTGAAAATCTAAGTTAATTAGACAGCGATCACGTGACTCTGTGACGTCAATCGAAACTTCTCGGGCCTTTCCGACAAGCGGAAAAACAACCTCGAATGTGTTACATAGGCGTCCATGACAACCCCCCTTTTCATAAACTTTGAAATAAATGTAGGGAGACCTGTTATCTGTAGAGTTTGGAGCTCAACTTTATTGAATGTAAAGATATTATCTAAAATATACTACAGGAATGACTTCTAACTCTATCTTTCCAATGCTTGTATAAATAGGAAGCGACTCCATCTTGTATAAATTTTTAACATCCGGTGATGTTAATACATTCGAGGTTGTTTTTCCGACCTTCGACGGAAAGACTCGAGATGATGCGATTGTCTGTGACGTCAAAGGCGACAATGGCGGATCAGCTCTTCATTAATCCTACTAAAATATACGCGATACGATCTGATTTTCTGCGTTGTGGACGACCAAATCACTTATTTTATCGATATAAAATTGAATATTCAACCTTATATGTTAAATTGTCAGCAAGAAAATATCTGAAAAATCTGTTAATATTGTAAAAATAGCAGCTACGATAGCGAGGGAGACTCAGCGAAGACGAAGAAACTCGCCATAACAATGCAGTTTGATTTGTCATCTTATCACATGTATTAACTTATTTGTTTTACAAATTAAACATTATATAACTTTGTTATTCTTCGTTTTGTATATAATATTATATTAATTTATGCAAGTCTTCATATGTTTTTAAAGGATGGCGATCTTGAAAAATAATTTCCCGATCACGAAACATTGCCGTAATTAGAGCTACAGGTTCTAAATGTTTTGAATAAAAAACGAAAATATCTTAAAATCCTTATACATTAGAACTAATTAATGTTTCTATAGTAATTGAAAAGCGTATAAGGAATTAATTTTTTCAGCATTTTTCGTAATTTAGCTGCATTTGTCATTGATAACTCCGTTAATAGTGTGCATATTCTCATCTCTCTATCACCAATTGTCGCCTATGACGTCAGAGCAGTATTTCGCCGAAATCCGACTGAAATATGCATATTGCCGTATTTGAATTTCACTCTCAATATCTCTTAAAATATGCTTTCAACAACGTTTATTGTATTCATAATTTTCATAAAATTACGATTTTTGAAAGATCATGCGATAAGTTCTTTAAGTTTTATTCCTAGATTTATTCCCTCAAAATATTTGTTTATGCAAATCAACAGTTTTCTGTCCTACCTGCAATGAACAACAATTGGGCCATCAGATGTTGTCAGTCCATTTCGCACCAAATTCCGGAAACAAATTAAAGAGGCCAAGTCCTCCGGAACAGAATTATCAGACCAAGTCGTGAAATGGAACTGTGTTACTCGCTTCACTTCATCATTCTAATATAAATAAATATTTGATTTTTAAAAATCTTGGTCAGATTCCCAACGTTTGAATTCTGATAATGCAAAATATAGTGGTCCAATCTCTAAGCAAGTATAAATAGTAAGTTGTTAAGATAGAGAAAGACTTCATCAATTGATATTCAAAACTGATAATTATATCAAGCAATGTTTATACAGTAGTAAATGTTGTTTGTAACACTTGCATCTTTTGAGACTATAAGATATCTTATAGTATAGCGGTCATATTCATCCAGTGTGTCCAGTTTGATGTGATAAGGCCCTATGTCTATTTCTGTGTCTGTGTCTTCTGTCCAATACCTCAGGCACTTCATCTGAAAATTACCACAAAATAAAACAAGAGGCCCATGGGCCACAACACTCACCTGAGTCAATATGGCCCTACTGTTCTTCATCAGCAGATTTCTTCTCCTATATATTCATATGTAAAGCTTTGATCGCCTGTTCTAGGCAAACCCTACCCCCATGTGAAATGTTTTGAATGAAATTGAATCTAAACTTTCTGAGGATGCTTTTATATTCATATAACTAATCATGCATGGCTTTGCTGTTCTTGAAAAAGGAATTATTAAGATGTCTGCCACCCTACCCAGCTGGGGGGGGGGGGGGGGAGTCATGATTTGAACAAACATGAATCTAAACTACCTGAGGATACTTCCATATCAATATGACTAATCATGGCTTTGTTGTTCTTGAGAATAAGATTTTTAAAGATTTTCCTATACATATGTTCTTTTTTAAAACTTTGATCCCAATTAAGGCCCCACCCTATTACTGGAGGATGCATTGAACAAACTTGAATCTACACTACCCGAGGATGATTCATTATCAATATGACTAATTGTGGCTCTGTTGGTCTTGAGAAGAAGATTTTTAAAGATTTTTTTTCTATATATATTTCTATGTTAAACTTTGATCCCCCATTGTGGCCCCTCCCTACCCCCCGGGGGTCATAATTTGAAGAAACTTGAATCTACACTACCTGAGGATGCTTCCATATTAATATTACTAATTGTGGCTTTGTTGTTCTTGAGAAGAAGATTTTTAAAGATTTTTTTTCTATATATTCCTATGTAAAGCTTTGATCCCCCATTGTGGCTGCACCCTACCCCCGGGGGTCATGCTTTGAACAAATTTGAATCTACACTACCTGAGGATGATTCCACATCAATATGACGAATTGTGGCTGTGTTGTTCTTGAGAAGAAGATTTTTAAAGGTTTTTCCTATATATTTCTATGTAAAACTTTGATCCTCCATTGTGGCCCCGCCCTATCCCCGGGGGTCATGATTTGAACAAATTTGAATCTACACTACCTGAGGATGCTTCCACACGAGTTTCATCTTTCCTTGCCCTGTGGTTCTTGAGAAGAAGATTTTTAAAAGATGCTATTAATTTTTCACTAATTCTTTATTATCTCCCCTTGAAAGAGGGTGTGGCCCTTCATTTGAACAAACTTGAATCCCCTTTACCCAAGGATGCTTTGTGGCAAGTTTGGTTGAAATTGGCCCAGTGGTTCTGGAGAAGAAGTCGAAAATGTGAAAAGTTTACAGACGGACGGACAGCTAGACAGCTAGACGGACGACGGACAAAATGTGATCAGAAAAGCTCACTTGAGCTTTCAGCTCAGGTGAGCTAAAAATACATAGACTATCTGCCAAAAGGATAATAATCATATATCATTTATCATGTAAATGGCAAGAAAGACCAATCTGATAATGACAATCAAAGAGTATTCATTAAGACCTAAAAAATATATGGCTGTTCTCTAGTAATCTTTTTTTCTTTTAAAAAAGCATATAATGATTTTAACAATACAAACACATATCGTAAATACCTTTTCGCCCTCATATAAATTGGTTAACATGACAATTCTAGTACAATCTGTTTGCCAGATAAGCGTCCAGAAATCTTCTATGGTTTCCATTGTAAAAGGTCCTAAAAATATGTATACAAGGTACTAAGTAATCAATTTAGCAATTGAAGAACTGCGAACGATAGCATTGTTCTCCCGCCCACCTCCAAGTCAATTTTCAAAAGTTAACACATTTGAATGGTTTTTTTATATTTATGTAGATATTTATAGGGATTTTCATAAAACATTACTTCTTTAGGAAAACAAAGAGAGATAACTCTATAATTTGGGTAAAACTCGTGTTTTTCACTATAGAAATCAACGGAAAACGGAAAATATTTTTAAAACATCTCCCCCCCCCCCCCCCGTGAAACAAAAATTCCTTTTTACAGGTAATATGGACTGTCATTTCACAAATTCATGTCATAGCTTTTTGTGTTTCACGGGGGGAATATATGTTTACAGACAAAAAACTACAAAAATGCTTATTTTTCACCAATTTCAAAGATTTTACAACTAAAACATTGTATTTTATTAATAATATATGTTTAATTTTATATGCGTAAAACATAAGAAAAGATTTAAGGAACATTTATTCATATCCAAGGATATTTTAAAATGTGTTGATGCTTTAAAGCCCGATTTCAATGGAAAATATCGTCTACCCCCCTTATTTAAGAGCTTGAATTAGGGGTAATTAACTATTTAACACTTGCATTAAAATTATCAGACAATTACCATTGAACTGTTCTTTGCATTCAACAAAGATTTTACGGTCGAATTGCCATTAGTATTGAATTTAATGGGTGTAAAATGTAGGCGGGAATCGAGAGTTAGCGTGCGTAGTTCTTTGTGAATAACTTTAATCAAACCGTTTATTTTATATGATAGATAGATAGATAGATAGATAGATAGATAGATAGATAGATAGCCAGCCAGCCAGCCAGATAGATAGATATATGTTATTTTATATATATATATATATATATATATATATATATATATATATATATATATATATATATATATATATATATATATATATATATATATATATATATATATATATATATGTTTATTAGATAAATCGTTTTTCAAAAATGTTTATTTGATGTCATTTTAGTATAAAGAAGCTACCTTGGGCTGCGATGTAGGCCTTTTCCTTCTTGTATCCCTTGTGTATAATAGTATACATAATAATTGTCATTATATTTTTATCGAGCAATATAGAATTAAAATTATCTGAACCAGTAGAAAATAGTGAACATGCAAAGTATGCATAGTATTTAAAATAATATCGAGTGCATAAATTTGAATCTAATATCATTAAAACATTTCCTCTTTGTATTTGAAATTGATTTCATTTCAACGGAAAAGAAAATTAAAAAAAATAATTAAAATCAACAAGCTCTCCTCGAAGGGAGGAAACATATTCTATAATTATTTCTCTATAGTTCAAAAGTCAATTAAACAAGTTATTTATATATGAATTTAATTCTTCCTTGTTTGATGAATGTAAAAGTTATTTAAAAAGAACACCATACTGCTATGTAGGAAGCGTTGATATAATCCGATTTCTCTGGGTCATCCGTTCTATCCAGTACCACTCTGCTGTGATCGTCTAAACGACAGATAAAAAATAACATTCTTCTCGCATAATATTAAAGATCAAAAAATTATTGTCGTCTAGATTTTCCTCTCTCGAATCGAAGGTAACGACTAACTATCAAAAATTCATTTTTGTCTCTCGAATCGAAAGTAACGACTAATTCTTACAAGGGTAGATTGTTTTATATCTATTTTTCCTCCTGTTGACAAGTTTTAAAGCCTCTGAGTATGGTTCCAATAAACCGTCAGGCAAATCCTAGAAATAAATTCAAACATAGAACATTTCAAAACAAAACAAAATATTTCATCGGGTTTAAAATTATATATGCAAAAATATTGTAAATAACTTTTAATTGTGTGCAAAATTATGTGTCATTTACTTTAAATTCCTTTTCCAAAGAATGATCGGCTTTCTTTTCTGGAAAACTCCGTATAAATTCCTCTACCGATATCCTCATCGATTGAAGGTTCGAATACTCTACTGTAACATTTTCCTCTTCTTCTACATCATTATCACCGATTTCTTCTTCATAAATAACGTTACCATTCCTAAGGTTTTCCGGGAGAAGATCGATGTTTGAACCCTCCTCTGCAGAAGCATATGTTACAACCATGTCTACCTCGCCTTTCCTTAGCATTCTTAGGCTCCATAATCTATTTACAAAGTGTCCGCTTTAACTTACTTAAAAAAGCATTTTTTCAATTATTTCCAATACCAAAGTAATATTGAGTTAATCTTACCAATGTACTCTTCAAATGTAAGAAGAAGAACAGGGAAGTTACAATTTAGTTTTATTTCAAATTAAATTGAAGCATATCTGTATCATAAGAATTGATAAGATTACATTTGATCGTAGTTGTTTTATTCCATAACTGTTAATTGAATTTTGAAAATAATATTTTCATTGACTAACTGGTAGTCACCCGTCAGCCCCCTATCTTCTTACACATTTTACAAAGAGCTCGATCTAGCAAGTGTTGAGCTCCGAAAAAACTATAAAATAATGTATTATGTTAAGCGTGTTGGATATTTGGAGGAAATACATGTTTAACAAGCTAGCAAAGATTTGATTTAGTGCCTTTCTGAATGTGCTAGATATTTTAATATATATAAAGACATTTAGCTATGTACTTGATATAGCGGGTGCTGTTTTCCGCCAAAACACTGAAAAGAATACACAGCCAAACGTAATACGGTTACTGTATATTGTTTACAAGCTTATCTTTTAAAAAAAGATAGGTGAGCTAGCGCGTTAGCCATCATAAAACAAAGAATTAGATATCTGAACCCTTTGTTAAGTTGCTGAATCAATTAATTATTAATAGGCGCAGTGGTGCACTGTGTAAGGTGGAGGAAGGAGGGGGGTGTCTCAATTCAGAATGAATGGTGAAAGTGGGCTTCACATCGGCGATGGCATAAGTCATTAACTGTGCTTTAAGCATTCTGTAGCTGACTGTTATTTCAATTTTGAGGTGAAATATAAGAGATCAGTAGAACCTAGGTATGGACACGTAGTTTAAAATTATCCAGTGTGGTACTGTTTTGTAGCAATCGCATCTTCTCGGGTCTTTCCGGTAACATATACAATCTGATTAAAATCAGATCCTTTGATCCGCTCACATAGATTGCTGCACAAGGCCAAGATTTTAATCAAGTTGGCAACATATATATCCGAGATTGTTTGCCGAGCTTGCCAGAAAGAAGTTAAGAAATACTTGGTTATTAATATTCTTTTAGAATTAACCGATCTCTTCAGTCTTGGCATTATAAGACCTAAGTTTAACTGTTACTTTTTTAACATTTGTATACAGCTTAGACAACAAAGCACAAAACTTTAGATCATATGTATTTTCAGATAATTAAACGAAATTTACATGGTACAGTTTATCTACAGGTCCCAGAATGCCCTACCTCGAAGTCAAGCATGCGTATTCCAGGAAAATAGACTAACGTAGTTGCTAGCGCTCGAGAGCGCTAGCAATTAAGCTACTGTGCATTACTAAGTAGTTAATGGATCAAAGAATTTCTATCAGAGTACAGACAAGGCGTTTTCATAGGCTGTATTTGAATCTCTTTTGAGACTGTATTCATTTAAACTTACTTGTGAAGTAACAGCGCCCCAGAAATAAGAACTAGAATAGAGGATATAACCAAGAACACAATCAGTGTAGTCTCAGAATTCTCATCTTCGTTATATCCCACAGGATCTGAAATAAAGACAATATAATGCTATTAGACCCACGTGTGCAACAGAGACCTCACCTGATCCTTGGCTCCATCATTATGTAACTATAACTCGTGTCTATAAATCTCTTTTATTAGCCTTTCAACAGGTTTATGAATTTGCTGATCAGTTCAGATACAGGCTACATTGATTTTAAAATTTGATGTCTTATATCTATTATATGCCACAAAGTATCTGTCACAAAAATTAATGAAGGTTGCAAATGTCGATTTCTCGCCAAGGAAATTATTTACAATGAGTATAGAAATGTAATTAACTAAAAAAGAAGTGAGGAATAAGATGAAAATTATAAAATACTTATAAGCAAACTCTTTCAAAATAGGTATGTTTTTGTTTCAATAAACTCGTTCAGAATTGTACCACCTTGTAGGCAGATAAGAGCGATTCATAATAGCTTTTAATGCATCTTTTTGTTCAACACAGATATGATTGTGATATTATAGAAATCATTTATATGCCACATCTCCACATCATGAGTTTCTTCTAATTCTTCTCAAACAAAATGGTTTTCTTTTATTTTTGATTGCACCATCTGGTATTGTTATGTACATGTAACTTATTTTTGATGTAATCGTCAAGGATTAACTTTAATTAAATATTCTTCTAGGAAACAACTATGTCATGAGCATGCTTTAGGCTGTAGGGTGCTAATGGGATTTCTCTTTTCTGTGTGATCATTTTTAAAAGCACTGACAGACTTCCATACTCTTTCGTACACAATACATTTGCCATATATCAAACTATATAATTTACAATCTGATTGTTTATGCTCAACCACCACTTTGCATAATTAAGTAATACACAAGGTGCATAAAGTTTCCCTACCTGAACACAGCGTTGGCGTTGATCTTTCAGTAGAGTCACTGATACTACTATTTGTCATAATGATTTTGTTCTTTTTATCAGCGTTCAGAATGCAGAGCCATTACACAAAACTGCAATGGGATTGTTTCCTCCTATAGATACAATCCATGTATGCGGAAGTCATACATTAATTCTGGCGCTATGTAAAGTATGTGTGAGTATGTTAATAGTTCAACATGAACTATTACAATGTAGTATACAACGTAATATACTAAATAGTGGAATATGTAATTGATCAGGGACAAAAACACTAACATGGATCACATTTAACATCCTTCAGTACCAAAAACAAATTGTATGTCCCTCCATGTAAAGTAACATTTTTGATGTGTAGTATATTATTGATTGATTGAAATGGACAAATGATACATTTTTTGCCCCCTCCCTCTTCCCCATATTGTGACCCTTAAGGGCCCTGTCACACCAAGCTGCGTCCACACGGAGTTATTACGGCGTTGTTAAATTTTTAAAATCGCAGTGGAATCGCAGGGAAATTGAACAAATTTCTGTAAAATTTTCACAATGTGAAGATTGTGACGATATTATCTATCTTGTATTATGATGTATTATGATCGGGTTCGATGTACACTTTATGTTGTTTATTGTTCAATAAACGTTACATGGTGTCAGAAGTACACATGTGCACCACGTTTTGGTGAATGCTTTCCCTCCTGTTCGGGATGAATGAAGGAAACGGGGAACCTCAAGCAGAGGGAGTTGCAGCCGTCCCACAGAAAGTGTATGTACCAACGAATATTCCTTTTCCGGCGAAATTGGACATTCGAGGTAACTTGGCCACAAATTGGCGCCATTTTAAACGGGTGTGGGAGAATTATAAAATTGCCACGGGACTAAAAGAAAAACACAATGAATTACGTGTAGCAACATTGTTAACGTGTATCGGTGCAGATGCATTGTCAGTATATGATGGTCTTAAGTTTGAAAACGATGCAGATCGGAAAGACATAATCAAAGTACTGCAAGTACTAGAAGACTTTTGTATAGGTCAGACAAATGTGATATACGAGCGCTATACTTTCAACAAAAGAGAGCAAGAGATGAACGAAACAATTGACAGCTATGTTGCTTCATTACGTACGCTTGTAAAAACCTGTAGATTCGGCGGTCTAGAAGAAGAAATGATTCGAGATAGGATTGTGCTCGGGATACGGGACAATCATACAAGAAAGAAACTGTTACAAGAGAAAGGCTTAGACTTACAACGTTGTGTTGACATTTGTAGAGCCAGTGAGAAATCTAGTTCACAACTTCGAGTGATAGAAGAAGTACAGTTTGTAAAGAAAACAACTAAACCAGTGTTGGACAAACAGAAGAAGGGTCCTAGAGACAAACAAGAAGTAAGTTGTGAGTACTGTGGTTTACGACACCGCAAAGATAAGGCAGATTGTCCGGCTTATGGCAAAGAGTGTTCATCATGAAAGACGAAAGAATCACTTTGCTCGAGTGTGTAAACAAGGGAGCACTAAGCAGCAGAAGAAGTTGCGACCTGGCAGAAAGCCATTTACGAAGAGATCAGTGCATGATGTGAATGATTATTCATCATCGAGTGAATGTGAATACGTTCTCACTGTCGAGGAAGTGCACAGTGTCAACAAGAAAAAGAAAATTACAGCCCAGATGATTATCAATGACCAAACCGTACAGTTCCAGTTGGATTGTGGATCTAGTGTAAATATTCTACCTGAGTCGGTGTATAAGAAACTTTGTAAAGACCATGAGAACCTGACAGAAACTAACATGACATTAGTGATGTACAACAAGAGTGAGACGAAGCCATTGGGGAAAAGAAGATTAACTGTTCGTAATCCAAGGAACAGGAAGAAGTACAGCATTGAGTTTGTGATAGTTTCAGGAACAGAACTTAATCCAATTCTTGGAGTATCGGCTATACAATCGATGAAACTCATCACTGTTAATGAACAGAACTTTGTTGCACAGGTTGCAGGAAAGAGTAGTGACACTACAGAGCCTCTCACCAAAGAACATTTGAAACAACAGTATCCAACATTGTTGATGGGCTTGGGAAACTTGAAGGAGAGTTACACCTTAGAATTGACTCTACGGTGCCGCCAACAAAGATTCCCACCAGGAAAGTGCCACTATCACTCAAGTCAGATCTAAAAAAGGAACTTGATCGGCTCCAGAAACTTGGAGTTATCACTCCAGTAACAACGCCAACTGACTGGATATCGTCAATGGTAGTAGCAAGGAAGTCAAGTGGGGCAATTAGACTTTGTATCGATTCTAAACCCCTAAATTCAGCACTACAGAGGAATCATTACCCCACTCCAACAATAGAAGATATCCTACCAGATTTAACGAAGGCCAGGATCTTCTCAGTGGTGGATGCTAAGGATGGATTTTGGCACGTCCTGCTCGACAAAACCAGTAGTTTCTTAACAACATTTGGAACCCCCTGGGGACGTTATCGTTGGTTGAGGATGCCTTTTGGCATAGCACCAGCACCTGAAGAATTTCAGAGAAGAATGGATGAGGCACTTGAGGGTTTGAATGGAACGAAAGCAATTCATGATGATATACTTGTCTATGGTTGCGGCAATACAGATGAAGAGGCAATTAGAGACCACAATAAAAAGCTGATTGAGTTGATGGACAGATGTAAGCAGAAGAACATCAAATTGAACCTTGACAAACTAAAACTGGGACTTGATTCTGTGTCTTACCTGGGACATGTTATTTCAAAGCAAGGACTGAGTGCTGATCCGAGTAAAGTACAAGCGATTAGAGAGATGCCTACACCAACAGACAGACATGCAGTACAGCGATTGTTAGGCATGGTCAATTTTGTACAGAGATTTGTACCCAATCTTTCAGAAGTTACTTCTACACTTCGGGACTTGTTGAAAAGTGACACTTATTTCCATTGGGATGAGCATGTCCATGGAAAAGCCTTCAGCACTATTAAGAAGATTTTGTCGGAATCACCAGTCCTGAGTTTCTTTGATCCAAAGAAGGAGACAATACTGCAATGTGATGCATCGCAGAATGGATTAGGGGCATGTTTGATGCAGGATGGACATCCAGTTGTTTATGCTTCGAGAGCATTGACCCAAACAGAGTGTAATTATGCACAAATAGAGAAAGAATTGCTGGCTGTAGTTTTTGGACTGGAGCGTTTTGAGAACTACACCTATGGGCGTCATGTCAAAATAGAGTCAGATCATAAGCCTCTGGAAATTATCCAAAGGAAGAGTCTTGTGATGGCACCAAGAAGACTTCAGAGGATGCTATTGCGACTCCAGAAGTTTGATTATGAGATAGTTTACAAGAAAGGTGCGGAGATGTATGTAGCAGATACTTTAAGCAGGGCATATCTACCAGCCTCAGAAGAAGATATGGAGAAAGCAAGCATATTTGATATTGATCAGAGGAGCTACATATCAATATCTGATGCAAAGATCATGAAAATAAAAGAAGCATCTGAGGAGGATGAAACAATGAAATTGTTGAAACATGTCATCAAGTCAGGATGGCCAGATTGCAAGGATGAACTTCCACATAAAGTTCAATGTTACTTTCCATTCAGAGATGAACTCGTCATCAAGAACGGCCTAATATTTAAAGGGGAGAGAGTTGTGATCCCTGATAGAGTTCGCAAAGACATTATTGAGAGGGTTCACGAAACACATATTGGAATACAAGGATGCCTGAGAAGGGCTCGAGAGACAGTGTATTGGCTCAATATGAACAATGACATTGAGAATTTTATACAGCGCTGTGAGATTTGTAGTTCATGTCAGCCAGACCAGCCAAAGGAACCAATGATTTCACATGACATCCCAAAGAGACCTTGGGAAAGAGTTGGTTGTGACCTATTTGAGTTCGATGGAAATGACTACCTGATTTGTGCAGACTATTTCTCAGATTTTTTCGAAATAGACAGACTCCATGGCAAGACTGGTAAGGAAGTCATAAACAAAATGAAAGCCCAGATAGCGCGTCATGGCATTCCAGATGTTATTATATCTGATAATGGTCCGCCATTTAACAGTGGAGAATTTAAGGATTTTGCTGAAAAGTACGAGTTTGAGCACAGAACATCATCTCCTCGTTACCCGCAGTCAAATGGAAAAGCAGAGAACGCTGTCAAGATTGCTAAGGCCCTAATGCGCAAATGTGTTCTTGACAAGAAAGATCCTTTCTTAGCACTTCTAGACTGGAGAAATACGCCAAATGAGACCATTGGACTTTCAGCAGCAGAAAGATTGTTTGGCAGGAGAACCAGGACTAGACTTACACTATCCGCAAGGCATTTGGAAACCCACAATTCAGGCGGGATCACCAGGAAGCTGTACAAGAGGAAGAGAAAAGAAGCTAGCTACTATAACCACGGCTCAAAGGAAATGCAGAAATTAAATACTGGAGACACTGTAAGGATTCGTCCATTCGGGAGAGAAAAGTCGTGGACAAAAGCGCAAGTTAGAGACCAATTGGATATCCGTTCTTATGAAGTCCGTACAGAAGATGGACGTGTATATAGGAGGAATCGAAAACATCTACGGCTTAGCAGGGAACCATTTTCTAAAGAGGACTTACCCAGAAACACCAGTTCGTTCCCTGATGTAAATAAAGACAATTTGGAGACTAGTGTGTCTACTAACAGAGACATTGACAAAGTGGAAACCCCAGTCCAGAATACATTACAAACACAGAACACACCAGTAGTTGAAAAAACTGTCACACCAGCCAAGACGTGTCCTGTACCAAATGCAACATCTGATGTATCAGGCAAGCGACATACAAAGAGTGGACGAGAAATCAAAACACCACAGAAATATCAAGACTTTGTATGCAATGTTGAGTGTTTTGTGTAGTGGAGGTAGATAGTGATCAGGTCATAATAATACCTTGTCTACCTCAGGTTTCCAAAGAAATCTTCTAGTCATTTTACATATTGCTTGTAGTTGCATGACAGTTTAGTTTTTGTTTGTATGTTATTGTATTTTATGAACCCAGTAATTATTTTGAAACTTATCCATTCAAATTTTGGACACTATAGACGATACAAGACATTGATAAAGTGAATTAAATGTTTAATTTTCCCTTATTTGGAAATGCTCGTTTGTACATTAGTAATTTTAAAAGAAAAAGTAATCTTGAGAAAGGGGATGTGACGATATTATCTATCTTGTATTATGATGTATTATGATCGGGTTCGATGTACACTTTATGTTGTTTATTGTTCAATAAACGTTACAAAGATGTCACGGCGTCCCTACGGCGACCCACGCGTTTCTACGGCGTTCTCGCGGCGTGCTACTGCGTTCCCACGGAGATCTCTTTGCGATTGACTGCGCTTCCGCGGAGCTTTCACGGCGTGTTAGGAGTTGTCACCTCGCGTTCACGGCGTTCTCACTGCGCTGGCTGCGTTCACAATACGTTTACAATGCGTTCTTCAGGATATATTCAGAAGGAGTGTAACAATTTTTTTTAAAGATTCAAGTTACATGATGAAAAGACTTCTACTTATGCCAAGAAGTATTCTTTAATTAAAAATGATCTATTTTAATAATTTAGTATTAAATTATTGATATTTTTATTATTAGAACCTTTCTTTTTTCAATTATGTCAATTCAGATGTGTTTTTATCTTTTCTTTGCATGATTTTATCATGAATGTAAAAAAAATAAAAACACTGAAAAGTTGTTATAAAACTTAAGTAATTCCACCGCAGCTCCACAGAAACAACAGAACAAGTTCTAGTGTAATTTTTACTTCCCAATTCTACTCCCATGCTCCTGGTCAGGAGTGCAACAAATATGTAAGAGTTATTGCTGATCAAATTTGAGGCTATTGCTCTTGTTTTGTGAGCTTGCTGACAACGCTCTAACAACGCCGTGAAAGCGCATTGTGGTCGCCAACGGACGCGGTAGAAACGCCAAGGGATCGCAATGATCGCAGTGACAACTCCTTGCTGTCGCTGTGTAATTGCAGTCAAAAAAATCACGAGGATTAATCTCATTAGAAGCGCCGTAAAAGCGCGATAGAAACGCACTGACATCTCCAAGGACTCCGCGAGGTCTTCGTGGCAGCGTAGTCTACTATAACTGCGTTCATGCTGCGATCATGTGCGTCTTCACGTCGTGCCTGCGGAGCTACCACTGCGTTGTTTGAGATCTCACTGCGCTGCTAAGGCGATCATACTACGTTTCTACTGCGTTCTTATCAGACCGCGATCACACGGCGCGTACTTTGTGCATGCCCAAAGTGCGAGCCGTCCCCTGGCGTTCTAGGAGACCCAACTCGACCGTACCGCGTTCAGTGGAGATCTCGCCGCGTTGCCACGGCGCTGTAGGAGACTCTACTGCGCTCACCTCGGCGTTTTGCATTCTTTATGGACACCGTGCGATCGCCGTGAGGACGCAGTCCCGGTGTGACAGGGGTTTAAGTTACTCCAGGAACTAACACTTACATAGATTGAAGAAAATATATCATATATATTTCAGTACATGTACGGGAATATTTTCCTTTTTTCAAGCTCTTCCAAGTCTTTTTGTATTTAAATATTTTGGATTTCAGCTTGAGCATCACTGAAGAGACATAATTTGTCGAAATGCGAATCTAGTGCGTCAAATTCGGTACCCTATATGATTTAATTATGACCTCTGGGTCGAGGCCTCTGCTGGTGGACTGTTTGTCCCTGAGGGTCTACAGCCCAGTTACATAGTACTTCGGTTCTAGCTTGAAAATACGGATATATATTTGATTGCTTTGGTAAAATTTAGAAATTTATTTCAAACTTATGGATCATCTCCCTCATGCATAGCTCTGATCCTTCGACGTATTTGGCTCCAGTCATTGGCACCTTTTTTCAGCTCTTCCACTTCTTTTTTATTTAAATATTTTTGATGTCCAACGTTTCGGCTTCAGCATCACTGAAGAGACATATATAATTTGTCGAAATGCACACCTGGTGCATCAGAATTGGTACCGTATATGATTTACATGAAAAATACCACACAGTATTTTGAAGCGCCATTTCCCCTAAGACCAATTGAAATCAATTTTTCTTTTATATTTTCAACAACTCTATCTTCTATAACGGCCTCACTTTGCCAAGAAGTGTACAAAGGGAACAAACTTAAAAACTAAAGAAAATCTATTTTAGTTGGCTTTTTAAGCAAAGTTTTCATTAGAAAAAATATGAAGATTTTGTCAGCAAAAATTGCGTTCGCTTTCTTAAAGGGTTTTAAATTAATACTCGTAAACAGATACTCCATTGTAAAATTTCGATTTTAGGTTGCTATGTCTTAGCATTTGGCATTTGGGGTACAAATCTATTCGATACAAAGATAATTTCATTTTGATTTAATTTTTTATTCCTGTTCAGATGTTCTTAAAAACAATGTATGTATATGATATGGAATCGCAAGAGTCAGTCCTTGAGAGGGGAACATGAAAGTTCATTGGAGAAACGTGGGTTCTTTTATCAAATAGTGGTGGACTTCGGGCTTCTTGTTCAGATGTTCTTAAAAACAATATATGTATATGATATGAAATCACAAGAATCAGTCCTTGAGATGAGAACATGAAAGTTCATTGGAGAAACTTGGATTTTTTTACCAAATACTGGTGGACTTCGGGCGGGGTGGGGGTGTTACCTGGCAATTAAACCCAACCCACCAATGTACACGAAAACACAAGCAAAAGGTATGATGAACTATACAAAATTTTAATAGTTTTCTTATTTACAGTACTTAGTTGCCCCCTCCCCCTCCCTTCCCGCGCTGTGGCATGACATCAACCTAACTGAAATCAGGCATGCTATGAGTCAAGTTTTCAGAGAACATTTTTGGAATTGAGAATGATTACCACTGGAATGCCTTCCATGTACATGTAGTGTTTTACTTGATGATATGTTCTGTGGGAAGAGTGTTGTTTATTAGACCCAAAATTTACATGGCTTTAAATCAGGACTTTTTCGTGGTTACGGTAGTATAGAAATAACATGTATTTTAGAAACTTTATTGTGTTTTTTTTAGTTATGGCACAGTCTCTCGTTCTGTTGAAATACAAAACATGTTCTGCAATTTAATAAGCAATCACACGTGGAAGTACATGTAAATCTTTCAGTATCTACTTGTGATGAAAAGTAAAAATAACAAACAATATCCAAGTGATTTTAAAGTTCCTTTGAACGATTTTAAAACTTGTTGGTTTAAAACAATATTAATTTCAGGGCGTATATCGAAGACTCTTTGTCAGAAGATTCTTTATAAAGAGAGCTTGGGTATGTTATTGTAATCTTGCTTTTTCTCCTATCAAACAACCCTCTTCATCGAACTTCTGTTACCTTTGGGATGCTCACTCCTCCATGGCACCTGATCACACCTCTGATGCTTTGGAGGTCCGTGTTTGTTCTGCACCTATTTTGTAATGTTTAATGGACTTTTGAGCTTGAATACTGTTCGTTATCTCCATATATTTCACGAATAAGAATAGTTTTGGTGGTGACTTGTATACGTGTAATACATTTCAGAAAATTTCATTCTCACTCTGCCAGACAACTTGGGGAGGAAAATGAATAATTTCAACCAAAAAAGGGTGTTTTCAAAATTCTACACAGAAGTCAAATAATCTTTTAGAATATGTTTGGTGGTGTATGTAGATGTGCAATTGGGTTTTGAATTTCCTTTTTCACCCTGTGGCAAATTGGTGGTCGAAAAATTTTGTTATTCTACCAATATTATTCCTGAAACATTTTAGAATATGATTTGTGATGTCATGTGTATATACAATAAGGGTTTCAGAATTTTATTTATACCCCGGAGACCAATCGGAGGACGGAAACTTTTTGGTTCCCAGAACTCGTTCATTTTACGCTTCATTTAATTCCTTAATTTCATATTTGAATTTATTATAAACTACAAACAAAGGAGTCCATGGACTATATGCTCAATTTAATACATGTTTATTGAGAAAATTTATAGAATAACCACTGTGTCTTCTTCACTAGTTACCCAGAGTACATTTAAAGACTTCAACTTACTTGCGAGTATTACTGTCTTGTGTCAGCATCTAGTTTTTTTTTTCAATCAGTTTTCACATATCTTTTATATATCTATTAACCTTTTTAAGGAAATATATACCTGTATATCACTTGAGGTTTCATATTGGGTGAGGTTATGGGAGCAATGTTTTATTTCTTCTGAGTGTATTGTATAACAGAAACCTCTTATATAATCGTATCTATACTGGTCGTTATCTGTACTGGTTTGTATTTATATTTAAAAAGAGAAAAGAAGTACCTGGATTTGATTTATTTAGTTTTACCTCTCCAGAATTGTCCTGATGCACGTTTGTAAACATTCCATTTTCATTGAAATCAAACCAGAACAAGGAAGAGTAAGATTTCGAGAAACTTTCAAATAATTATTTTTAATAGCCAACAAATACCATTCATAAATACTAAAACCGAAAAGCATAATTATGAGCTTCAAAATAGTTTATCTGCTAATTTTATTTAGCTTAGTTTTATTTAACTTCAAGTTAAAAGTTTAGTTTGAATAGAATAGCATTTTTAAAACATTATTCACTAAATCTTTTCTGGTGTAATATATCGTGATCAAAGCATAATTGAAATGATACTAGAGCGTAAGTAGGAGTTGCGTTTTGAAAGAATTTCAGAGTCTGTACTTAGTAAATGTCGCATCACGGTACGTCGAAATCAAAATTCAATGTAAAGAATTAGAAACCGTTTGCTTCTCTACTTGTGTACCATTAAAATCGGTCCAAAATAATAGGATTTGTAACGTTTTGAAAGAATTGCACGGAATTTGTCTTAGTCTTAGCAATACTGTTTATCAAATCTTCAAAAGTATATGCATGTAAAAGGGTTAACAATGACACACGCAGACAAACGACGCATATCTTGCAATTACAAAGGCTACGATGGTTATCAACCATTAAAGCTAAAAATCATGATAGAGATTTTTATCGAAAATTTAATAACAAATGATTGAAGTCAAAGCATCTTTCTATTTCATATGAAATATAACATTTGTTTTGCAAACACATCTTTACAGTTCGTCAGAAATTTCTATAGACCTGTTCTCATGCACACTAGTAAATCCCTCCACTAGGGCGTCATGTAGGAAAATGTACTCATCCTATATGAGAAAAAAAAACACTGAACGTCAATTCATATCAATTTTTGAACCAAAAATTAGCAAGTGTTTATGTGTGCATGAGAGAGAGAGAGAGACATACAGTGGATTGTACTGCATAGGCCCGTTGCTGCCTCAATGTTTGGATATAACCAACAACATCCAAGTAACCAGTCGCTATTCCCTCATTTAGGAGGTAATCCAAGGCAATAAAAGTCCCTGTGCGCCCCACCCCGGCACTGGTAGGTAAAGGTTAGAAAAAAACAATAAGAAATACAGGGGAAGCTTCTGCGTTAGAGGCATGAGAAATCGTGACGACAACTGACATGTGGAAGTTATGATAGTACTTCTCTGTTTTATTTAATAGTAAAACCTCATTGTAAACCAATTTACCTGCAGTGGACGATAATAGGACCATCATCACTGGAAACATCGCTCATGACGAGATTTCTAAAAAGTAGGAGGGAGTCTATGTTTGTTGGTACTCTTATTGTGTACCACGCTGTATATTGATAGTGTGTCACGACTCTCTCTTCAATGCCCTGTAATGTTACAATAATCTTTAAATAATCTTTAAATAAATGATATTAGACTGTACTTTATCAGATCTGCATGAGTGCTGATCTATTCACTGGTAAGAAGAGATCACCTTGGAATTTGCAGATAGCTAATAAATATTATTTTCGTTCAATCCAGGCATTCAAAGATTTATTTTTAAAAACATGCCGCCTACGGATTCTTGAGTCCAGACAGTTGAGTCTCAGTAATCTAGACGCAAATAATCTAAACCTTTCAACTTCCGGACGAAATTTATAAAGGACATAATTTAATTTTATGTCTACCATTTATGAATGGAACGTTTCACTTATCGGAAAATTTGCTCAGGATTACAAGCGTCCCGAAAAACGAGACTCCATTGTTCTCCCATCTATATTCTAAAACATTTCATACTTCCAAAAAATTATAATTGTTTAATAAAAAAAATTAAGTTTGATCTCTTATAAATGATATGTTAATTTCTACATGCATCTATATTCAAGTATAAAATTTGTAAAATAAATGG
This sequence comes from Saccostrea echinata, assembly GCF_033153115.1. Taxonomy (NCBI): domain Eukaryota; kingdom Metazoa; phylum Mollusca; class Bivalvia; order Ostreida; family Ostreidae; genus Saccostrea; species Saccostrea echinata. Next base: position 4,555,443 of record NW_026889768.1, read on the forward strand.
TTACGTTACCAATTTAAGTTTGATATGTCTTATTATATATCTCCTGCACGTGTTTTGTCTCTCAGTTTTGATTAAGAAGGGTCCTATTAAAGCCTCTGTATTTGGCCAATATTTTAAACACTTCATCTGAAATAATATATATGTAATTATTTATGATTATTTTTAATAATAATTAATTATTATATTATATTATATTATATTATATTATATTATATTATATTATATTATATTATATTATATTATATTATATTATATATATATTTGTCGATACACATCGAAAATGTCGTAAAATATCCAGAGTATTCACAAATACATTTATATCATCTCATATATATATATATATATATATATATATATATATATATATATATATATATATATATATATATATATATATATATATATATAAGTTACAAAAGCATATCAGAAAAAAAAATTAGAGATTAAACAAAACAAAATAAGTGACATCTTATATTGCGTAATAAGTTGTTTTACATTTCCTTCCTCTGTTAGGTTTGTTAACATGACTATCTTCACACTCCTCATCTGCCATACCATCCTCCAAAAATCTAAAATAGTCTCCTCAGTAAACGGACCTATGAAGTAATGACATATCTTATAGATAACATATGGATAGTTTTATAGATATAACTACTAGTTTATCTGCAAAACAATGTTGTTTTTAAAAATTAAAATTAATTTCAAAAATTCTTTTCTTGTTTTAGCACCTGACACTTTAAATTTAATATCCTCCGATTCTGTGGATAGTGATTTGTTTACCCATGTGCAAGTTAGGTTCATTAACCTTTTTTTGAGAAGCACAGTCGGAATTTTGGTTAAGAAATAAAATCTGATTCATCCATTCATGAAATCAAAGATTCCTCGACAATAGCTCTTATACCAAATATACTCAAATCTTGACAAATCAGTATAGGGTGTTTTTAAAATTATTTTAAAATGTGCTCGTATGCAATTGATAAGCGTGCATAAATCTTCCATTTAAAATAAAATTTTCAATACAAAATGCTTTTAAAATTTTTTTTGCAGTTTTTGTGAAGGTGTCTTTAAAAAATAATCATGTTCTTCATTGTACTTTTTTGTTATAAATAAGTCACAACAAAACTATTACAATGACTGGTTCTAAAGCAGAATGGATTTCAGCTAACAGCGTAAGATGCATACTGGCCACAAGAACAATTTTCATAAAACTTTATAAACATTTTATTTTTGAAAGTTTTTGCTAGCCTATCTTTGGATGCTGGGCAAATTTGAAATTGTGATTTGCTGAAGCAAAATGTTCTTTAAAGGTGCTTAGACACAGATTTGAAGCTAATATTTACTCAAATTTTCTGTTTAATTTCATGACTTATATGTTGCTATAGCATTCATACGAAAATTTGATAAAAAATCTTTTTTTATCTGGAAGTTATTGAAACTTCGAATTTCTGGACGCTTTTGATAGACACATCCTTGCACTTTCACAAATTTTAACTTAATCCTTATTACTTTAGAAAAGTAGCAATTTTGTTAATTATTAATGAAAAATATTAAAACTATAATGCAGAAATTTCATAGTAGAAATGTAGAAAGCAAAATCCCCTCACCAGTATTGTCAGTCCGTGCTCAGTGGTGTGCAGAGTTTAACAATTGAACACACCCGGTGAAACGTAAACATTAACAACAACAGAGCTCGTACCTCTTTCATAAAAACAGTTTACGTTTCACGGGTGTATTCAATTTGTTGAACTCTGTACACAACTACACAACACTGAGCATGGGCTGACAATACTTAAGTGAGTGGGTTTTTGCTTCCGCATATTTTTACTTTGAATTTTCTGGATTATAGATGTAATATTATTCATTAATACACAACAAAATTGCTACTTTTCTTAAGTATTAAGGATAAAGTTAAAAATTGTGAAAGTGCAAGGATGTGTTAATCAAACGCTTCCCAAATTCGTAGTTTCAATAATTTCCAGATGAAATAAGTTTTTAACTTTATTTTCGTGTGAAATTCTATAGCAACATATAAGTTGTGATATTATACAGAAAAAATTGAGAAAATATAAACTTCAAATCTGTGTCTATGAACCTTTAACTTCAAATGGAAAGAATAAAACTGGTATCAGTAAAAAACTTTTTTCAGGCTACATATATTTTTTTATATACAAGTTTATTCATTTGATACCTTGTGCAGCTATATATGCTCGTTGTTTTTGAAAACCCTGTAATAGAAAATAAACGTAACATAGGGGAGGAAGATGTCAAAGATTCAACCTTGTACATTTAATTTAAAAAAAAAAGAAGATTTGTTTCTAGGTAAAACTTGGAATTTATGCCAAATAATATATTTTTAATAGTGATTGAAACCTACATGTACAAAACAGGCATTGATATAATCAGAACTTCCTGGAGTATCGGAAGTATCAAGGATCACACGACTGAAATCATCTGAAAAACAATCAGAACAAAATACATGTGGGGTTACTTCTCATAATCAATGATCTCTATTACGGATATAAAATTAAGATTTCAGATATGAAATTGGAACTGAATATAGATAGGTTTTCACAATAATTAATTAATTATGGGAAAGATAGCTGATTCTGGTATTTCCTGAAGCTTTTTACAAAATGTCAGTTAAACATGTAGCAGACGAAGCACTATAAGTATTCTGTTCCTTTTTAAAAAAAAAATTGCGATGTCTGTACTCAGAAATATAAATTGATCAAAACCATATGCTACTTTTCTAACACCCATGCTCGAAATTTTCCTGTAATAAATTTTCTCACCCCTAAAACCCATTCTTAATTTATGACATTGTGTAGCTCAAAGCATAAAAAACATAATTTTGTATTAAAAGATCTTATTTAGCATAAATTTTTTGACGTGTATTGAAATTCTTTTTTACACAATTCCTTTTGACACAATTCCTTTTTACACAGTTCCTTTTTTCCACATTTTTGATTTGTTGCTTTGTATGTTAAACCTCTCAACTTAAGCTTATTAAGACCCCTTAAAATGGCATATTCAGTCAACACAAACTAAAACAACTACCTACATGGATATACTTTTTTGTATCTATTTCTAGATTTATTCTTAGGATCAATAGCTGCATAATAAGGCTCGTTCATTCTGTATGGTATTTTCTGAAATAAAAAAGGTTATTAATTATCTTAAAAATATGTAGCGTTTATCTCTTATTAAAATTGCTTTTGTTGTTATTGTGTTTTTACATCAGTTTCATCATGTTCTACATAAAATCAGGAAAATTAATATCTCCCTCCAAACTGTCTTTTTTCTTATACACATGGTCAGAAATATAGTTGTTCGTTATAAGGGCTGTTATTTATTATTATTTTTTTACATTACATAAGAAAACTTGCGACATAATTCGCCATATATCCTTATAATTCTTTTAAGGAAATCTATAGAAACAATTAATCTCCAACAAAAACAAAGGTAGTGTGACCTTATAAAGATAAGAAAAAGAATTAATATTTTCATTTGATGAAATTAATTAAATTTAATCTTTATCAATTTCACATATCTTTATCAAACTTTCAAACTATACTGCATTTATTATTTATTCAGCTGTAGTTTTGCACAGAAAGTTTAACAGTAACAATAATTTTAAAAATGACCTGGGGGTTAATATTAAAGTTAACAAAATACCTTGAATTCTCTTCGAAATGCATGATTCAGTTTCTTATGGTGTACGTTTAGTATGAATTCATCCACCGTCATCCTGTTGGAATCGTTTATGTACTGGGCTGAATCCAGATCAGCGTAAGGATTAGTCTGTGACATTGGTTCCAATTCTATGTCTTGAGTCTCAATGAAACCATATATGTCTCCTTGATTAGAAGAGGAACACAGCTTTTTTATTATGATGATGATACAGATTGTAATGAGTACCAGTACAAGGATTCCTCCCCCTCCTGCCATCATCATGGTCATTGTTTCCTCAGAAATATACAGCTTCTCGCCTAAAAAAAGAAATATATTAAAATCAAAACTCAAACGTCCCCAAAAATGTGTCTCAGATAAAAACCTATGATAAAAGTTATTAAGAAGGTATCATAAGAATATGAGAATTTAAAGTATATTATTAAGGGAAGAAAATACACAATTCGATTTTCAAAAGATACGTTCATGCTTACTCGAACACTTGGGAGGATACCCATGATAACATTTTGTACAGTTATCGGGGGACTCCTCACATCGTTTACAATGGGAAGAGCATTGCTGGTGGCAGTTGGAACCATACCATCCGTCTGAGCAATTTCCCAAACAATCTCCCTTGTCAGAGCATTCCTCTTCACAATGAACACTACACTGACAAAGCGGCCCCTCCAAGCCCGTCCGACAGATTTCACAGTAAGAATCATTCAAACAAAAGAAACACTTCTCGGGGCATTTAGATTTACATAGTACACCAAAATAACCAGCTTTACAATGTGTACAGAATGTCGAATTGACACAGAAATCACAGTGATGTGGACATTTTTCACTGCAATCTGCACCATACCGCCCCGTCTGACAATGTTCACAGAGTAATGCATTATTACAAGACTGGCAATCACTTACTGTTGGATCACATAATTTATCACATTTAGGAGGATCAAAGTAACCTCTTTCACATGTTTTACATAGTCCATTGATATTATCACAATTATATTTACACCCCTGTTTACATTCTTGTTCACAGTTTTCACCATATTTACCGGTCTCACATGGTTCACATTGTGAACCATAGTACCCTGATCGACACTCTAAACAAGTTCCATTTATTTTGCACTCTCCCGCTTTGCAGTGTTCTGAACAATGGTCATCTTGTAAACAAGATATGCACTGATTATCGTTTTGTAGACATACACCACAGTGTTTATAACATTCGCTGCAGTTGAGCAGATTTTGTTGAAACTGTGCCGAGTCTAGCATGAAAAATAGGAACTATTTATATTTCACTTGATAAAGAAATTACCATAAATGAAGCACCGATTGTAGTTATATACATAAATGTACATTGTGAAGTTGAAAACCAAACTAACCATGTTAAATCCCGTGAATATATTTTTCGAATATAATATTGTCCATGTTAATTAAGGAACATTAGTTTTGAAATATTCATTATTCATTTATTATACGTTTTGCTCATAAGATATTTAGCAAATCTGAATACTTTACCCCTCATGTCAATCTCAAACAATCTCAGGGTCTCGTTATCCATTTTCATAATAGTTATTTTCTTTCCATTCATGTTTTCATCACAGCAAAAAAGAATGGCGTGAGATTGCAGTTTATCTTTTATGGAAAAACTTCTACACAAGCGTCCTATCATAGTCTCATTTTGGCTTATATAAATGTCATAATTACCTATAAATAACAACATGAATTTCTTTGTTATTCTTAGACAAATAATTCATTTTGGAGGGAATATTTAAAGATAGGTATTAATTGATTTTGAGAAAATTAAATGTTCTTTTAAATCTAAATGATAAGGATCATAAAATAATTAGATACATACAAGAAATAGAAATTATGTAAGTATGTTACGCAAAACATTTCATACCTCCCCTAACTTTCATGTTGAAACACCTTAATGTCATCATATGATCTAATAAGATGCTCAAAGATATATTTGGTCCCTTATTTTTACTTTGAACATACGTAAAATCATCTTCATCAATTGCTTTATATGCGTCGGTTTCATCTGATAGCATTGTTACAGCTTTAACATTTTCCATGCAGAATACACCTATAATATTATTGAAAATGAACAATCCAACAATCTAAAAACAAAATAAATTAATTTCAACGAATTTGATTGTACTAATAGAAACAAAAACATGGTATGCTAAGAAGAACATTGAAAGTCATTGAGGAAAAACCGTATTAATACATTTAAATGGAAGAAGATCAGAATTTTTAAAATTCATGTAGGATAGTAAATCGTCATATATATTGATATAATATAACCACTTACTAAGATATCATTACATTTCATGAAAGTCTAATTATCGTAATTTTTATACTTACCATTTAGGGAGAGAGAAATTAACAAGAAACTTAATTTTTCTTTAAATGAAATCATTCTTTTTTTCTTTAAGTAACCATTTTACTAATATTTTCACACGATTTATGAATGAACTTTTAGTTTCCTGTATAGACCTATTTTCCTGTTTTATTTGGAATTTTCCATTACCGGATGTAGTCGTAATGATAGATGTGTGATAAACTGAATAACATAAAAGGTAATCATCTTTACTAAACAAAGCAATGCAAGGACGTTACTAACAAGGCTGCAGCATTGCGTGACATCCCAACCCGGGTGTAAGGTTGAATATTGACCCGAATGGAAAATTGACCCGGGGTTCATTTTTTCAACGTTGAATTTTGAACCAGGGGTGCTTTTTCTCTGTTGAAAATGGAGACCCAAAGTCGCTGAATTTATACCCGGGGTCATTTTTCAACAGTTTGAATTTTTTTTTCTAATCTCTGATGACCTCAACACGTTGAAAATTGATCCTGTTGAATATTGACCCCACTACAGAGTTTGACTGTCTTTGAACTGGGAAATTGTTTTACGGGATTATTAGTATCTATATATTTATATTTAGGTTTCAAATTTTTCCCTTTTCAAGAATAATAGAAATAAGCCTATCTGTACATTTTTATCAATTCACGATTACATTTATTTTCATGCATGACAACCTTACTTTTGACATCACTTTCTAAAATTAATAGCATCCATAATTAATTACATGTACAAATCTATGAATAGGCCATAAAACAAAAAAAAAAAAAACCCTGGAAATTCCAGAGGTGGGATCTGCTGTCTAGAAAGTGAGCCCTATATATTGATCATTAGGCAGAACATTCCATCCAGTCAAATTCAGTATAAAAACAAAAGCAAAAGCCTTACAATTAGCATGAAACACATCGGCCAAAATAAATCCAATGATAGGTTGGTTATATTTGTGAAAAAAAGGTCAACAAAGCGACCATAGCATTTAAGTACTCCCTGTAACAAACTTATCTGTCGGTAGCCTGCCTCGGCTTAAAAATTAATCGTACTCGGAGCATAACCTTGAGAATGGAATAAGTTGGGATATGTAAACACCATATTATGGCGTGTAAAACGTTGCATTATTATACTTTTTTGTTATTTTTATTCAAAAAATTTATTATTCTAAAACATATCATCAATATTCGATAAAATGTAATTTCTATTCCATTAGTTGTTATTCCTATTCGTAAAAATGTGATTCCTTTTAGATAATTTGTCATTTGCTATTCCTATTAGAAAAAATATGATAATATGATTCCTATTCCAAAATATATCATTCATATTCGAAAACACGTGATTCCTAATCGATAATTTTGTCATTCCTATTCGATAATTTTGTCATTCTTATTCGAAAATTATGTGATTTATATGTTATAACGTTGTTGTTCCTATTCGAAAAGATATCCATTTCTATTCGAAAAGATACAATTCTTATTAAGGTCTTCCGTTCCAACGGAAGACCTTCTACTGATTCTGATGGTTAAGATTATTATTCTTTTTTTTCTTCTTTTTCCTAGACGCCAAATTTGAGACCTCATATCTCGCTCATTTCTCAACAGATTTTGCTCAAATTTGCAGGGTTTATAGACGTTACAAAACTCTATCAGAATGCTGTCAAACAGTTCAAAAAGTCACTTCCACTTTTGAGTTATTTCCCTTTAAATGAAAATTTAGGAGGCTTCAATTCCAGACAAAGGCTCCGAGACTACAAAATCTGGAGCAGAAATTCTACCGAATTTAAATAATAGAAGGATTGAAGTTGTGCACATCGGTTTTTGTTTTTCGATTTCTGTCTCCAAAATGGCGCTATATAGGGGTCAAAAATTAGAACGCCTAAAAGAGCGAAAATTTAGACATATTTTCCTTTGTATCTTTAAAACTAAAAATATTTTGATAAGACATGTAGAATAAAAGTTGTGCACAATTTTAAGGCCTTTCATCTGACACCACTAAAAAGGGGCTGGCCCCTCAAATTAGGGATCTGGAGCCCTTAAAAGTTTTTGCTTTATAACTCAAAAACGGTAAGTATTTCGAAATGGCTGTCGTAAAAAAAATTGTTCTTTAACATCTTATTGATCTCATGAAAATGTTATTTTGTTCGAGTCTTGTGTTTTAAATGCGCCAGAAGCTTGACCCATTTACAGGTAACTGTTTTCATTCAGCAAGTAAACGAGAGCTCTTCATGCGTGTAACTAAAATAATCTTACTATAAACTAGAGCCGAGCTCGTTGCAGAGCAACGAATAAGTCTTCCGTTGAAGCAGTGACCTTGAGTCAAGGTCATGCCATATTCTATGATGATAAATAATCTTGTAAGGGACCATCAACTTGCAATGCTTCGCCAGTAGAAAGACAATAAAATAATGTACACTTTCTATTTCGTGACCTTGAACTTGTCCAGATGACCTTGCGTCAAGCCATGACACACTCTGGTTATGACGCAAACCTATCTGTGTTTCCGACTTGACAAGTTAACACATGTTCTTTCAGACCACACATTCAGTAAAAGCATCTTGTCCTTAGTGACCTTGAACTTGAGTCAAGGCCATGACACAGTCTGTATGATACCAATAATACCATTCTGAGTGTTTCCGACTTGACAAGTTTACACGTTTTTTTTAGCTCACCTCGACGAAGTCGAGATGAGGTTATGCTATACCCCCGGCGTCGGTGTCGGCGTTAGCGTCGGTGTCCCGGTAAAAGTTTCATGAGCAAGTCCCATTCCCAAGTAACTGTTAGCTCTAACTGGACCAAACTTGCATGGATGATGCATCTAGGGATGGACACTACCACATTTGCTTCGGATGCTGGATCTGACCTAGATTTTCCAGATGAGTGACCAGGTTAAAGTTTTGGGAGCAGGTCCGTTCCCAGGTAAGTATAAGCCCTACCTTAACCAAACTTGCATGGATGATGCATCCAAAGGATGGACATTACCACACTTGCTTCGGATGCTGGATCTGACCTAGATTTTCCACATGTGAGACCAGGTTTAGATTTTGGAACAGTCCCGTTCCCAAGTAACTATAAGCCCTACCTGGACCAAACTTGCATGGATGATGCTTCTAGGGATGGACACTACCATGCTTGCTTCGGATGCTGGATCTAACCTAGATTTTTCAGATGAGTGACCAGGTTAAAGTTTTGGGAGCAGGTCCGTTTCCAGGTAAGTATAAGCCCTACCTTGACCAAACTTGCATGGATGATGCATCCAAAAGAATGGACATTACCACACTTGCTTCGGATGCTGGATCTGACCTAGATTTTCCACATGTGAGACCAGGTTTAGATTTTGGAACAGTCCCGTTCCCAAGTAACTATAAGCCCTACCTGGACCAAACTTTCATGGATGATGCATCTAGGGATGGACACTAACCAACCTGCTTCGGATGCTGGATCTGACCTAGATTTTCTACATGAGTGAATTTTAGCCATATTTTAACCAAATTAGCATGGATGATGTATCTAGGGATGGACACTACCAGACTTGCTTTGGATTCTGAATCTGACCCACATTATCCGTTGAGTGACCAGGGTATTTTTTTTTTTTGGTGTAGCTATATAATATTATGGCCTGTTATGATTAAACTTGCATAGATGGTGCATCCAAGGATGAAAACTTCCAGACTTGCTTTGGATGTTTGAACTGACCAAAATTTTCTTGATTACTAAGCAGGTTAAAAGTTTTTGAGCAGGTCTATTTCCAAGTAACTACAAGTCCTACTTAAATCAAACTTGCAAGGATATTGATCTTGGGATGTTCCTTAACTACAAAAAAAAATTTGATGTGAAATTTGCCTTACTTATAGATAACATTCGTCGAGGTGAGCTTCGTAATCTTTGATTACCTATGTTTTTTATTTCGTTTCCATATACATGTAGTTGTAATTTATTACGTTTAACTTCAAATTTTATTGTAAATATGTTTTATGTCCAATTTCGATATTGAAAAACGTCGGCGTCTTTGAGTACGTGTACAAGGTGCATAACGTTACCCTATCACATCATGTTTAATAACGCAGACCATAGATGTATATATAGTCAGCTTTACAAAAAGGTTAAAAGAAACCCATCTTATTCATAAAAAATCTCTGCTTAATTATCTTTGCCAATTTCTTACAGAACAAGAGTGTTCCCAGGAACGCATTGTCGCCTGCTTTTAGCTTCATTAAAGATGTAACTAAGTCTAAAAGTTATCAGCTATTTATTTGCTATGGCATGGCATCTAGTTTATGCAAAAAAAAAAAAAAATCCAGGGATAGTAAGACTGCGATAGAATCTAACAATCAAATAGAAATACAAATCCTTAACCCCTGAAAGCTAAAATGGATATTAATGAAATTTGAATAAATTTATTTTAAATAATTATTTATAAATTATTTAAGTATACGTGATTTCAACAATCCTCCAGTCTATCATATCCGCAATTGTCAGTCTACACCATCCATTTTGGAATACCGATCCCGTTGTATTTTCATAGTACTTAAATTTCAGTTTTTGTGGTTTCTTTATTTCATACAGTGTCAAAATACATTTTCATGAGCTCATAAACATGTATAAATATTAATTATCAAACCCTGCCTCTCTAATTTCAAAGACATGTTAAATTTAACCCTCCGCAGCATATTTTACAAAATAGGTCAAAGGCCAAGGTCAATTGGATTGTAACGCTGGTATTTTTCAAAATGTTTGATGACAAACAGTGCACATTCTAAATAGCATAGACTTACATCTTAAATATCAAAAAGAAGTTGTATATCGGTATTATTGGTTATATTGAAAAGTTGGTCAAAGGTCAAGTTCAAGGATATCTAGGTCGGAAGCCATGGCAAAATACAAGAGCCATAGTGTCAAGCTATATGTGCAAATTATCAAATCCATACCTCTTACAGTTCTCGAGATATAAGGTGTGACAGACGGACGGGCAGCAAGACAGACGCCAGGTAAATTAATCGCTAAGTGCTGCTCTGCTCTGCTGGCGACACAAAAATGTTTGTTTGATTGTCTATTTGTTGTTTAACGTCCCTTGAGCTGTCAGGATTTGCCAGTGTAGGGCTGCAAATTCAGACCTATACTCGACACCCAAGACCATTGAGCAGTGGGGGATTTTTTTCATGCCGGCACCTACTGCTACACGGGACCTCAGTCTATACGGCCTCATCCGAAGGACCATACTCCACGTTCTGTAGTGGAATTGTTTGTTTGTTTGTGTGTTAACGTCCCTCTCGAAATTTTTTTACTCATATGGAAACGCCACCACTTGCCGGTGAAGGGCTGCAAATTCAGACCTATACTCGACACTCGAAAAGAGTTACTGTGATTGACATTGCACTCGAAAAGAGTTATTGTGATTGACATTGTAATTAAAACAGAGACAATTAAGAGTAGTTTGGCTGTGCTGGCCTTTCTGACATTTGAAGTAAAGTTTTAGAATAACTTATCATTGAAATGAAGTTGTAAAAGTGTATTATCAATTATTTTCATTTTCATCATTAGATGTGTGCTAATAAGTTTGTTATATTCAAGTCCATGTATATGTACTCATTGTACATTTTTCTTTTGAACCGCGCGTGCAGGTGGAATCAAATTTATAAAAATTAACATACTTCTTAAATGCATGACATTTACGTTACACAGTTCTGGACATTAGAAATAATTAAGCTTATAGTGTTGGCGATATTTTATCGTATGCATAAAAATATGTATTACATAAAACATGTATTTTAAAAAAATTCAGCACAATATAGCCTTTCAGATAATTATACATACAAATCAAATTACATATAATATGAAATATTTTATTGAAAAATTACGATGTCTTCTCTGTAAACAGGTATGTTATGAAGAGGACATTGAAGGCGAAAAGGGGCTCGAATAGCCGCCAGTTTTTTTTTCTTCGGAAAGCTGTACAGTCATCTTGGACTACATATCGCGTACAAGTACGGTGTACAAAACAGCAGTGAATATAAAAATAATGAACTCAAAGTTTAATTCTCTTCTCTCAATTATTTTGTGAAATATAATTACCAACTAATATATAAGTTTTTACCAGAGTGTATACAAAGCGACTTTTCAAGCGGTACATGAAAGCGTTTGATGCGTGACCAGGTACATGTAATTGCTTTCAAAGCATGCAAACTCAGACTATCAGGTAGCACAGGTTGCTGGCCTGTCAATCAAATCAGCAGCTATTGTATTATTTTTGTATGATTGTCGGGCGGTATATTATCGATCTTAAGCTAGGTAAATTTTGTGGGCGTTAATGGAAAATTGGGTGTTTAATAAAAGCACATGTACTTGTCATATGCTGGAGTTACAAAACTATAGTCGACAGAGTTTTTCACATAGCATGTTCAGAGTTGGTGTACTCATAAAGATAGCCATTTTAAAAAGAAAATAATGTAAGAGTGTTTAGCAATGCGTCTTATTGTTTTCAAAATATATCTCTTTCGAATTCTTTGTCTACAAACCTTGTGTGTCAAGTTAGAATTATCTGCAGAATTAACACAGGCAATGAATCTCCGAAATTAAACACATAATAACACATAATTGAGAAATAAATCGTTTATTAAATACATGTATGAAGTTTAAAGATTAGGATTCATGAAACTGTGAAATCGGGGACCTCTATACGTCCTTAATAAAATGTTTTGGATTTAAATTAAATCAAATTAAGATAAGATTAAATGATTTAATTGAATGATCCGATATGATTTAATAAATAATTTTCCGTAAATCATTGTGTTAGCAAAATGAATACAGAACGACAATGTTTTGTGTATGAGCACTAATAGCTGCTTCCTCGGCCATATGCTATCGAGGGAAAGGTTACATAATTGTAAACAAACACAAAACCCGGGGTGTATGTGAAATGCAGTTAAATGCAGTTAAAGACTGATTTTTTTGGGGGGGGGGGGGTAACTTTTTAAAAATTTAATATAGTGTATGTTTTAACATTAAACGACGAAAAGATGTTTTGTTTACGAACGCAGGTTGCTGGTTCACACGCAATGGATTTCTTGTAACTGTGTAATTTCGGCCACAATAATTTAATAAGTATATCACCAACATGACCAACATAAATAAGACGAAATAATTTGAAAGATCCGATATGATTAAAAAACACAATTATCCGTACATAGTTGAGTTTGCAAAATAGATTTAGAACGGCAATGCCTGTTTAGTGTATGGCCACTGTATCACTGGATCTAGGTCACGCGTGATCGGGGGATGGCCGGTTACGTAATTATAAACAAAAACAAACCCCGAGACGTATTGAAAATGTGTTCCTCAATAATTTGGAATGAAACCACAGAACACGTAAAAACTCATTTTAAAGTAATATTAGTATTTATTTTGGATAGGTTTATCATTTATAGCAAGTTTATTTTAGTTATGCGCATAAAGATTTCACTTTCACTTGTCTAATGAAACTAGTTACCTATATATGGGTCAAGCTTCTAGCTCATTTATTGAAAAAGACTCGAACAAAATAACAAGTTCATGAGATCAATAATATGTTAAAGAACAACTTTTTAGCGACAGCTATATCGAAATATTTACCGTTTTTGAGTTATAAAACGAAAACTTTCAAGGACCCTAGATCCCTAATTGAAGGGACCAGCCCCTTTTTGGTGGTGCCAAATGAAAGACCTTCAAATTATGCACAACTTTTATTCAACATGTCTTAACAAAATATTTTTAGTTTAAAAGATACATAGGAAAATGTGTGTAAATTTTCGAGCTTTTAGGCGTTCTAATTTTTGACCCCTATCTAGCACCATTTTGAACACAGAAATCAAAAAACAAAAATGGATGTGCACAACTTCAATGCTTCTATTATTCAAATTCAGTAGTATTTCTGCTCCAGTTTTTGTAGTCTCGGAGCCTTTGTCTGGAAACGAAACACCCTAAATTTTCATTTAAAGGGAAATAATTCTAAAGCGGAAGGGGACTTTTTCAATGTATGACAGCATTCTGATAGAGTTTTGTAATGTCTATGAATTCTGAAAATTTGAGCTAAATCCGTTGAAAAATGAGCGAGATATGAGGTCTCAAAGTTGGCGTCTAGAAAGGAGAAGAAAAAAAAAAGAACTAGAGCAAAGCTCGTTGCAAAGCAACGAGTAGGTCTTCCGTCCTGTTTTGACCGGAAGTGACGTCAACAAGAGAAAGGAATGAGTTTAGAGGTCTCAAGTGACTTTAAAATTACAATTTTGCATCAAAACCTGCAAAATAAGCTATTACAGGCTACTTCCGGTTTGACCGGAAGTGATGTTGAGGGATGATAAATTTGGTTGGACGCTTCTGGTTACATAAACTAACTTATAACATGTCGAAAACGGCAAAAATATGCATTTCTGACTACTTCCGTTTTGTTCGGAAGTGACGTTATTTGACGACTTTCGACAATCTTATTCACTTCTACTTGTCATTTTGAACAATTTTCCTTCTTTGATGTATCACAAATTCTCAATAGTTTTGGAGATATTGAGAAAACACTTTCAGCCCCTGTAGATCCCTTATTTTAGGGGTCAGCCCCTAATTGTTGATATCAAATGAAAGAGCTTGCCATTCTGCACAACTTTTGTTCTATATGTTTTAACAAAATATTTACAAGTAAAGAGATATTCTTGAAAAAATGCTAAAAATTTTGATATTCTCAATAAGACTATTTTCGGAGCATACCAAGCGTCAAAGTGCGGCACAACCGGGAAAAATGAACTACCTAGTACATATATTTATGAACATTGCTCTATCATTGTTGAAAATATCAAGTTCCTATTTTAAGTGGTTTTTTTTTTTTTTTTTTTTTTTAGAAAAAACGAGCGGACAAAGTGACCCTCTAAAAATCACCTAATCGCAGAAATCTCCGGACCGGAAGTGAGGTCATCAAAATAAAAAAAATAGATCTAGATTTTTTTATTTTCTACCAGACCTGAAAGTTTCCTGAAAATCAAATAACCCGTTTCCGAGAACTCGCGTGCACAAAATCGGTAGGAAAAAACCAATAATAAAATTATGCCTGGACATGTTTTTTATTTCTCTACAAGTGACCTTGAACTTGCCAGAAAGACCTTTGATCAAGGTCATGACACAGCCTCCGTTCATAAGCAATCTCTGTCTCAAGTAAGAGCTTCCAGTGATTTTCTATCACTAAATCATAGCATGAAATAGAAATTATTTTTTTTCTGTCAGTATCCTTGAACTTGACGGAATAACCTTGGGTCGGTGTCAAGACAAACCCTCATTCTCAAACAACCTCTGTTTTAGGAAAGAGGTTCTAGTGATTCCCCCTTAGAAATTCATATCCCAGACAGGCATTTTACAACTTTTTCTGCCAGTGACCCTGAATTTGCTGAAATAACCTTATTTAACATAAAAAAAAATACAGCCTAGATCGTAATAATACAATTTTCTTTGGCAAAGTCGAAGCAAACATTTTTGTCACAAGCAATCTCTGTATCAAGTATGAGCTTCCGGTGATTCTCAATTGCAAATAAATGGCTCGGACAAAACATTTATTCTTTCTCCACTGACCTTGAATTTGCTGGAATGACCTTGGATCAAGACCATGACACACCCTAGGATCATTGGCAATCTTTGTACCAAGTATGAGCTTCCAGTTAATCCAAAAAGTCATAGCCTGGGCAAACTTGGAGGGACAGACTGGCAGCTAGACAAGCGGACAGACAGACGGACAATATAATTCCTAATCCCTCCCCCGGCCCAGACACTTCGTTTGCGGGGGATATAAATTCCTATGCTAAATTTTGAACACCCATTCTGATTTGAAAAAAAAATTAAATCTTTACTATTTCAGGAAGATATTATAAGTATGTTTTCTCATTCCGGCCCACAGGTTTCTAGAGAATATTTTTTTCAAATGACCTTTCCAATTTTTACTACTTGTATTTCTTAATTATCTTCTGTTGGAAGAGAATGTGGTCATTCATTTGATCAACAACGTTTGGTTGATACTGACCCAGTGATTCTTGAAAAGAGAAGAATGAGAAAAAAATTACAAGTACCAGGTTTACAGCGACAACGTCGATCATGCTTACACCGAGAAAGATAACATCGAAGTCAGAGAACAAACAAATTGTGAGCAGAAAATCTTACTTAGCCTTTGGCATGAGAGATGGGGTACTGATTAAAAATTGAAATTATTTTTATATAGTCCATTTTTTTTTTACGATCAACGTTTTGACGCACCTCCCCCCCCCCCCTAAAAAAATGATTGAAAACTTCGCCTCTGAAGGGAAGCATTTTATCTATTTCCGTGGGGGATATACCTTTACTGATGAGAGGAAATTTAATCAACTATCAGGCCTATAAATATGAATGATTGCTTCGGAATATTTGGTTACAATTACGTGGCTTTTATATTTATTTATACACGTAAGTTAATGTCAGCTAAGAACTAAATTAACATCTGCTATAGACAAAACCAATAAATTTTTAGCTATTTAGGGTTATCTTCATATAAAGATCTATTTGTAAGAACCACTTTTTATAAAACAAAAATTTTCGCCCATGATATACTAGCATTTGGCACTCTATTTAATTACCATTTTATTCGGATGTCGATCAACACATTTTTTTTCAAAAACCCCGGAGTGCAAAATAGGCGAAACTGGCCAATGAAGATGTTTAAAAATGCTGATTCCACAGTCGCATCATCTCGGGAGTTTCCGTCAGAGGTCGGAAAAACAACGCCGAATGTTTTAACATTACCGGATGTTAAAATTTTATACAAGATAGAGTCGCTTCCTATTTATTAAGGATAGACGGATCCGGAGTTGAAAGTCCCTTCTAGCTAATTAGTATATTTTAGGTAATATCTTTACATTCAATAAACTTAAACTCAGTACTCAACATACAAAATATCTTCCTTCATTGAGGGAAGATCTTTTATAGTCATTTATTTCAAACTTTGGGAAAGGGGGGGGGGGTCTACGTAATACATTCGAAGTTTTTTTCCGTTAGTTGGAAAGGCCCGAGAAGTTGCGACTGACTCATCTTGGTCTAAAAACACTTTGACAAACCCAATCCACGCAGTTTTATTCAGGACACGTGTACAGTGAAATGAAAAAAGTATATTCAATCCATTTAATTTGAGGGAAAAAAAATAGTCCGGCATTTTCTCAACCTCGTTCGGTTATTTTATTAATTTATCTTTTTTCCGTGAAGAAGGAAGGCATGGACGAAGGATTAAATAAAAATTATTTCCAGGTGTACAAAAGCACCCGTGCATGGACTTCATTTTAGTACTACATATTGTAATTGAAGTTGAAAATAATCAACAAATAGATTTACAGAATAGAGAGATTATGATTGATATTGTAAATAAAATAAAGAAAATTGAACAATATTTGATACAGGAACTACCTGGTATATATTTACATGAGCAAGTGAGTCTCTCTCTCTCTCTCTCTCTCTCTCTCTCTCTCTCTCTCTCTCATATTTTTTAAAACTAACCCAGAAAAGTAATGTACGTAAGTTACAAGTCAATTATTTGAAAGAAAATACTCAATTCTATACGGTAAACGATACAAATAGTTTATGATACAAAGGCTGCATGCCGATTATGTTTTTAATAATTGAAATAAAGTTGTCAAAGTGTATTAATTAAGAATGATAAATTTGTGATATTCAGTAGCTGAATTGAAATTCACTGGTCTGAAAAAAAAATGGGATGGATTACCAGAGACTCCGATCCGTCAATAAATTATTTTTTTTCGGAAAGCTACATGTACAATTCTGCAGTTAGATATTCAAGTGATACTAAAATTTTCCCGGTGTGTACCTTTTCCGTCCCAATTGATATTTAAAAAAATATATTATATGCATTCTGAAATTTACAGTTCTGGACATACGATATAGGTTTATTGTTATCTACATGTATAACCCGCTACCGATATTTAATTCCACAACAAAATTATGATGTTAGCATACTATATTTACAAAAGATCATTTACGGGTTTTGAATTAATTATAAAAACAAAATTCATTGCTTTAAAATCTTGAGGTATTTTATTAAAACTTTACTATCAACCCTGTGATATAAATAGGCAAAGTGCAACACAGAAGTCGCTTATGAAGTTCAGACCTTGGCCACGTGACGGAGTTACATATCAATGTTGAATCCATTTCATTGTTTACTTTTCAATAAAATAACGAATCATTTTTAAAGTAAGACTGGTCACCCTTATGATTCGGAAGATTCTCATTAAAAGTTTAAAGTTGGTATAATCATGATAAAAACCTGTGATAAAAAAAAATGTCTGGAAATATTTGTGTTGAAAACGGATTAATTTACTGTTTCAAAACGTAGAGAAAGCGCAAAGCTTGTGCGTTTAATGGTTAAATTAAAGTAACCGCAGATCGCTAGTCCATACGCAATGAATCACCAAATTAAAAGTAAAATTACACACTGTTGGGAAATAAATTGTTGGTAACGTTAAAACAATTGAAATATGGAGATAACGAACATTTAAAATTTAAGACTGATTAAATGCTTAGCGTTTTGTACTTAAATCAAATCTAAGATATTAAGATAATTTATTTGAAAGATTCGATTTACTTAAAGAAAATAATATTTTCCCGTAAGTCGTTGTGTTTGTAAATTAGATTTAGAACAACAATGTTTGATGACTGCGCAGGTTTACATGCACACGATGGACTGCTTTGACCACAAGCGATCGAAGGAATGGTTAATGGTTGCGTAATTGTAAACAAACACAAAACTTGGCTAGACGTCTTGGATTAAGGCTACATGTATCATGATCAAATTTAAAACAAAGATAAACCAACATAATCTCAAATATTCGATATTAATAATTGTCCATTAATTGTCGTGTTTACAAAATAGACTTAATACGCCGATTTTTATTTTGTTTACGACTGTGGGTCAATGGTTCACACGCGGTGGATCGCTTTAGATCTTCTCGGCCCCGCTTGATCGAGGGATGGCTTACGTAACGGTAAACAGAATAGAATCTGGGGTTCAGGTGAATGTAAGAATCACGCAGTTAATGATTGTGAATTATTTGACTCTTAAAAGTTTATTCGCGTTTATATTGTTTGCTTTCGTATTTAAACAAAGAAAAGATACTTGTATTTTTTTCTGTTTCTCTCTCTTTCTCTCTTGGAAGGTACTTTATTTTTAAACATAATAAAAAGAGAAAGTTGTCACCGAATAATCTGAATAGGAACCAAAGAGCACGTTTCAAACCTAATTTAAAAAAATTAGGACACAGCGTTTAAAGATATATTATTTATGGCAAGTTTATTTCAGTTATTCGCATAAAGAGTTCTTCTTCACTAGCCAAATGAAAACGGGTCCTGTACGGGTCTGGCTTTTTTTCCCTACCATACACAAGACTCGAACAAAATAATATTCTCATGAGACAAAGAAGGTATAAAGGAACAACTTTTTATCGACAGCCATATCGAAATATTTTCTCGTTTTTGAGTTATAAAGCAAAAACTTTCAAGGGCCCTAGATCCCTAATTTAAGGGGCCAGCTCCTTTTTATTGGTGGCAAATAAAAGGTAATTAAATTGTACACAACTTTTATTCTACATGTTTTAGTAAAATATTTCTTATTTAAAAGATACAAAGGAAAACATGTGTCAATTTTTGCTCTTTCATGCGTCCTAATTTTTGACCCCTATCTAGCGGCAGTTTGAACGCAGAAATCAAAAAACAAAAACCAATGTTCACAACTTCATTCCTTCTGTTTCTTATATTCAGTAGTATTTATGTTCCAACTTTTGTAGTGTCGGAATATTTGTCTGGAAATTAAAGACCCTAAATTTTCACTTAAAGGGAAATAACTCGAAAGCGGAAGTGGATTTTGGAAAAATATTATATTATTCTGATAGAGTTTTGTAACGTCTATAAACTCTGAAATTTTGATTAAAATCCGTTGAGAAATAAGCAAGATATGAGGCATCATAGTTAACAAGTACGGAAAAGAAGATAATAATTTGGGCTGTAGCGGACGTTGATGTTTGGCATTTTGGGTAAAAATGAACATCCAAGTACAAATCTACATATATTGCTCTATCATCACTGAAAATCTCACGTTCCTGTGTTAAGTGCTTTTCTTGAAAATGCCCGGACAAACTAACCCTCAAAAATCACCAAATCTCGAAAATCTCCGGACCGGAAGTGACGTCATCAAAATAAAAAAATACATATCTAGATTTTTTAATTTTCTATCAGACCTGAAAGTTTCATGAAAATCGGGCGAGCCGTTTCCGAGAACTCGCGTGCACAAAATCGGTAGGAAAAAAAAAACAATAATAACTAGATGGTTCTCGTTGCGAGCAACGAGTGGGTCTTCCGTCTGATTTTGGATAAGATTCGTCAAGATCTTGACTGAGATATTCGTCTATAAAAAAATAAATGCATATTGTTAAAAACATTATTCTGATCATCTTTTGTTCAATATTGCTTATCAAAATATTTCCCCTTTTCGAGATATAAAGTGTCAAAGATTTAGCATTCTGGCCCATTAAGGTCCCTTATTACGCAACATATGATCAAAACTTTACAATATAAAGCTGCAAAATATTAATATGAACATTTTTGCTTCAGTAATTCATAGCAAAATATTGAACATTAAAAAGTTATAGATAAAAGACTTTTGGCCCTTCTGAGCCCCTAATTTGAGGGGTCAGTCCCTTTTTCTTGATATCAAATAAAAGGTCTTGTGATTTTGAAGACTTTCTGTTCAACAACTATTCAGAAATTTCCTTTCGTTTAAGAGATATATAGAATAACAATATTTAGGGGCCAGCCCTCCAACTCCTTAATGGGGATGTCTTGCAAAAAGTAAAAGGGTGTATATTGTTTAGAACATTATTCTGAACATATTTTGTTTAATATTGCTTATCAAAATATTTCTCCTTTTCGAGATACAAAGTGTCAAAGATTTAGCATTCTGGCCCCTTATGGCCCCTTATTACGTAACATATGATCAAAATTTTATAATATATAGTTGCAGAATGTTAAGATGAACATTTTTGCTTCAGTAATTTATAACAAAATATTGATCATTAAAAAGTTATAGATAAAAGACTTTTGGCCCTTCTGAGCCCCTAATTTGAGGGGTCAGCCCCTTTTTCTTGATATCAAATGAAAGGTCTTGTGATTTTGATGACTTTTTGTTCAACAACTATTCAGAAATTTCCTTTCGTTTAAGAGATATATAGAATAACAATATTTAGGGGCCAGCCCTCCAACTCCTTAATGGGGATGTCTTGCAAAAATTAAAAGGGTGTATATTGTTTAGAACATTATTCTGAACATCTTTTGTTTAATATTGCTTATCAAAATATTTCTCCTTTTCGAGATACAAAGTGTCAAAGATTTAGCATTCTGGCCCCTTATGGCCCCTTATTACGTAACATATGATCAAAATTTTATAATATATAGCTACAGAATGTTAAGATAAACATTTTTGCTTCAGTAGTTTATAACAAAATATTGATCATTAAAAAGTTATAGATGAAAGACTTTTGGCCCTTCTGAGCCCCTAATTTGAGGGGTCAGCCCCTTTTTCTTGATATCAAATGAAAGGTCTTGTGATTTTGATGACTTTTTGTTCAACAACTATTCAGAAATTTCCTTTCGTTTAAGAGATATATAGAATAACAATATTTAGGGGCCAGCCCTCCAACTCCTTAATGGGGATGTCTTGCAAAAATTAAAAGGGTGTATATTGTTTAGAACATTATTCTGAACATCTTTTGTTTAATATTGCTTATCAAAATATTTCTCCTTTTCGAGATACAAAGTGTCAAAGATTTAGCATTCTGGCCCCTTATGGCCCCTTATTACGTAACATATGATCAAAATTTTATAATATATAGCTACAGAATGTTAAGATAAACATTTTTGCTTCAGTAGTTTATAACAAAATATTGATCATTAAAAAGTTATAGATGAAAGACTTTTGGCCTTTCTGAGCCCCTAATTTGAGGGGTCAGCCCCTTTTTCTTGATATCAAATGAAAGGTCTTGTGATTTTAAAGACTTTTTCTTCAATATGTTTTAACAAAATACTTCTATTTAAAATGTTATTATCAGAAATGTATCTAAAATTCACTCAGAAATCACGTCCTAAATTTTGACCCCTACCGAGCTTCCATACTTTGCACTTCCGGAAAATATGAAAACCAAGGTGCACATCTAGAACATGTCCTCTATCACCACTGAAAGTTTCAACACTCTAGCATTTGTCGTTCCTGAGTTTTTGTGCAGACACAAAGTCTATCTAAAAATCGATCAAAGGGCGATAACTTCTGACCGGAAGTGATTTTTCAAAAACTGACAAGGCGTTATAAACTTCAGATACCAACGCATTAACCCTGAAAATTTGAAGCAAATCGATCGAGCGATCTCCGAGAAATCTTCTGCACAAAATCGGTAAGGAAAAAAAAAAGAATAATAATAATAATAACTAAATGAGATCTCGTTGCGAGCAACGAGTAGGCCTTCCGTCCGATTTTTCGATAAGATGAGATATGATTTTGACTATGATCTTTGTTAAAAGATAATAATATATAAAGACTTCCCTAATTAGATTTCAATCCTTGGATTTATATACATTATCAAAGAGCTATCGATGAATTGCTTTTGGCCCCTCTGAACCCCTAGTTTGAGGGGTCAGCCCCTTTTTCTTGATATCAATTGAAAGGTCTTGTGATTTTGAAAACGTTTTGTTCAACAACTATTCAGAGATTTCTTTTCGTTGTGGAAATATGCTGAATGGAAATATTTAGGGGCCACCCCTCCAAGTCCTTAATGGGGCCGTTTGACAGAAATTGAAAGGGTGCATATTGTTTAGAACATTATTCTGACCATATTTTGTTCAGTATTGCTTATCAAAATATTCCCCCTTTTCGAGATATAAAACATCAAAAAATTAGTATTCTGGCCCCTTGTGACCCCTTATTACATAAAATATGATCAGAATCTTATCATATATTGTTGTAAATCGTTAAGATTAGCATCTTTGCTTCAGTAATGTATTACAAATTATTGATCGTTAAAGAGTTATAGGTTGAAGACTATTGGCCCCTCTGAGCCCCTAATTTGAGGGGTCAGCCCCATTTTCTTGATATCAAATGAAAGGTCTTGTGATTTTGAAGTCTTTTTGTTCAACAACTATTCAGAGATTTCTTTTCGTTGTGGAGATATGCTGAATGGAAATATTTAGGGGCCACCCCTCCAAGTCCTTAATGGGGCCGTTTGACAAAAATTGAAAGGGTGCATATTGTTTAGAACATTATTCTGACCATCTTTTGTTCAGTATTGCTTTTCAAAATATTCCCCCTTTTCGAGATATAAAGCGTCAAAGATTTAGTATTCTGGCCCCTTGTGACCCCTTATTACGTAACATATGATCAGAATCTTATCATATATTGGTGTAAATCGTTAAGATAAGCATCTTTGCTTCAGTAATATATTACAAATTATAGATCGTTAAAGAGTTATAGGTTGAAGACTTTTGGCCCCTCTGAGCCCCTAATTTAAGGGGTCAGCCCCTTTTTCTTGATATCAAATGAAAGGTCTTGTGATTTTAAAGACATTTTGTTCAACAACTATTCAGAGATTTCTTTTCGTTATGGAGATATGCTGAATGGAAATATTTAGGGGGCACCCCTCCAAGTCCTTAATGGGGCCGTTTGACAAAAATTGAAAGGGTGCATATTGTTTAGAACATTATTCTGACCATATTTTGTTCAGTATTGCTTATCAAAATATTCCCCCTTTTCGAGATATAAAGCGTCAAAGATTTAGCATTCTGGCCCCTTGTGACCCCTTATTACATAACATATAATCAGAATCTTATCATATATTGTCGTAAATTGTTAAGATAAGCATCTTTGCTTCAGTAATGTATTACAAATTATTGATCGTTAAAGAGTTATAGGTGAAAGACTATTGGCCCCTCTGAGCCCCTAATTTGAGGGGTCAGCCCTTTTTTCTTGATATCAAATGAAAGGTCTTGTGATTTTAAAGACTTTTTGTTCAACAACTATTCAGAGATTTCTTTTCGTTGTGGAGATATGCTGAATGGAAATACTTAGGGGCCACCCCTCCAAGTCCTTAATGGGGCCGTTTGACAAAAATTGAAAGGGTGCATATTGTTTAGAACATTATTCTGTCCATCTTTTGTTCAGTATTGCTTATCAAAATATTCCCCCTTTTCGAGATATAAAACATCAAAAATTTAGTATTCTGGCCCCTTGTGACCCCTTATTATGTAACATATGATCAAAATCTTATCATATATTGATGTAAATCGTTAAGATAAGCATCTTTGCTTCGATAATGTATTACAAATTATTGATCGTTAAAGAGTTATAGGTTGAAGACTTTTGGCCCCTCTGACACCCTAATTTGAGGGGTCAGCCCCTTTTTCTTGATATCAAATGAAAGGTCGTATCATTCTGCACAACTTTTCTTCTATATGTTTTAACAAATTCTTAACATGTATGAAGATACAAAAGAAAAGGTGTAAAATTTTGTGAGATGTTTCTGAGACATTTTTTGAGCCCTACCGAGCTTCGGCGCCTTTTGTGCTAGAGAGATTTGGACACCTGCCTGCAAATCTACAAACCTTCCCCTACCTTCACTGAAAATCTTGACTCAATATCTTAAGTCGTTTCGGAGGAGTTTCCAGGACAGGCCGACTCTCTGAAAATCAGAAAATACTAAATATCTCGAGATGGAAAGTGACGTCATCAACGAAAAAAATTTCCAATAAGGTTCAGATCAATACCTATCAGATCTGAAAGTTTCATGAAAATCGGCCAAGACGTTACCGAGAACTTGCGTGCACAAAATCGGTAAGAATAATAATAATAATAATAATAATAACTAGATGGTTCTCGTTGCGAGCAACGAGTGGGTCTTCCGTCTGTTTTTTGCATAAGATTAGTCAAGATCTTGACTGAGATATTCGTCTATTAAAAGCGAAAGGATGCATATTGTTTAAAACATTATTCTGAACATCTTTTGTTCAATATTGCTTATCAAAATATTTTCCCTTTTCGAGATATAAAGCGTCAAAGATTTAGCATTCTGGCCCCTTATGACCCCTTATTACGTAACATATGATCAAAAATTTATAATATATAGTTGCAGAATGTTAAGATAAATATTTTTGCTTCAGTTATTTATAACAAAATATTGATCATTAAAGAGTTATAGGTGAAAGACTTTTGGCCCTTCTGATCCCCTAATTTGAGGGATCAGCCCCTTTTTCTTGATATCAAATAAAAGGTCTTGTGATGTTGAGGACTTTTTGTTCAACAACTATTTAGAAATTTCCTTTCGTTTAAGATATATAGAATAACAATATTTAGGGGCCAGCCCTCCAGGTCCTTAATGGGGATGTCTTGCAAAAATTAAAAGGGTGTATATTGTTTAGAACATTATTCTGAACATCTTTTGTTCAATATTGCTTTTCAGAATGATTCCCCTTTTCGAGATATAAAGCTTCAAAGATTAAGCATTCTGGCCCCTTGTGGCCCCTAATTACGTAATATTTGAAGAAAATTTTAAGATATATAGTTGCAAATTGTGAAGATGAACATTTTTCCTTCAATAATTAATATCAAAATATTTAACGTTAAGGAGTTATAGATGAAAGATTTTTGGCCCCTTCTGAGCCCCTAATTTGAGGGGTCAGCCCCTTTTTCTTGATATCAGATGAAAGGTCTTGCAATTCTGAAGACTTTTTGTTCAACAACTATTCAGAAGTTTGGTTTCGTTTTCGAGATATGTAGACTTGAAATATTTAGGGGCCGTCCCTTGAAGTCCTTATAGGGGCTGTTTAGGAAAAATTCAAAGGATGCACATTGTTCAGATCATCATTCTAAACAACTTTTGTTCAATATTGCTTTTCAAAATGTTTTCCCTTTTCGAGATATAAAGCTTCAAAGATTAAGCATTCTGGCCCCTTGTGGCCCTTATTTATGTGACATATGACGTAAAAGTCATAATATATAGTTGTAGTTTGTTAAGATAAATATTTCTGCTTCAGTAATGTATACCAAAATATTGCTTGTTTAAGAGTTATCAATTAAAGACTTTTGGCCCCAATCAGCCCCTAATGTGATAAGTCAGCCCTTTTTTCTTGATATCATGTTACAGATCTTTTCATTCTGCACAAATATTGTTCAATATGTTTTAACAAAATAATTATACTTTAAAAGATATGATACAAAATGTCTCAAAAATTCACTCATGATTCATGTCCTAAATTTCGACCCTTACCGAGCCTCCATACTAGGCACTTCCGAAAAATATCGAGACCCAGGTGCATTATGGCAACATGTCCTCTATCATCACTGAAAATTTCAGCGCTCTAGCTTAAGCCGTTTTTGAGTTCCATCACAGACAAGGAGGTCCTCTGAATTTTAATAAAAGGGCGATAACTTCCGACCGGAAGTGATTTTTCAAATTTTGAAATGCCAGTACAAACTTCAGATGATAAGACATAAACTCTGAAAATTTGAAGTAAATTGATCAATTCATCTCCGAGAAATCTTCTGCACAAAATCGGTAAGGAGAAAAAAAAGAAGAATAATAATAAAAGTGAAAAAGAAACATAAGAATAATAGAAGGGTCTTCCGCTGAAGACGGAAGACCCTAATAATAAGAAAAGTGAAAAATCAACAATAGAATAATAGAAGGGTCTTCCGCAGAAGACGGAAGACCCTAATAATAATAATAAGACTAGATGAGATCTCGTTGCGAGCAACGAGTGGGTCTTCCGTCCGATTTTTGATAAGATGAGATAAGAAATTGACTGAGATTTTCGATCAAATATAATGATATAAATAAATTGTTAAGACGAACAATTTTGCTTTAATACCGTAATATTTAACAAAATATTGATCATTAAACGGTTATAGATGAAAGACCTTCGGCCCTTCTTGGCCCCTAATGTGAGAGGTCAGCCCCTTTTTCTTGATATCATCTTAAAGCTCTCATGATTTTGAACACTTTTTGTTCAACAACTATTCAGAAATTCTTTTTTGTTTTCGGGATATATGCAAAATAAATATTAAGGGCCGGCCATTCAAGTCCTAAATGGGGACGTCTAGCAAAAATTGAAAGAATGGATATTGTTCAGAATATTATTTTGAACGTCTTTTGTTCAATACTGTTTATCAAAATATTCTTCCTTTTCGAGATATATTGCGCCAAAGATTATGCAATCTGGCCCCCTAAAGACCCCTTATTGCGTAACATATGATATCAACATCATGTTATTTAGAAAAAGTGTGTGAAGATGAACTATTTTGCTTCAGTAATATATTACATAATATTGATCATTAAAGAGTTATTGATTGTATACTTTTGGCCCCTCTCGGCCCTTTATTTAAGGGGTCAGACCCTTTTCATTGATATCACCTTAAAGCTCTTATGATTTTGAACACTTTTTGTTCAACAACTATTCAAAAATTCTTTTTCGTTTCCAAAATATATGCGAAGGATATATTTAGGGGCCGGTCCTTCAACTCCTTAATGGGGACTTTTAGCAAAAAATGAAAGGTTGCATATTGTTTAGAACATTATTTTGAACATCTTTTGTTCAATATTGCTTATCAAAATATTTCCCACTTTTGAGATATAAAGCGTCAAAAATTTGGCCTTCCGGCCCCTTATGGCCCCTAATTATGTAACATTTGATGTGAATATCATAATATATAGTTGTAAAGTGTTGAGATAAACATTTTTGCTTCAGTAATGCATTACAAAATATTGATCGTTAAAGAGTAATTGATCAAAGACTTTTGGCCCCTCTCAGCCCCTATTTTGAGGGTCCAGCCCCTTTTTCTTCACATCATTTTAAAGCTCTCATGATTTTGAACACTTTTTGTTCAATAATTAGTCAGAAATTCTTTTTCGTTTCTGAGATATTTGCAAAAGAAGAATTTAGGGGCCGGTCCTTCAACTCCTTAATGGGGACGTTTAGCAAAAAATGAAAGGTTGCATATTGTTTAGAACATTATTTTGAACATCTTTTGTTCAATATTGCTTATCAAAATATTTCATAGTTTTAAGATATAAAGCGTCAAAGATTTGGCATTCTGGCCCCTTATGGCCCCTAATTATGTAACATTTGATGTAAATATCATAATATATAGTTGTAAAGTGTTGAGATAAACATTTCTGCTTCAGTAATGCATTACAAAATATTGATCGTTAAAGAGTAATTGATCAAAGACTTTTGGCCCCTCTCAGCCCCTATTTTGAGGGTCCAGCCCCTTTTTCTTCACATCATTTTAAAGCTCTCATGATTTTGAACACTTTTTGTTCAATAATTAGTCAGAAATTCTTTTTCGTTTCTGAGATATTTGCAAAAGAAGTATTTAGGAGCCGATCCTTCAACTCCTTAATGGGGACGTTTAGCAAAAAATGAAAGGTTGCATATTGTTTAGAACATTATTTTGAACATCTTTTGATCAATATTGCTTATCAAAATATTTCATAGCTTTAAGATATAAAGCGTCAAAGATTTGGCATTCTGGCCCCTTATGGCCCCTAATTATGTAACATATGACATAAATATTATAATAAATAGTTGTAAATTGTTAAAATAAACATTTTTGCTTCAGTAATGTATACCAAAATATTGATCGTTAAAGAGTTATTGATTTAATACTTTTGGCCCCTCTCGGCCCCTAATATGATGAGTCAGCCCTTTTTTCTTGATATCATATCAAAGATCTTGTCATTCTGCACAAATATTGTTCAGTATGTCTTAACAAAATAATTATACTTTAAAAGATATGATACAAAATGTCTCAAAAATTCACTCATGTTTCGTGTCCTAAATTTTGACCCCTACCGAGCTTTCATACTAGGCACTTCCGGAAAATATCCAAACCCAGGTGCAAAATGGCAACATGTCCTCTATCATCACTGAAAATTTCAGCGCTCTAGCTTAAGCCGTTTTTGAGTTCCATCGCAGACAAGGAGGTCCTCTAAATTTTGATAAAAGGGCGATAACTTCCTACCGGAAGTTAATATCCCTTAACGGAATTGCCGGAATTAACTTCAGATGTCAACGCATCTACCATGAAAATTTGAATGAAATTGAACAAGCCATCTCCGAGAAATCGTCTGCACAAAATTTGTAAGAAGAAAAAAGAATAAAAATAATAATAACTAGATGCGATCTCGTTGCGAGCAACGAGTGGGTCTTCCGTCCGATTTTTGATAAGATGAGATCAGAATTTGACTGAGATTTTTGTTCAAATATAATGATAAAAATAAATTGTTAAGACGAAAATTTTGCTTCAGTAGTACTAGTGTGTATTAAAATATTGATCATTAAAGAGTTATAGATTAAAGACTTTCGACCCGTCCTGGCCCCTAATTTGAGGGGCCAGTCCTTTTTTCTTGGTATCGTCTTATAGCTCTCATGATTTTGAACATTTTTGTTCAACAACTATTCTGGAATTTTTTTTCGTTTCCGAGATATATGCAAAAGAAATATTTAGGGGCTGGCCCTTCAACTCCTTCATGGGGGCGTTTAGCAAAAATGAAAAGGTTACATATTGTTTAAAACCTTATTTTGAACATCTTTTATTCAACACTGCTTATCAAATTATTTCCCAATTTCGGGATATAGAGTGCCAAAGATTTGTCATTCTGGCCCCTTGTGGCCCCTAATTATGTAACATATGATGTGAATATTATAATATTAAGTTTTAAATTGTTGAGATAAACATGTTTGCTTCAGTAATGAAATACAAAATATTGAGCATTAAAGAGTTATTCATCAAAGACTATCGGCCCCTCTCAGCCCCTATTTTGAGGGGCCAGTCCCTTTTTCTTCATATCACTTTAAAGCTCTTATGATTTTGAACATTTTTTGTTCAACAACTATTCAGAAATTCTTTTTCGTTTCCCAGATATTTGCATAAGAAGCATTTAGGGGCCGGCCCTTTTACTCCTTATTGGGGACGTTAAGCAAAAAATAAAAGGTTGCATATTGTTCAAAACATTATTTTGAACATCTTTTGTTCAGTATTGCATATCAAAATATTTCAAACTTTTGAGACATATAGCGTTAAAGATTTTGCATTTTGGCCCCTTATGACCCCTAATTATGTAACATATGATGTGTAAATCATAATATGTAGTTGTAAATCGTTAATATTAACATTTTTGCTTCAGTAATGCATTACAAAATATTGATAATTAACGAGTTATTGATTAAAGACTTTCGGTCCCTCTCGGCCCTTATTTTGAGGGGCCAGCCCCCTTTTCTTCATACCACTTTAAAGCTCTTATGATTTTAAACACTTTTTGTTCAACAACTATTCGAAAATTCTTTTTCGTGTTCGAGATATTAGCAAAAGACGCATTTAGGGGCTGGCCCTTTAACTCCTTAATGGGGACGTTTAGAGAAAAATGAAAAGTTGCAAATTGTTTAGAACATTATTTTGAACATCTTTTGTTCAATATTGCTTATCAAAATATTTCCCACTTTTGAAATATAAAGCTCAAAGATTTTGCATTCTGGCCCCTAATGGCCCCTAATTATGTAACATATGATGTGAATATTATAATATTAAGTTTTAAATTGTTGAGATAAACATGTTTGCTTCAGTAATGAATTACAAAATATTGAGCATTAAAGAGTTATTCATCAAAGACTATCGGCCCCTCTCAGCCCCTATTTTGAGGGGCCAGTCCCTTTTTCTTCATATCACTTTAAAGCTCTTATGATTTTGAACATTTTTTATTCAACAACTATTCAGAAATTCTTTTTCGTTTCCCAGATATTTGCATAAGAAGCATTTAGGGGCCGGCCCTTTTACTCCTTATTGGGGACGTTAAGCAAAAAATAAAAGGTTGCATATTGTTCAAAACATTATTTTGAACATCTTTTGTTCAGTATTGCATATCAAAATATTTCAAACTTTTGAGACATATAGCGTTAAAGATTTTGCATTTTGGCCCCTTATGACCCCTAATTATGTAACATATAATGTGTAAATTATAATATGTAGTTGTAAATCGTTAATATTAACATTTTTGCTTCAGTAGTGCATTACAAAATATTGATAATTAACGAGTTATTGATTAAAGACTTTCGGTCCCTCTCGGCCCTTATTTTGAGGGGCCAGCCCCCTTTTCTTCATACCACTTTAAAGCTCTTATGATTTTAAACACTTTTTGTTCAACAACTATTCGAAAATTCTTTTTCGTGTTCGAGATATTAGCAAAAGACGCATTTAGGGGCCGGCCCTTTAACTCCTTAATGGGGACGTTTAGAGAAAAATGAAAAGTTGCAAATTGTTTAGAACATTATTTTAAACATCTTTTGTTCAATATTGCTTATCAAAATATTTCCCACTTTTGAAATATAAAGCGTCAAAGATTTTGCATTCTGGCCCCTAATGGCCCCTAATTATGTAACATATGATGTGAATATTATAATATATAGTTGTAAATTGTTGAGATAAACATTTTTGCTTCAGTAATGCATTACAAAATTTTGATCGTTAAAGAGCTATTGACTAAAGACTTTCGGCCCCTCTCGGCCCCTAATGTGATGAGTCAGCCCTTTTTCTTTGATATCATATAAAAGATCTTGTAATTCTACACAATTTCTATTCAATATGTTTTTAGAAAATCTCCATAGTTTTAGAGATATGATAAAAAATGTCTCGAAAATTCACTCCTGATTCATGTCCTAAATTTCGACCCCTACCGAGCTTCCATACTAGGTACTTCCGAAAAATTTGAAAACCCAGATGCAAAACTTCAACATGTCGTCTATAATCGCTGAAAATTTCAGCGCTCTAGCTTTTGTCGTTTTTTAGTTTTTGTGTCGACAAAATGGTTATCTGAAAATCGATTAAAGGGCGATAACTTCCGACCGGAAGTGAAATTTTAGGATTTGAACAAAAAAGGATCATCTTCAGATCACAAGGCATTACCCCTGAAAATTTCATGAAAATCGATCGAACCGTTTGCGAGATATCTTCTGCACAAAAATTGTAAAGAAAAAGTGGAATAATAATAATAATAATAAAAGTGAAAAAGAAACAATACAATAATAGAAGGGTCTTCCGTTGGAGACGGAAGACCCTAAAAATAGTGGAAAAGAAACCTAAGAATAACAGTAAGGTCTTCCGCTGAAGTCGGAAGACCTTAATAATAATCTTAACCATCAGAATCAGTAGAAGGTCTTCCGTTGTGACGGAAGACCTTAATAATAAACCTGGCTACATTAGATGCTAATATTCTTCAGAATAAGGTTCTTAAGTGTTTTGCGCTATATTTCCAAGTTATTTTTTGACAACTTTTCCTTTTATTTCTTTTTTTTTAGAATAAGTAGAATAAACCAGTCTACTAAGAAAAAGGAAAAAAAGATAACCTTTTCTTCTTATCATATAAAAACAAACAATATAGTGAGAAAATAAAACATAACTTTGAAGCATAGACTATTCACAACTATTAAGTGCACGCCTTTTACATTCACCTTGTGTGTTTACAATTATGTAACACCTCCCTCGATAGCGCGTGGCAAAGGAGGTCACCGGGGATCAATTGGCGTGTGATCCAGCGACCTAGTCATACACAAAACAAATCATAGAACGGCCATTCCAAATTCATTTTGTAAACTAAGTTATGAATGGATAAATATGTTGAATCTTTCATATTATTTTATAATATCTTTGATTAAATCGCTAGTGCATTTCATTTAATATTTTTTTCGCTGAATTACAGGAAAGTTGCATAATTATTTTTATAAACAATTTATTTCTCGATATCGAGGTAATTGTCTGTTTTATTTAAAATAAAATTCAAAATATGTTACCTTAATTATTTCCTACTAGTAATGGAACTTTTGAAACTTAAATGTACATGTTCGTAATCTAATATACGTTCTTTTGTCGACGCACTTAAAATGTACAACTGTATATATACCATGTATACAAAGCGCCCCAAGTATACGCATATCGAGCTTATGGAAATACAAAATCCCACATTCACACGCACCTCCAAAATATGTAGAATGAGACATACATGCGTAACTGTATTTGAATATTACAAATTTATTAGACACCTTACATTGAACAAATTATTTTTTTTCCTACTAAACTTGTTATTGTATGCAAACAGAACGATAAACATGTAATTATTTATAGATTCCCATTATTTTTTCGGAAAATCAGAACACATTTATCAGCTCTCTTAAGGTTTTACGGACACATACAATGTACACGCATGCAAGTACAGAACATGCACGTTTTATAAGTGCATATGCAAGAGCGCCCCAAATATATGCATATCGAGCGTTTGAAACACAGAAAAATTCTAAATCCCAAGTCTTTTTTCCCCATTATCTTTGCAATAGAATATCGGTTTAACTGAAATGATTTTATTGATTTACAGCATATATTAAAGTGAATTATAGGTCAGCTAAGTTGATCATGAGTTGTTTTTAAAACGGGTAGTCCTCTGGCCAGTCATCGTCACGGTTTGTAACATCGTAATTACACAGGTAAATACTAAGATGTCAATCTCTATATTTTCCATAAGAAATGAGTTACCGGGAGATGTCTCGTTTTCTCTGATCATATATTAATTGACAGCGTTTATGAACAGCTGTTAAAACACAGGCCTTTGTAAACTGGTAAATCACAAAAAGGAAAAATCCGACATATAAAAAAACAGAAAATATAAATGTCTCTGGAAATAACATTGCCTTTAGATAACTAAAATAAATTGATGTCCGCCGATTTTTGAATTAATCCGAACATTCATTGATGTGTACCTGTACAGGCAGTGTGTCACTTTTTGAAGCCTTCGTCCAAACGAACAATATAATAAATCTTGAATGAATTAACTAACCCCTTCAGTACACACACATTCGCCTACACCTGAAATCTAATCAAAATTAGATCTTTTTTACGGCCCGAAATTCTGATAGTCGCTGTATTTCTAATCTGATAGACATGTAGGAGCACTCACTTGTAAAAATACTAGTACAGTCGATTATGTTTTATCAAGTATGGAACTGTTCAAATTGTTCAGAAAGTTTGATATCCTAGATTTTTGTGAAATGTACTCCGATGTACATAACCCTGTTTCATTTAGTATTGCCATCGAGCAAAATATATCTACAGTTAGTAACACACCTGTATCTAACCAGTCATGTGTGACGCTTTGGTCGAATGACAAAGCAGACGATTTTCGTGA
Source organism: Saccostrea echinata (assembly GCF_033153115.1). Classification (NCBI taxonomy): domain Eukaryota; kingdom Metazoa; phylum Mollusca; class Bivalvia; order Ostreida; family Ostreidae; genus Saccostrea; species Saccostrea echinata. The sequence continues at coordinate 4,589,771 of NW_026889768.1, forward strand.
GAACATTGACCAGTTTTCTTTAAAAAGTATTGAACAGGAACTGTTGAATTTAAGAATTTCAAATAACGTTAATAAAGAAAGTATCAATAATGTTATTTCAAGAATGTGTGATATATTTTTCAATGCTGCTGAGAAATCATTCGGAAGAAAAAATTACCGAACCTGTAACGTAAAGAAGAAAGATAAACCATGGTTTAACAATAGCTGTAGAACAGCAAGGAAAAAATTTCATTTAGCAAAGCGCGCAGATAATGACAAAGAACAGTAAGGCCCCGGGCTTCGATAATATTCTAAATGAGCATATAAGAACAACCTTACCAAACCTTTTACCAATTTATGAAAATCTTTTTAATCTTATTTTCGAAACTGGTATTGTACCAGAAAATTGGTTAATTGGTATTCTGAAACCAATCTACAAAAATAAGGGTGACCCAACCCATCCTGAGAATTATCGCCCGATTACCCTTTTAAGCTGTCTGGGTAAACTTTTTACGAGAATCTTAAGTAATCGGCCAGAGAATTATGCAGAAGATGTCACACTCATTAAAGAAAGCCAGACTGGGTTCAGAAAAGGTTACTCTACTTTGGACAATATCCTATTATTACAATTCTTATCACAGACACTAATTAACAGCAGAAGAAAATTGTTTTGTGCATTTATAGATTTCAAACAAGCATTTGATACAGTATGGCGAGATGGTCTTTGGTGTAAACTTTTCAGAAGTGGGGTTAACGGTAAATGTTTTACTTTTATTAGAAATATGTATAATGGTATCAAATCTAAAATACAGATGAATGGTGTGTCATCAGAATTTTTTAACTGTAATGTTGGTGTACGACAAGGGGAAAACTTATCGCCCTTCTTATTCTCATTGTATATTAATGACTTGGAAGATTTTTTGATAGAAAAGAATATTGTCGGTTTGTCTAGCATTAGCAAAGGTATAGAGGATGAGCTGTTTTTGTTTATGAAATTGTTTATCTTATTTTATGCCGACGATACTGTAATACTTGCGGAAACTGCTGACGATCTTCAAAGAGCATTAAATGAATTTTACGTATATTGTGAAAAATGGAAATTGTGTGTGAATATTAAGAAAACAAAGATACTTATTTTCTCAAAGGGTAGACAACCAAAAAATATTTTTACATATAACGGCAGTCTCATAGAAGTAGTCAAAGATTTTAATTATTTGGGGATTGTATTTTCTCGTACAGGCTCATTATGTAAAGCAAGAAAACACCTATGTGAACAAGCACAAAAGGCAATGTATGGTGTGATACGTAAAATTAGACAATTTAATCTACCCTTCGAATGTCAATTGGATCTGTTTGATAAAGTAGTTTTACCTGTATTGTTATATGGCTGTGAAATATGGGGTTATGAAAATATTGATATTATTGAACGAGTACATTTACGTTTTCTGAAACATATATTGAATTTAAGAAGTACAACTCCAAGTAATATGATTTATGGAGAAACTGGACGGTTTCCATTATATATAAATATTTACTCAAGAATGGTAAAATATTGGGCAAAACTTGTGTATGGGAAAGAAAACAAATTGTGCAGAATTGTATATATGTATTTACGTAAACAATATGATAAAGGAGAAATGATAAACTCCTGGATTTCATTTGTACAAAATATTTTTGACAGATGTGGTTTATCAAATATATGGTATGAGCAATATTTCTATAATGTAGAATGGATAACTGCTACAGTCAAACAAAGATTAAAAGATCAATATATTCAAAAGTGGAATAGCGAAGTTCAAGAATCTTCAAAAAGTTTAAATTATAGAATTTTTAAAACCAATTTTGAGTGCGAAAAATATTTAACACTGTTATCATGTAAATTTAGAAAAACTTTAGTTAAATTTAGAACCACAAACCACCACCTTCCAATTGAAACAGGTAGATGGAATGGTACTCAAAGAAGTGAAAGATTCTGTAGCTTATGTGATAGTAATCAGATAGGAGATGAATATCATTATATTTTAGAATGTAGTGCTTTAAATCAAGCGAGGAAAATTTTTTTGAACCCAAAATTTTGTTCTAAGCCAAACACTATGAAGTTTTGTGAAGTTATGTGCCAAAATGATGTTGATTCTTTGAAAAAATTATGTTCATTTATTACTAAGATTAATAGTATGGTCTGTTCTCCCTAGCTAGCTTAATTAATCTCACCTTTTGCTTGACCCACTGTATTATATGTATATATGTTTTATATGTTTATGTACCTCATGTAACCATTTACATGGTTTTTGAGTGAATAAATTGAATTGAATTGAATTGATTGACTATACATGTCCCTTTAACAAATATTCTTTAATTTTCTTCGGGACCCCTGCATCACTAGTAAGGTGCTGTACCGACTGAGCTATCCAGGCCGATATCCACAACCCAAACCACTACAGTTTTATTAACTAATATCTTCATTTTCTTTTCTTTAAATCTTTTTTTTATTATTATTTTTTAAAATAAATTTTGTAACTTAATTAAAAGAAATCCATGCAGGTGTTCCACGTGTCAATTATTGTGATAGAAGTACTTACCATGTGACCTGATCATAATGCATTCATATTGGTCAACTCTGTGATGCATGGTGTTTATTTATCAAACCTTTCAAAATCTTTCCTCTTGACTACATCTTTAAGTGTATTAAAAAGTCAAACGACTTCCTGTCAATTTTGAATATCGCCACCGCACGTGCATTCTGAACTTTGATTACCAATTTCATTATTTTCATCAATAATACATACTCTTTTAGTCATTTTCGGATTTTTAAAAACTAAGCTTCACACAAAAAATCATGGACTTCTTGTTAAGTTATAATGCAAACAAGCGACTGAAGCATCTTGAACACAAGAAGGGTGGGTGGGGTGCATAACTACATGTATAAAATAAAAAAAGCAAAGGCGGATCCAGGGCTGGCGCACCCCCCCCCCCCCCCCCGCCCTCCGTTTGAATTTTTTGTATGTAGAACTTATATGTCCATTATCCTAAAATCAAGGAAAAAACATCTCTTATTTGTAAAAATTTGTCAACTTCTGGGGGCTTCGCCCCTGGATCCCCACCAGGGCTTTGTCATAGACCCACTGGGGGCTTCAATGCAGCCCCCAGACCCCTCCCCTGCCTTCTACTTTGTCCCCCGTTGTGAAATTCCTGGATCCGTCACTGCAAGGGGCGTAATAAGCAAGATGAATATAGCTTTGAAGGGATGTGAGCTTCGGTATTGGTACTTTTACCTATGATATATAGTAGGGATGGCAATCGAATACAGAATTGCTAATCGGTTAACCGAAAGACGTTCCGACCGATTAATCGCTTAATCGTATCAAAATACACATTTTCCTTATATTTTATTTTTCAAGTAAACTCTAGTTATATACACAAGAAAACTGAAAAGGGCGTTAATGCTTGATTAGTACGCTATATATTATATTTTATTTCAATTTCGAACGGCAAGAAAAAATAAGGAAACCATGAAACATCTCTTAAATATCGCAGAAATTGATAATTGTTACAACACAAGGTCATTGTGCATTGTCACCATAAACAGAAACTGAGTCTGAAATAATTTACAACGTTTGTTTGAAAATATAATTTGACAGATAACTGCGAAGGATAGACGGGGTAAGATACCCATTGCAATCATTTAAATCATTTAACAGAACTCAACAAAGATTTGATTAATATCATAATTAGGACAGACTGGGTAACGACATGGTATTTAAACAGCAATTAACACTTCGCAAAGTGACCAATTACCCCCAACAAATTCAATCTTGAGAGTCTTAATTAAATTATTTACCTCCAAATCAGCCGAATTAAATGTGGAAACTTCAGGGTTTTTTAAAATTGTATATCGTGTTTTAAGGAAATTTACACCTATTTTATTTTTTCCGTCGACTAACCGATTACAGATTTTCTAACCGATTACCATCGTTCCGACCGAGTAACCGGTTAACCGATTACAAATTGCCATCCCTAATATATACACAAAGACCTCTAGATCTACAGGACAGAAATAAAGCTTGAGCGGCAGCTCTGCTTTAAAACATGTATCTACTTTTCGGTACAATCATAGAAAATTATAAGTATTTAGCAAATCCCTGCTACAAAGCACAAACACCATAATATTAAACTTGACATGTAACTAAAATTATTCCATCAATAATCCACGAACATACATTAAAAGGATTATAAATATCTGTAGAAATTAAAAAGCAATTTGGAATTTAAAAAAACCGTCGGCGAGTTTCTTATTGCTGCTATTGCGTTGAACATGCCATTTGATTGACAATCTCTCTATATTTGCCAGGACAGACATCTCTACATGTTACTTATCAGGGACGTAACATCGTTTTTGAAAGGGGGGGGGGGCAGAGAAAAAAATTAACTTACTTGAAAAGACTTCACAACCAAAACCAAAAAAAAAAAAAAACCAAAAAAAAAAAAAAATAATTGCCCAAAATCCTATTTCCTGGCGGAAGGGGGTGGGGGCAACGGGACTATACTGCAACAAAAAGTGGGGGCCAACGGGACTTTCAATGAACATTACTAAAGTAAAAAGTTAGGTCTGAAAAAAGAGGGGGGCTGATGCTACTTGCCTGCTCTTATAGCTCATGCTTTATTTGATCTGCAATATCGTAAGTTACCTGAATACCTCGGAGTCTCTCTTATCCTTTCGACAGCATTTTAGTTTGACCAACTATGCAAAATTTAGCCTTTTGAACAGTTGGCATTAGGACTTTCATACTTCACATCCGAAATTCTTTGTGACAAGACCTTTCCTTGGGAATAAATATTTTTGACCTTGTGACCTTCATCTTGAAGTTTGACCCACTTTTTAAAAAAATTAACCTTGGCAATACCTTTTGAACGGTTGGGACTAGCGTTTTCACATTCACAGGTGTATTCCTTGTGACAACGCCGTTCATTGGATATCAACAATTTTTACTATTTGACCTTGACCTTAGAGTTTGACGTACTTTAAAGTTACGTTTTACCTTTGACCTTAGAGTTTGACCTACCTTTGAAACATTTTAATCTCATTCATAACTTTTCAACGGTTGGTGTTAGGGTTTTCATATCTTTACATGTGTGTTTCTTGTGACAAGACCCTCCCTTGAGTACCGACAGTTTTGACTATTGTCCTTGACTTTGGGGTTTGACCTACTTTTGAAAAAAAGCACTGACCTTTGCCATAACTTTTGAATAATTAATGCTAGGGCTTTCATATTTCAATGTCTATTTCTTGTGACAAGGCATTCCTTTGGACACAGTTAATCTACCCTTGACCTTAACATTTGACTTGAGTATAAAAAAAGATTAACCTTTGCCATACTTTTCAGTAGTTAGTCCAAGCGGTTTCATATTTCACAGTTATATCCCTGAGACGAGATCTTTCTTTGAGTAACATAATTTTTTATCTCTTGACTTTGACCTTGGAGTTGGATATGGATTTGAGAAACTTAAACCTTTGCCATAAGCTGCAATACCGGGGCATCAGTGTTTCACAAACACGTCTTGTTCAATATCCAAACTGGACAAAAACATTCACAATGAATCCTTAAATCATTGAGTGGAACCTGATAAATTATTTGACTCGATCTATTGTCTGAAAGAACATGGCTGAACTTATCCAGTCAAATAACTCACAGATTGGGATTTTTCTTAACCAGGGTGTGTTATGGTCTTGATGAAAGGTCATTTGGATGAGTTTGGATGAGAAACTATAAATTCGTTTCCGTCTTTTTCTAGTGAAACATTGTTGGTATCATGCAGAGTGTGACATGGCCTAAACTCAAGTTCAAGGTCACTAAGGACAAGATATTTTGACTGGATGTATGAACCGTATGAACATGAGTGAATTTGAGAAGTCAGTAATACACAGATGAGGTTTGCTCATAACCAGAGTGTGTCATGGCTTTCGCAAGGTCATTTGGACAAGTTCAAGATACCCCTTACAAGATTGCTTATAACCTTATAATATGGCATGACCTTGACTCAAGGTCACTTCTTCCTGCCTGCAGCTCCAACGGAAGACCTCTCGTTGCTGTGCAACGAGCTCGGCTCTAGTTTAATAATCTTTTTATTCAATAATTTTATCTTTCCTATGCGATGTTTTCTTATTCTTTTTCAATAATTGCATTATGTTAAAGAAATATGATAAAAAATAGAACTGGTTGTAAACTCAATTCATATTGATTTAAAAAGTGAAAGTAAGTCTTGGCGGGAATCCTTTCACAGTTGTAGACATATGAAGCAAAACTTCTTTCGTTTTCATTATTCAATGAGCAGAGTCGTTACAATGGAACAATTCATATTACCCAGAATGCAACTATTGAATAAGAATAAGAAAAAAAAGTCGCATAAGAATAATCAATTTATCGAATAAGACAAGATTATCGAATAGGAATTGAATGTTTTCGAATAGGAATATTTTTTTCAATAGGAATAACATGTTTATCGAATATAAATCATTTAATTATGGAATAGGAATAACATCTTATCGATTAGGAATGATGAATTATCGAATAGAATAAACTTTTTTCTCATAAGAATAACAACTTATCGAATAGGAATCACATTTTGTCGATAAGGAGTCGAATAGGAATGTTATCTTTTAGAATAAGAAAAACAAAATTTTGAATAGGTATAACAAAAAAGTACAATAATGCAACGCTTTAATTTACACGCCATACCATATACAGTTGATAGCGGACTTTACAAATAAGGAGAGTTCACTTTAGAAAAGATGAAATCATTTATTTTCTTATACAAGTTGTCAGTTGGCCTTCATCGTCCACAGTAAGTAAAATTTCAAAATATGAAACAGTTGTGGCACGTTCAGTGGTGTCTTTAATTTCAGATTCAATGGGATATATCGAGTCGACATATGAACTAAAGTAACTATTGTTACTTGATCATACGTCATCGATGTATCAAAATGACGAGTTGAAGGCCAGAAAGCAAGTGTTTTCTTCTTCTCATGTAAATTTTTTTAGATAAATTCTTCTTCATAGAAATTTAAAAACAGGGCGGCTAATAAAGGAGCACAATAAGTGCCCATCGAAATTCCAAAATTTTGTTGGAAGACCAGGTCTCCAAAGATTACAAAAATGGTGTCAATTAGGAACTCCAGCTTCCTTTTAACATCAACTTCAGGATACTTTATGGTAGAATCAGGGTGATTTTTAACAACGTGATTTTGTTGATGAGTTATTTCAAGATACGAAAATTTCCGACTTCCATTTTTATTGAGGAAGCAGTTGTCCATGATAAAATGTAGAGTTTTAAATTTGTCGTAAGGAATGCTTGTAAAGAGTGTGCAAAAGTCGTACGTTTTGATTTTACTGACTTTTGAAAAAATTGTCGATTTCAAATTTTCTAAAACTTCTTTAGAGATTTTTTTAAAATCCACATCTGATTAACAACACCTATTGAATGTGATGTAGCGCACTAGATCAGAATAATTATTTTTTAAAAAACACCCGCCGCTCTCTTCCCCGCCTTGGAATAAAATGGTTGTCCCTTAACTTATGTAAACTTGTCTTCATAATATCTGACAAATATATATACCTGTCCAACAAATATGGGTCAACATAATTTTCTGGCAAATCGACAAAATTTTCTTACGATTCAACATATCTATCTGACCAAATAATTAATGACCAGTTGTCTTCTGACTAGTCGACATGAGTTAACATTTAATTTCTTCGACTTAATAAGATGCTATGTGGACTTGCCAGCAAATGACGAATTAACAGTTACTGATCTCGACGTGTCAAATATTATGTCCACTACAGTAATTATGATGACTTGTTAGAAATTGATGGCGATTTGTCTGAAGATAATGTGCCAAGTCCTATTGTAGACTTGTAGTAAAGATATTTTGTCATCTTGATGGCATAAATGTAGTTTAGACAGGTTTCCATGTAGATGTAGATTTTTTAGCACGTCAACAACGACATCAAGTCAGCAAAAAGAGTTGACTAGACATTATTAACAGATAAGTGGTTGCAAAACTTTGCCACCGTTATGGCATAGTTGCGATTATGCACTGTATATATATATGGCAACAGGACAGAAAATTTATACAACAAAATAACTAGATTTACTGTTTTCTTATATCTATTTGGTACTAAAATTCTAATCAACTAGCAAAATAAATCTTGTATACATCCGAGTTCTTACCGAAGCCGCATAAAATACTAAGCCTTGATTTACATGTACCTACACATTTCAAAGCCTTTTTTTGGCCCAAAATGTTTTTGGTGTAAATATATGGATCCAGTATTATACTAAAAGACTATGGTAAAAGAAATATACTTAATAATTTCTTCTTAGTAATTTCACTTTTTAGGGGGAAAAAAATCACTTTTCGTAGATCTAAAGTGCTTAAAAAAATCTTTTTTTGTTTTCGCAGTCATCGAACGTCTAAAAATTTTGTTGAGATAAAACAATAAAAATACAAATAAACATTTTAAAATTAAAAAAAAAATTGAAATTGGTACAATACTTCACATAAAATAAATAGATCTATTGAGGCATCATTTTTAATATTTACTTCTCAATTATATTTTGAACTAGAAATTGTTTTGAATTCAAAATCGCCATGGTCACACAAGATGTTGAAAATATTTGCATCAATCTCCTAAGCAACAGCACTCATTTCGGGGATGTCATATGCTTTGCTTGTATAAGGCTTGACGAATATGGTTTTGTAAGATCCTGTGTTTTGCAAAATTGTTTCATCTCTATGGTTATCTACAAGAGATGCATCCAACAGGTCTTGGGTGAAATATATATGATATTTTTCGGGCAGGTAGTTTCTGATGGCGAAATAGGGTTGTTTACAGAAAATTGCATCATCCTCTCTACATTCAGCTCCAAACACCGGTTCAAAATGAGCATGAACATTCTGTAGATAAACATTACACTCCGAGCTAGATGCTTTTTCAATAGGAGAATAGCAAGACCATCCCATTTTTGGCAAATTTTGGCTAGTGCCCTGTTGGCAATATACATATACACAAGTGTCCATCATTGTCGCGAAGGCATATATTTCTACTTCTGTTCCCCAAGTGCCAACTTTTCCCATTTCTGACTGTTCAATATACTGGTTTATACTTCTCCTCTCAGCGATGGAAGAAAAATCTGCGTTACAAGATTTTATATATTCCAAAAGATAGTCTCGTACTATTACATGATATGTTTGTGAGCCAAAGAGACTGTAACTTAGAACTCGAAATAAACAATTACCATCTCCTCTCATAGGAATCACTATCAAGGGTTTTAATTTGCGTCATAGGCCATTTCATGTATTCTAGATTTTCCATGCAAGTTCTTCACATTAACACCGAAATGTTTTGCATGGTTCATCTGCCATTTGCTATCCACACACACAATTTTTTTTTTTTTTTTGAATAATTAGGTTCTTCTATTGTGCATGTTACTGTGTCCTCTTCACCATTTATCTCATTTATCTCATCTTTAAAGCTCCTTGAGAATTCTCCATCATCTGTCCAAACATTGAAGCTGTCTTGCATTGCTTGGTTTTTCTCCTTGTCAGATACATTATTAGAAAAATCTTGGTTTGGTTGTTCATCTTCTTTAAAGTGGTCTTGAGTTTCTTCGTCTTTGTAATAAAGAATGGTGTCATCAGTGTCACTTGGAGACTCCTCTTCCTTACTTTTTGAATCAGGGGATCTACATTTTTTCAATTTGCCTCCGTTGACTGCTCCTTTCAAGCTTTTTAAGGCGTAAACACATACGCCGTTTTTCTATACTTTCACCTTCGTTATCTGGTATGGTCCTAGCCACTTTTTTTCCAGTTTTCCACCTTTTCTGTTGATTTTTCTTGTATTGTGAAGAAGAACACTTTCTCCTTTCTTAAATCTTTCGTCAGAAACACTCTTGTCATGGTACTTCTTTTGTTTTTTCTGTGCTTCATATATTCTTCTTTTGGCCCTTTTTCTTGCCTCTCTTACAGTCAGGAACGCTTCAGCACGTCGTTTTAATGCAAGGTCTTCGTCTTCTACCTGCGTATTAGAACTATCAGTGACAGGAAGATCATGTTCTACAGGCAATCTTGCCTGTTGTCTATAAACTAAAGAAAACGTTACCATTTTGCGTGGACGCATGTTTAGCTGTTCTGTATGCAAAAAGTGCCATTGGAATGTGTTCATCCCAGTCATTACTTTTTGAGTTAACAACGTTGGATAGCATAGTGCAAAGAGTTCCGCTGAACCTCTCTGTTTGACCACCAGTTTGTGGGTGGTAAGCTGTTGCAACTCTGTGCTCTATTCCCATTCGTTCACAGAAGCAATCATTTATTTCGTTACAAAACTCTCTAGCTTGGTCGGTAATAAGTATATTTGGTACGCCATGGGTGCAGACAAATTTGATGAAAACGCTCATTACTGATACCGCACTTTTTTCAGGAATATCTTCTGCTTCAACCCATTTCGTCAGGTAGTCAGTTAGAATTACTCTATATAACGATTTCCTGAAGAAAAAAATTAAAGTACATTGAGACATTCATTAAATTTAGTGCTTGACGGTACAAGGTGAATATTACACTATTTCTGGAGGAAAATGTGAGCATAACGTTTCTATCTTTGTTCCACAATAACATGTAATTGTTGAACCTGTTGAATTTTTTTATGTTCTGGAAGGTGATTGATATGATAATACTCATAAAATGCATAAAATCATCTGCTCTCCAATATGAAAATTGCCTTTTGATAAATATTTTTCTTTCAATTTGCTCTTAAATTGCTCATGAACTTATTACTAGTATTAGGGTTCTTAAAAACTTCCAATGATACAAACTGAACTAATCACTACACCGATCCATTAAGCATAACAATAAAGTGTACCTCAGCTTGATTATTTATTTGTATTTGCTCAAATAGATGATTGCTATATTTTGTTACTGAGTATGTATTAAACTTAATAAAACATACCCTTTTCTATATCATATCCTATATCATCCCTTGACCAATCTCAGCTCTAGGCCCTCTGGCCGATATTGGTGTCTCGGGCTGATACAGGGACACAGGATGTATTTTTCTCTATTATTCTGAACAATAAATCTGGAAAAAAAATCCATACTACCTGTCTTTGTTTCTTCCAATGGCCCGATCAAATCCATACCAATCTGCGAGAAACTTTGTCGGATACTGCTATGGGGTGCAAGGGTTTCTTTGCTTTCTTCAGATGCTCTTTTCGCTGGTAGGTGTCGCATTTCATGACATATTTCTTCACATCATTAAATGACCCCACCCAGTAGTATCGAGAACGGAGCTTCTGCCAACTAAGATTGAAAAAATACTTTATTTTACATTATTTTCAACATAATCTTTTTTAATATTTTTTTTTAATCTGGGCCACTAACATAACTATACATAAATTTTGTTTTACGTTCGGGGCCCCACCCGGTTAAATGCAAAAGTTTTACTGTGAGTGTCACAGGAACTTGGGGAATGGATCCCCCCTTGCCATTTTTTTCCTCCTAAAATCTGGGATCGACGCACCTTTTTCCTAATTCTGTATTGTAATATGCTCTATATTTATCGATAATGTAACCATTTTGCGTTTTTAAGCTGTTTTTAAATAAATCGTTTTCGACTGATTTTTTAGATCACCTGAGCCGAAGGCTTACGTGAGATTTTCTGATCGAAAGTTGTTCGTTGCCTGTCGTCGTTGTCGTTGTACTTTCACATTTTTGTCTTCTTCTCAAGAACCACTGGACCAATTTCAACCAAATTTGCCACAAAGTTTTCTTTGGTAAAGAGGAGTTTTTCAAATGAAGGGCCACGCCTTCTTCCAAAGAGAGATAATTACGAATTTGTGAAATATTAAAAGCATCATTTAAAAATCTTTTTCTCAAGAATCACTGTGCTAGAAAATATGAAACTTACATGGAATCATCGTGAGGTAGTGTAGATTCAAGTTTGTTCAAATCATGACCCCCGGGGGTAGGGTGGGGCCACAGTGGGCGATCAAAGTTTTACATAGGAATACATAAGAAAAATCTTTGAAATTCTTCTCAAGAACAGCAAAGTCATGATTGATCATAATAATATAAAAGCATCCTCTGGTAATATAGATTCAAATTTGTTCAATTTATGAACCCTATAGGAGTATAGAGGGGCAATAACAGGGAATCAGAGCTATACAAAGGAATATAAAGGATATATCGATAAAAAAAAATCTTCTTAAGAACAGCAAAGTCATTATGTGTCATATTAATTCCAAAGTATCCTTAGGTTGTGTAGATTCAAGTTTTTTTTTCAAATCATAACACCCCATCTGAACCACTTTTAAATTTAAATTTTTCAAAACTGAACTGATTTCTGCTATTTCCTAGCCAAAGTGCTCAGGTGAGCGATCTGGCCCATGGGCCTTTTGTTATGTTTCAGTCGAAAACGATAATTTTAAAAACAGCTTAAAGATATAAAAGGGAACATTATCAATGACATGTAGTGCACATCAGAATATAAAAATAGGAAAAAAGGTGTGTCGATTCAAGTTTATATAAGAAAAAAATGGAAATGGGGTTGGGGGGATTCCGTCCCCCCCCCCCCCCCAAATACCTGTGGTGTGTGTAGAAAAGGGTCTTTTAGTTTAGAGCATTCTTCAAGGGCGAATGTGGTTTTGCTAAATACTTACGTCTTGTTGATTCCAAGGTGACCTCCATGTACTTGAGCATGTATACTTTTGAGAATGTCCGTCTTTTCATTTTCGGACACAACTCTGAGGTCCTTGTCTTTAAATCTATGGAAAAGGTTACCGTCTTTCACTAGGAACTTCTTGCAATCTCTTCTGAAATTTCTTTTTCTTGTCTCCGACTTTTTCACTACTTTTGAATAAATTCCTTTGGTTAAGTAATTTTTTTTATCTGTAAGATGCGTCTACTCTCCATCGTTGCTTCGAGCTAAGTGACAGACTGGGTTTTGTGCAGCAGTCAAGAACTGTCCTTCTTTGATCTCCCTGCAGAACTAGAGCTAGAGTCTGGGATGGACTAGAAGCTACATTTCTCACCATCTTTGATATCAACAATTAAAACAATGCAGTTAATGCAACTTCTTTGATCTAAACAACTAAAAAGCGCATTTCTCTTCAAAGAAACCGATGAGAGAGAGAGAGAGATCCTGGAGTTTTCTTGGAGGCGGGGCTGTGGTGTCTAAACCCTCTGAAATATTGTGACAAAAAACCATAAACAAAATAAATAAATGAAACAAACAAACAACCAACCACGCAAATAAAAAGGGGAAACGAACCAATGTTGAAAACCAAACCATGTTTCTTGAGGATGGAAGGGCCGCTTCAGAAACTCCTCACATATAATCCTCTGTTTCCCCGGTGATGGTTGGGGGGGGGGGGTATATATTTGGCTACTTTGTTACAAAAATTTAATAAAGCTTAAAGTCAGGTTTTGTGTGTCAAAGCCAGACATTTTTTGATTACCCCCCTCCCCCCCCCCCCCAAAAAAAAAAAGAAAAAAATTCAAAAACGAAATAAAACTATACAATACAATACATAAACAAAACAGCACAGTCACAAATACAAAAAAAATTCTTCATATATATGCATAATCTTAAAAATTTACAAGGGATCTGTGTTACCTTGGATGGTACTTATCCCCCCTTTCGATCCTCTATTTAACAAAATAATTAGGTATTGTGGGGTTCGTTGTTGAACTGTCTGATTTACTATGTGAAAAGGTTCACTAAGCTTTTTTTTTTTTTTAAAAAATCCGGGTTTCAAGATGGGCATACACGTAGTTATTAATATTGTCATGACTGAATATGCATAAAAATGTACGCCCATCATGCGTAAACGTCCATAATATCCCAAGTACTCATATTACGAATTTTAGAAGTATTAAAATAAATGAAGTGTTGTTAGCCTATAGCAAATATAAATAAACATATTTCTGAACTAAATTGTATATTGTGTAACTATATATATTAATATTCTAGATTTAGATATATTTCTTTTTAAATAAATATTACATGAAATATTGCGATTTTACGCTAAATTTAAAATTGAAGATATTTATGTAAATATTTTATTCTAAAGAAGAAAACTGAATTAAGTGTGTATATTTAATTGAATAAATCACAGTTGTGAATATCAATTCATAAATATGTGTTTTTATGCTGTTGAATTTAGAACGGTTTCATTATCAAAATTCCACGACTCGGCTCACTTTTCAACGGACTAGGGTCTATTTCAACACCTTTGATCTCAATATTCAACGTTGAAAAATGACCCTCGGGTCAATTTTCAACCCGGGTCAAAATTCAACCTTACACCGGCCCCTAAACGCACATATGATTTCAAAAGTGAGAGACACGGAGGTCTTTGCTCCTTCCAAACCCTTTTTTTTTTTTTTTTTTTTTACAAGAGTTGCATTTTTAATATGATTTTTTGCTTCTTTCAACTATGAAGGAAACTTTTCTATTTAAAGTTTTTTAGGGATTAAATCCAACAATCTCCAATGCATACATTTTTTTCTCCTTTCTTATTTGCATATGAATCTATTTTTAGATTATGTGCTTTTAGTCAATGAACCAGACAAGCATAAAGGAATTACTTCCCCTCAGTGTACATTTACTAGTAAGTTGAAACATATCCATCCCGACTCTCCTCCTAAACCCCCCTCCCATTCTACACACTTTTTAAAAATTATGCGAATATCCGATTCATTTATGTATTTTTGAATTTAACTTTTGTTTTCCTTTTATATATCAACCTAATATTTCACGACTACTTTGAAAAGCTTACAATATATTATTTCGACCAAACTGAAATCCTCGGATAAAGGGTCATATATGATCTAAATGAACGTAGATACTTTATTCATATTCAGACATCTCGTAAAGAAATTATGGCCAATTGAAATATTATAATATTAAAAGGGCATCCATTCAACTTTTCGGGTAGGAAATGCAATACAAAACTCAAAGCGTATCTAACATCTAAGAATCGTTTAGTCTGATCTTATATTGCAACTAAAATTGACACAGATGTTGTGCAAGTTTTATTAACTGCACCAATACATTGAGCTTTTTTTTATTGCAGGAATAGAGCACTCGACCTCTGGTTATATTAATATATTTGCTTAAAATGCATCCTATAACGTTTGAAAGCGCTTGTCATAATAAATTTACATAAAAACGGAACATGGACTATCGAGGAAGTACATAGTCCAGTTTTAGTTTTATTTATACATTTTTATGAATGAGTATCAAACACTTCGAGTTTAGACAGAGCTGTAGTATCGTTCAAAGCGGTTTAAGTGAGAATAGGACATGGTCACACGACTCGATTAAGTACGTCATAGGGTTTATTATACAGAAGACAAACTTAAATAGAATCCAAAATTAGTCCACTTATTTAATTTTTGACTAAATTGTTGCATTTCAAATTTACTTAAAATATTTTTAAAATTTTTGATATTTTTGACTATTTACAAATTATGCAAATTATATGTTCATCCACTTCTCTTTTGCACATGCGGTTAACACATCGAACAATTGCTTATACTGTATTTCTGTGTCTGAAAAAGACCGAGCTTATACTGTACAAGATATGTAAATAATTGATACTTTATACTGCCCCACTCTAGCGTTGAGGCTCATTATTTAATCAAGGTTGAATTTACACTTACAAACTAAGTTTAGAAATAAATTTGCTTGTCCAAGTGATTCTTGGAAAACATCAAAGATCCCATTGTATTTCCATACTTTTATAAATAATCTTCTCTTGAAAGAGAAATGACTTTTCCTTTAAACTTGAATCTACATAATCGAAGGATGCTTTGTGGTAAAATTGGTTTGAATAGGCACAGAGGTACTTACAACGAAGTTGAAAATTTGAAAAGTTTACAGATGGCATACGAAACAGAAGCACCAGGGAATTCCATCAGAAAAATTTATTTTGAGCTCTTGGCACATATGAGCTGAAAATGCTATCAGAGACCTGCATGGTTTCTTAAACTAACTGCTTTTTAAACAACCAACAATTGCAAATTAGAACATATGCATGCTGTATTCTGATTTTTTTATGAAAAAGTCAACGAGTGGTTTTTAAAAGTCAACGTCATTTGCTTTACAATTAATAGCATATTTAATGCATTGAATATTTCATTCACCCAATTTTCAAAAATATGGTTATGTGAACACTATGAAATATTGGCCGTTTTTCTCTCTTTTTATAACACTAGAGTCACTAATAAATCAATTTAATCAAGGTACCAAGTGACGACGAAATTACAATATCATCTCTCACTTTATGTTCAGTCGCCCGCGTGGCGCAGTGGTTAGAGCGTCTGCTCTAGAGTCGCTCTAGAGAGGAGTTGATCCTTACGTCGTGGGTTCGAATCCCACTGTGGGACGTGGAGACCGGTCCTTCTGATGAGACCGTATAAACCGAGGTCCCGTGTCGCAGTAGGTGCTGGCACGATAAAGATCCCTCACTGCTCAATGGCCGTAAGTGCCGAGCATAGGACAAAATTTGCAGCTCTCCACCGACAAGTGGTGGCGTCTCCATATGAGTGAAAAATTCTCAAGAGGGATGTTAAACAACATACAAACAAATAAACAAACACTTTATGTTCACAAGTTACCAAGTGATGACAAAATTACAAATTTATTTCTCATTTTAGGTTAACATGTACAACTGTAAATCCATCATATGCATAAAATATGGAGATAAAAACAGTTATTAAACTCAAAAATACATTGAAACACTACTAATCGGGTACAGAGCAAACACAGACCTCTAAAGAAAATTCAAAGGTGGGATCGGATGGTGTAAACGCCATATGAAGGTGACAAGGTATATTGCTATATAAGTAGGGGAAGTTGTCGATAGAAAAATTGAAGTATCACGTTTATCATATATTCTTTTTGTTAGGTTATCATCAACGTCTTTTTCTAGCAAAATACCTAAATATGAAACAGATGTGTCAGACTCTGTGGTGTCTTTTATTTCAAGTTCACTGGGCTATATTTGACATCAACTCTTCAATTGCAGATTCAATGAGGCACAGCTGCATCAGATGCTTTCATTATTCTCTTCAAACAAAAGAAATCAAAACATGAAAAAAGAATTCTGGTTGTCATTTTTTTAATGATGGGAAAGAACACAAGATATTATTACTATGAAATTGATAATGATTTCTTAATATCATTAGCCGTGAGTGAAATATGGAGATAAAGAAAAGTATTGAAGCTCAAAAGTCCATTCAAGCAATACAAATAAGGAGCAGAGCAAACACAGACCTCTAAAACATCAGAGGTGGGATTAGGTGTCTAGGAGGAGAGAGCATCCCCTGCCTACCGGTCACATCCGCCGTGTGCTCCAAATCATGATCGGGAAAAACGGAAAATCTGTCGAAAATTTAGTGTGTAAATAATGGCCAAACGATTAGTCTGAAAAATGTCAGTCAGCATTTGACTTAATGATAGATTGAATTTGCCGACAAGGTCATTGTATCGACCACAGAACTTGCGAAATTATGACTTTAAACGAAACTGTAGATATTCTTGTTTCTCAAACTTGTTTGCCAATAGCTTACCTCGTTTTAGAAATTGTTCATACGTAGAGAATGCTCTTGTGTATCGAATCACATGGAGATATTGCTACATAAGTATGGGAAGTTGACGATGGAAAAGTTGAAATCATCACATTTATCATAAAACTTTCCTGTTAGGTTACCATTAAAGTCTTTTTCTAGTAAAATATGCAAATATGAAACAGATGTGTCAGACTCTGTGGTATCTTTAATTTCAAGCTCATTCGGATATATCAAGTCGACATATGAATGGAAATAACTATTGTTAATTGATAATACGTCGTCGATATATCTAAATGTTGAAGGCCACAGCAATTGTTTTCTTCTTTTCACGTAGAAGTTTTTGAATAACTTCTGCTTTATATGAATACAGAAATAGGTCTGCTAATAAGGGGCGCAATAGGTACACATAGGAATTCCAACAGATTGTTGGAAGACCCGATCTCCAAAACCCACATAGATATTGTCAATCAGAAACTCGAGCATCTTTTTAATGTCAACTTCAGAGTACTTGTGTATACAATCAGATTGGTTTTTAACAAAGTAATTTTGCAAATGACCAATGACAAGGTAAGTAAAGAGCTAAAGCCACGAACCATCATATTTGGCCCTGTGTTTTTCACAAAAATAAAGTTTCGGTTCAAGAAGAGTACTATACGTTAAATATTAGAGGACAACATTCTTCTTTTCCATACATAACTTATATCGTTATATAATGCGCCATTAAACACGTGCGACGGTTGGAAAATGCGACGGTTTCATAAAAACGTTAAAAAATGCCGTTTTTTTCGACAGATTTTCCCAAAGTTAGATGTGGCCACAGTCAAGAACAACTTTTATACTTCCCATAGATATAGATATTACCGATACAAATCTTTATGTTTAATATCGTTGTTGTTCGTGGCTGTGGCCAATATGAAATTTGATTTTATATTTAAATTTTGATGGATCAAATAATCATTAATTTGTAGATCAGTCGTTTACATTCAATTCATGTAATAATAAAAAAAATATAAATTTCACAAAATATGCTAGAAAATCAGTAAATTGTTCATTTAAAACGCTAAATGTGAAAAATAGTCAACTGCATACATTTTCTGAAATAAATGTCTGGAAAAACTTTGTGGTTTTTACTATGACTAGGTCATTATGTATGACGTTACTAGTAATACGTCAGTTGTGACGTCATAAAGGCTGTAAATTATTTGGGATGTTGCTGAAAAGCTTTTAACACTCTAGATAGTGCCCCTACATGTATTTACATGTATATGATTTAATTACATGTAAACCCAACTGGATGATACCATCAAATTATAAGTTATCAGAAATTCCCGCCACGGTGTCTTTCTTTACTACCCCTCCCCCCTCCCCTCCCTGAAATAATTCAAAATACTGTTGTTAATAGTGTTTTCAGGCATGACTTAAATTGTAAACAAATTAATAGAGATTGTAGCAGAGATATCACGCTATACCTTTTTAAAACAAGCGAAATAATAATGATATGGGTTGCTGCTCAAAGTGAAAATTAAAAAAAAAATGAAAAAAAAGGAATGAAAAAAATACGCATTAAGATAATCATCTGCATTTCCGCACCGAAATCCATCTTTTTTATGTACATGCAGAAGAATCATCTCAGTTGATTAACAAAATTCAGTTATAGCCATGGCTTATACATGCTGATACAAAATAATGTATAGTTATAGTATGCAGTTATGTGAGCACCGATATCGGGTTTCGTCAAAACACTTGCACATGACGATCCCGCGCCCGTGATCAAAACAGAAGAATATATCGGTATATTTTTAATATGTCTGTATTTATTAAAATCGAAGTGAGGCTATTGACGCATATGTACATAAAACACATACCCGATCTTGTCATCCATTGTGAAACATAATTCAAATATACCCCCAGTGAGTAAAATTGCATTAAATGCATGTCGTATGTCTTAGACATCAGTATAAAATGTTTATGCATTTTTTGTACTGTGCTCCAAATATTTCATTGTAACTAACACAATTTAATTATTAGTATAGTTATGCAGTCAGTGAAAGGGTAGTGATTATAGGTCTATTTAGACAAAACATAAATTAAATAAATAAGTACACTACATATAATTTACCCAAAGTTTTTATCCGTCATCATCTCTTCATTGCAACTTTATTAGTATACGGTTTTATCTAAGAATTCAGCGATGTGAAAACACATGGAGAGAGAGAGAGAGAGAGAGAGAGAGAGAGAGAGAGAGAGAGAGAGATCTTAGAATGTTTTAAAAAACAAATCATGTTCTTTAAAGCGTATGGCCGTAAGTTGTTTATAGCTAGATTTTTTTAAACCCAACGAAGTAGATTTTTTTTTTTTTGGATCATAATTTTTACTCTTTTTTTAAATCTATTGTCAGCTTATTCTGGTTAGTACACTTGTACCTCCTCCCTCAGTATAAACTATTAGTATCATGATATGTAGAATGGTAGATCCAAGACTTCCAGTTGAGATTGAAAAAAAGAGGGGGGGGGGGTTACAAACTAATGGCAACAAAATTTTCATCTAATGTAGTTATTTTTATTTTATTCTCTTAGGTTGTCTTGAATTTAACTTTCTTTATTGTTAATTAATAGAAATCAATCTAGAAATTGAAAATTGTTAAAGACTTTCCTACTCCTCTTATTTTTTCCTCAATGAGAAGGGGGGTGGGGACTGGTTTGGCAGCGCCTCTTTTCACGAAAAAAAATCATAAAGAAAATTGAAAAAAAAATATGTACGGACAACTCTTATTGCTTCTCCGACTAAAATATTTTTAAGCAAGCTTTTGTTGATTAAATTCAATCTTGTGCTGATTGTGAGACAATAAAACAAGGATAAATGAACACCTGTACATGTATTTCAATTGTGATAGTGACCCACATATCAGCAATATCAGTGTAGCTCTACTCTTTTTATAAACCATAAAAACCATAATGTGCAAATGAAATCGAAAGTGTGGATTTTACACAATGGTTACGTGTGATAATAACGAAAAATTCCTCATGCTTAATCTTTTGATACATTTACATGGAAAATAATCATAGAATTTTCGCAGACTCTACCTTTACAAAATCCCTGCAGATATTAAGGTATTTGGAGAAAAAAAAATTCGAATATTTTGCAAAAAATGGGGGGTCGAGGGTTCTAGCAAATATTGTTAAATATATAATAATGGACAGTGACGAGTGATTTTTTAACGAATTTATTTTTCTTACGAATATTTTTTTGAAGTGTACTCTACTGTTTTCCATATTACTCCAAAGAAACTTACATTTAGGGCTAGAATGTTTTGATGAGTTCTGTTTACTAATTAAACCATTCTGATAAATTGCGAAATCCCTTTCCAATTAATCTAAAATTTTCCCTGTTTCTGTATCGAAAACAACGTTCAAATAAATTGTTACAAATGAATAAATGGATTAGAAACAAGTCCTTCCAACTTTTTCCTTCTTCCTCTTGTCCAAATAATTTAGATCTTTTATACGTTAAAATACTCGCAATATCAGGATCTAAGAATTTTGCATTGAAAGTCTCTTTCAATTTAACAAAACCTTTTTGCAATTAAACTTTTACCTACACTGTAGTTATAGAATTAGCTCTTCAGTTCAGAAACATTCGTTTCAAGATCATTTCAGGTATGTTTTCAATTATTTTTTTTTCCGACTGCCCATTTCCCAACTTTGAAAAACGATACTACGTGCCTGGACGCACATGCCAAAGATCAGCTTAATATCTGCTGGCCTGTAGGGGAAAATCCGGAAAACTTAGTTGGTCAGACTATCGGCATTTGAAGCATGTCGTATATTGTTTATGATGATCTATACACAATACTTCACTAGGAGCGAAGCATCGCTCAAAAATGTGTTGAAGGGATATAAATAGAATATTCCTTTTTTTAATATTATCATAGGGACCAGGTAGAATGAAAATATTCCAAGACAGTCACACAGATTATTAAACTCCCGCTTGAAAAGTTGGGGTATATAGTGATGGGGGTGTCCTTTCCGTCCGTCTGTGCGTCCGTCCATTACGCTTTGGGGTACACATCTCTTATCCGCAACTCCTCCTATACCACTCAATAAAATTTAATGATACTTTCGCAGAATCTTTGTAGATAGTGCCATTGTGCACCTCCTATTTCACTTTTTGATCGGACACATATTTCAGGTTTCCAATAGCAAAACATAGACACTGCCATTCTTTAAATAATATTTAGGGTACCCATCTCTTATCCGCAACTCCTCTTATACGCCTGAATAAATTGAAGATTTAATGATACTTTCACAGAATCTTTTTACATTGTGCCATTGTGCACCTCCTATTTCACTTTTGATCAGACACATATTTCGGGTCTCCCATAGCAAAACATGGACTTTGCCATGATAAATATATGATAGGCGGGGTATCAATTTGTGAGCTCAGTGCTCACAGTACCTCTAGTTTTTACTTCATGTATCTATATAATTCAATCAGTTAAACACGAGGTTACCATAAAGACGGCAAGTTAAATCAAGTTCCAAATGCTTTTAATCGTCTTAAATTAATTATGATGTTTATTATATTATTGATACTAGTTTTAATTCAAAGTCACATATTTATACATGCAAAATCGATCAAGGAAATTTTTCCGCCCTACGACGTTACGTTACAGAAAATGACGTTCTACTAGCATTTTTCTTTTAAAACACCACCATACTTCAAACTCTCTTTTTCAAAAAATATAATCGATATCGAAAAAAGAAAAACGGCAAAGCAAAGCTAAAGGTCTTCACTATCAATTGACAAAAACCCGTTAATTTTTGACACAGGGCCATTTTTGATGGTTCGTGGCTCTTGCTCTTTACGAGTTCGATTTTTATTGAAAAAGCAGCTGTCAACGATGTCAAAAAGTTTTTTTGTGGGGAATAATTGTATATAAAGTTGAAAAGTCGTACGGTTTTTTTTTATGTTTTTTTGTAAAATTTTGTGATTTCAAATGTTCCCAAAGTTCCTTGCAATTTTTAGTATCCACATCTGATTTACACCACTTCTCGAATATATTGTTGCACAGTACTCTTGAAGTTTCTCTTTCACTACTGTTAATATCTTAGTGAGGAGTAAAGAAAAAGGCTTGGTAGAACATTTACTGGAACCCGCTATGTATCTTTGTTTGTAAGGATTTTCATGAAGTTTCAGAATCCAATATAGATATGGAAATTCGGATTCATTTTGGCTGTTAAGGATACTAAAAATATTCAAAACTGACATATGATTTTGAAGAACTTCCTCCTTAGAAAGGGAGCTATCGGTATAAGTTGGATTTCCATTTGTAGAATTAAATCCCAGTTCCTCTAAAATACAATTTATATAATGAGCCTTACAAACAAAGACAATGTTGTTACCTGCTTTGTTAGCAGGGACCAGTACGTACTGATCGTGTAATCTATCTTCTTGGGTTTTTTTCACTTCTGAATTATTGAATACAGAAGGATAGATGGTTTACATACTGCTCCTCAATCGTTTAATGCGAGATTAAATAACAAACATCTGATTCATTTAGTCCATTCTGACAAAGTGTCAAGGTCTTCTTTTTCATGTCTGACCCAACGCCTGGCTTGATTCTCTATAGAATCCATAATATGTATGAAATTACGACGCCAGTTAAAGGATCGGGGTTCCCTATATTTAGGACTTTTAAAATTAGTGATCTAATGTCCTCATTATTAACTGTTTACGTCACCAGTAATAACGTGTCTAGCAGGACTATAGTTATAGGGTGAAGAACATGAACACGAAAGAGGATTATTTTTCAGATATTCGATATCCAGGCCCTGTAAAGTTTTCTTGTAATTGAAAAGTTTGGAAGCAATAGTTGAAGTATATTTGTAGGAAATACAAGGTGTAGTCTTCAACTTGAAATATGGTGGAATACAAAGACTGGACCCTTTTGTGATTAAGAATATTACGTATATTAACCACGTCAATTACTTTGTTGGCATATTGGAGTTTAAGGAAAAAACGGGAGGTTTTAATTGCATTTTCTTCTGTAAAACGTGGCGGTTTAAAAAGTCTATGATTTGCAATATCCATAATCACAGATCCAAACCTGTATTCTGCTGTCGAGGAATCAAAAATGGACTGTCCTTAACCTTATCAAGTAGACTATGCAAAATTTTCAAAGGGACAGAGTAAAGTTTGGTGCGAATGTGATGAAGAACTAACTATTGATTTCCATAAGGTAGTAACGAATCGAAAAGGATATCGTGTATTAAAGGTTTATTTGACGAGGGCCGTTCAAAAATTACGCGGACTCTGCTATTATTTACTGTTATAGACG
The DNA here is from genome assembly GCF_033153115.1 of Saccostrea echinata. Lineage (NCBI taxonomy): Eukaryota > Metazoa > Mollusca > Bivalvia > Ostreida > Ostreidae > Saccostrea > Saccostrea echinata. The sequence goes on from NW_026889768.1 coordinate 4,613,713, forward strand.
TCATATAGAATTGAAATTTCACAGGAACATATTTCTTCAAAATTCCAATAAATTCTTGGTAATTTTTTTTTATTTTATTTAATATCTCATAAAATTATTGCCGTTTTGATACTGCTGATGGTGATATACGGAGCACGGCAAAAATGTTGAAAACCAAACATGCGGTATCCAAAATGTTATTCATTTATTTTCCACATTTCACGATGTTATTCAACAATTTTCTCTAAAATTTCTTTTTATTGTTTTATTATTAAGTATTTAGATTTCTGGCGTAATATTTGAAGTACTAACAGAAATATTGTAATTTTTCTCCGATGTGACCCCCTACGAAATCAACTGCAAAAATGACGTCTCGTGATTTGACGGAGCAGCGCACTTTTATCAAATCATGAATCATGCTGGGAAAACGCAAATAGAGACCCAAAATAATCCTAATGAAACATGTAGTAAACCAGAGGAATATCCGACACATCTCTACAAAATGTAAAAAAGAATTTTAGACTGTTAAACCTCAGTCAAAAGGCAATCCGGGAGGGATGGAAGAAGTTCATCGACAAAACACTGATCTGGGCTGTTAAGAATGTGATTGAGATCGACTGACGTCAAACTTAACTTCAGAAATATCTGCAGTTTTGGGGTTTAACACAAACTAAAACACACAATAATAGTTTTATAGTTTTAAAGCTAAATCGGAAATGTTATATGGATGTTTATTCTGAGTGGATAAGGTAACCCAAACTATACAGTATCATATACTAAGGGAAAATATTGAAAAAATGAAAGCTCCCATTTTTTAAAATGCCCTTGACGTTGAAAGTTTACTGCGCCGTGACTTCATGAGATGTCCTGTTAAATCACTTGAAATTGATACCAATTTACAATATTTTGATATGAAATTTTGATGATCATATCTGAAAAGATTCTTTTATATCATTTATGACTTTTTGCTTGATTATGTCGTCAAATATATTTTCTGTGCAACAGGTCCGCGTAATTTCTGAACGGCCCTCGTAAGGCTAATGCCTGTGACTACGTTTATGTCTCTTTGTATGGTTGAAAAGTCCCATCACATTGACATTGTTACACTGTGGACTGGAATGATTCCCAACACTATCGACATTGTCATTGCATCCATAGGGAAAGGCCATCCCTAGTTTTCTAATCCAGAATTCTTCTTGTTGTCTACGGAAAGGTGTACTCAGTGATGGACTGTTTGTATGATGGTAAATCTTTACTAGAATTCTTATTTTGATTGACAAAATTGAATGATCAGGTAAATTAAAGTGTTTGTAGAGAAGCTGCTGGCCCCCGTTGTTTAATTGAAATCTGTGACCCGATATTCCTTTATAAAGTGAACCTTTGGTTTCACCAACATAAATAAGTCCACACAAAGATAACATTCTATTCCGTAGACAACATTAGAAGATTTGCAGTTTAGATTTTCCCAAGTTTTGGTATAGGAGCTCTGTCCAGTAAGACCACTAGCAAAAGAAGTGTTAGTTATCAAAATGTCACAGGTTTTACAGTTTTTCGCAGAACATTTTGAAATAGAAGACATGGGATCGGAAAAGTGATCTTCGAATATGTCTCTAATAGAAACTTTACATTCTTTCAAACTTTTGTATGAACTATCGGTTTTATACCAAAACTGGGAATCTGAAGACTGCATATATGACATATGTTTAATATCCCTGAGGATTATCTGAGGGGCAACGAATGAACTCTTCGAGTCTGTGTCCCTTGTAGACTCAAAAGAGGGACGCCTTTTTATATACTGAGCGACGCGTCTGTCAGTAACATATTGTTATTCTGTATACTCATGAATGAAGAGGTACCAAACGACAAGTATCCTCGGGGACAGACTGTCCACCAGCAGAGATACATGTTCGGTGGGTAAAATGAAATATTTGGAGATGGCAAACAGTCTTCGAGCTCAAAAGTCCATTAAACATTACAAAATAGGAGCAGAGCAATCACGGACCTCTAAGACATCAGAGGTGGAATCAGGTGCCATGAAAGAGTGAGCATCCCCTGCCGACCGGTCACATCCGCCGTGTGCTCCTTGTCATGATCGGGAAATAACGGAAAAATCCGTCGACAATTCAGTGTGTAAATAATGGCCTAACAATTACTATGAAAAAAGTAATGATAAATTGTATTTGCTGACAAGGTCATTGTGAACCTTTGGTTTCACCACTTAAATAAGCCCACAAAGAGTACATTCTATTCCATAGACAACATTAGAATATTTGCAATTCAGATTTATTTTAAGTTTTGGTATAAAAGCTCTGTCCAGTATGATTACTAGTAAACGGAGAGCTAGTGATCAAAATATCACAGGTTTTACAGCTTTTGACAGAACATTTTGAAATAGAACACATGGGATCGGAAAAGGAATCGTCAAATATATCTTTCATAGAAACTTTGCATTCCTTCCATTGTTTGTATGAACTGTTGGTTCTATAATATGAATACAAAAATAGGTCTCCAAGACAAAGTGAAAACTCACAGACACCTGTCTTTTTTTTTAATTTACAAGTCTTAATAAAAGCGTTTAAATTAATTTTGAATATTGATGAATTTTTTCTTTTGTATCTATGTGGCAGTTTGTTATTCATAATCTCAATGTAGCAGAATCCGTTACCCACAATGCACCTAGCAAATTATAATGTACGCTCTACTTGCAATTTGACTTTGTCAATTGATTCTATGGAGAATATTAAAACGACATAATAACTATAATTCCTTGGTTTTTCTAAAAGACAAGTAGAAAATTATACCATGAACAAACTTCTAATTGTGAATAGATTGAGCTCAGGCAATTGAATTAAATAAATCAAAGAAAATATGACCTATTAAACTTTTACACTTTTGTAGACTATTAATAAAACTAAATGATATTTACTTAAGATTTACTTTTATGTGCATGGAAAAAAATATCCGCGAGTTTGCAACCATCTTTTTCTCCGGAGTATTTGTCGCCGCGAACCATATGTTTAATTGTGTAGCATAAATGTTTATAAATGAAAACGTATATTCAAACTGATGAATCGCGAATAAAATTTCTCACGATTTATAGCTGATTTACAGTGATTGACCTTCTAAGGTTTCATACCAAATGGACAAAGTACATAAACTTTACAAAATTAATTGTTTTAGAGATGACCAAATTTATAATTTGTCCCTGGGATCAATCTTAGACTTAGTCAAACTTCAACAATCTGTACATTGTTTATCGATTTTACACAGGAACACCTGTATTTAACAGCACTCTTTCAATCTGGTACATTGTACAATATATATGGAGCACCCTTGTAATTTTTAAATCTTTGAGTACATCAAAGCAACAAACTGACATTTATCTAGATTTTTTAATGGTCGTAAGACTGATCATAAGTCAAAGTTATTATTAAAGATAGGTGCAGGAAAATAAAAGAGAAGAGAACAATAATCTAACTACAATAACAAGAGGCCCATGGGCCACATTGCTCACCTGAGTAGCTTTGGCCATGCTGTTCTTTACCAGATTTCCCCCTTTTCATATACCTATTGTGGCCCCACCCTACCCCCGGGGAACAAAATTTGAACAATTTAGAATCTACACTACCTCAGGATGCTTCCAAATATGTCTCAGCTTTATTGGTCCAGTGGTTCTTGAAAAGAAGATTTTTAAAGATTTTTCTTATATATTTCAATGTAAAACTTGGATTCCCTATTGTGTCCCGCCCTACCCCCGGGGATCATGATTTGAACAATTTAGAATCTACACTACCCCAGGATGCTTCCATATAAGTTTCAGCTTTTCTGGCTCAGTGGTTCTTGAGAAGAAGATTTTTAAAGATTTTTCTTATGTATATCAATGTAAAACTTGGATTCGCTATTTTGGCCCCGCCCTACCCTCGGGGGTCATGATTTAAACAATTTAGAATCTACACTACCCCAGGATGCTTCCATATAAGTTTCAGCTATTCTGGCCCAGTGGTTCTTGAGAAGAAGATTTTTAAAGATTTTTCCTATATATTTCAATGTAAAACTTGGATTCCCTATTGTGGCCCCGCCCTACCCCCGGGGGTCATGATTTGAACAATTTAGATTCTACACTACCCCAGGATGCTTCCATATAAGTTTCAGTATTTCTGGCCCAGTGGTTCTTGAGAAGAAGATTTTTTAAAGATTTTTCCTATATATTTCAATGTCAAACTTGGATTCCCTATTGTGGCCCCGCCCTACCCCCGGGGGTCACGATTTAAACAATTTATATTCTACACTACCCCAGGATGCTTCCATATAAGTTTCAGTATTTCTGGCCCAGTGGTTCTTGAGAAGAAGATTTTTTAAGATTTTTCCTATATATTTCAATGTCAAACTTGGATTCCCTATTGTGGCCCCGCCCTACCCCCGGGGGTCATGATTTGAACATTTTAGATTCTACACTACCTCAGGATGCTTCCACATAAGTTTCAGCTTTTCTGGCCCAGTGGTTCTTAAGAAAAAGATTTTTTCAGATTTTTCTTATATATTTCAATGTAAAACTTGGATTCCCTATTGTGGCCCCGCCCTACCCCGGGGGGTCATGATTTGAACAATTTAGAATCTACACTACTCCAGGATGATTCCATATAAGTTTCAGCTTTTCTGGCCCAGTGGTTCTTGAGAAGAAGATTTTTAAAGATTTTTCTTATGTATTTCAATGTCAAACTTGGATTCCCTATTGTGGCCCCGCCCTACCCCCGGGGGTCATGATTTTAACAATTTAAAATCTACACTATCCCAGGATGCTTCCACATAAGTTTCAGCTTTTCTGGCCCAGTGGTTCTTGAGAAGAAGATTTTTTAATGACCCCACCCTATTTTTGTCTTTTCTTGATTATCTTCCCTTGTAAGGGGACTTGGCCCTTTATTTTAACAATTTACACTCCCCTTCACCCAAGGATACTTTGTACTAAGTTTGGTTAAAATTGGCCCAGTGGTTCTTGAGAAGAAGTTGAAAATGTGAAAAGTTTACAGACGGACGGACAGACGGACAGACGGACGGACGGACAGACGGACGGACGACGGACAACGGGTGATCAGAAAAGCTCACTTGAGCTTTCAGCTCAGGTGAGCTAAAAAGTACTAATAACAGGGATTATGTACAAGAAATACGAAATATGCATACATTGTGCGTTAAACTAACATCCAATGTTTGGACATATAAATAGTAAATAAGATACAATGTTGCCCATGAATTTCTATGCAGGGGATGCTCATTCCTCCATGGCACCTGATCCCACCTCTGATGTCTTAGAGGTCCGTGTTTGCTCTGCTCCCATGTTGTAATGTTTGATGGACTTTTGAGCTCGAATACTGTTCGTTATCTCCACATATTTCATGTTATAAAAGGCATATATGACACAAAATTTGTATAAAAGTCCTATACGTGAAGTATGAAAACAAAGGTTGATTGATCCTCGCTATCCATTTTTTAAGAATACTGACAGCTAAAGTAAAAAACGAAATTCGATAAATCCAGAGATATAGATGAGGTTTTTTTGTATTGAAGAACACTGTTACTTAGATTACTTTACGAAAAGGACTGGCAATGAATCCGTGTTTTTTTATTGGTGGAGTGTGAATATAGCCAGTAATTGCTTATATCTAATTCAATGATGTAATCTATCGTTGTGAAATGTGAAGATAAAGAACAATTTTAATGCTCAAAAGTTTAATTAACAATACAAACTGTGAGTAAAACCAACACGGACCTCCGAAAACAGAGGTGAGATCAGGTTCCATGGATTCGGCATCACCTCCTATGTACCTCTTGTTCTGGATCAGGTAAACGGGAAAATCCATAGGCAATTCAGTGTGAAAATAATGGCCTAACAATTTGTATGAAAAACGTCAGTCATTATTCGATGAATATTTAATATGAACATCCTGCAGTGCAATAAAAATTTCTGAAAATCTCAAGATTTTAATGAATTTATATCAGATTGGTAAATAATATCTTATAATTTCAGAGAAGAAAACAAAAAGAAAACATTATCAATATTGTTAATTTTGAAAAATATCTTAATTTTAGTCTAAAATATGTTTTATTTTTAGGTCTATTATATTTGCTATGTGTGTCAACATTTGACCTTAGAGTTAATCACAGTTAATCGTAAATGTATTTTGGGATCAAGAAAAATATCTCACTGCACAAAATTACTCTAAAAGTAGTCTGCATTGATTTCTAGAAGCCAAACTTAACAGTACTTTAAATATTTTGAAATGAAGTTTTATATATAAAAAAAAAATCATGCCATTTTCTTTTGAAAACCGTCTGCAACTAAATATAGTTCTTCGTGTAATGTTTGTTCATAGAATTTAATTGTATCTTTTTTTTTAAATTAATGTAATTTAATTGGAATTGTAAAATCGAAATATATTGTTAAAACATATGTAAGACACAAAATTTTTAGACAAGAGTGTAGGCAAAGATCTACTCAAAAGCCGAGGATTGAACTTCTTGAATCATCAACTTATTTGTCAGTAGCTTGTCTCATTAAAAGAGTGTCCGTGCATAGAACATGCTCTTGCGTATATATAATCAACTGGGAGCCGTTATTAAGGAAAGTTGAGGATAGAAAATTAAAGTCATCACGTTTATTATAAATTTTAGTTGTCAGTTTCCCATCGACGTCTTTCTCTAGTTAAACATCCAGTCAAGAACCAGATGTGTCAGACTCTGTGGTGTCTTATTTCGAGTTCATTGGGATATACATAGGAATGAAAATGAATATTGTAAATTGATAAAACGTCGTCGATATATCTTAATGTCAAATTGAAGGCCAAAGCAAGAGACTGTTTTGTTTTTGTTTTTGAACAAACATGTCAGTAGTAATGCTAGTGCTTTTGTACATTTTAGGGATTCAATGAAACACTCTGCAGAGGAAGATGTTGTGCGACGGTCATCAGGCGATGTTTTACGAAATATTTCACAAGTGCCTCGTGAAGGAAAATATATTCCTCCTGCAATAAAATATAAAGTGTGATATGTGAATGCAGTGTATTATCTTAACGTCAAGATACATTTTATATTTTGGAAAAGAGAGGTAATTAGTAGTGGGAGTTATTGTATTTAAACATTGGAACACAATATTCACTTACACAAGTCTGAACTGCAAACCCTCTTTGTTGACGAAGTGCAGACACACAATTAATAAGGTCAAGATCTTTTTTCGCCAAACTTTCCTCCAGCAGATAATCTAGAGCTATGAATGTCCCAGTGCGACCAATACCTGCGCTGTTATGAGAATATAAGAAAAATTAATGTAATATAGGTCAGAATGACAGAACTAAAATTTCGATAGGGACTCTTGAAAAACATAGCAAGTAAATCTTTCAATTAAAAAGACACAAACACTGTCATATTAATAAATAATAGCCGTTCATAGGATAAGAAACTGTTAAATGATTAATGATAGATTTTACATACATTGAATTGAAATAATTTTTTTTCAATTCAAAAAGAAAAAAAAGCTTTTTAGTGTACCTGCAGTGGACCAGAATAGGTCCGTCTGATGTTGAAAGTCCACATTTAACAAGGTTTCTAAAACACAAGATAGAGTCTTCACATTCTGGTACCCTTGTTTCGTGCCATGCGGTAAAGTGAAAGTGACTGATGCGCATTTGCCTGTCTAGATTTTCAGTTTCCTGGTTGAAAAAGTCAGATGTTCTGTCTTATTATATCACACAATGCTCTCTTGTCACTACTGACAACTTCAATCTACATAAAGTTATATACATCACTTAATATTTAAAAATGAGAAAGTTTTTTAATTAATTCATTTGTTTGAACCTGCACATGTTATATACTCTTACAGGCTCAATTTCCTCTTTTCTGCAAAGAAATATAATTTTTGGAGTATGGAATTATATGGAATTGTCGCTAAACAAAATCCTGGTAAAAATAATTTAAATATCAACTCATTTATTTTTTTGACAATCATCTAGAGAATTATCCCAAACAGGGATACTTCTGTATCAAAGATCCTATGAAGATAAAAGTCGACTTGCTGACTTTCATAAATACAAGCTTTCTTACTGTGTAATCTCTGTAGCTGTCCTACATGCTTACTTTGGTAACTACAAGCTGTCTTATTGTGTAATTTCTAAGCTGTCCTACATGCTTGCTTTGGTAACTACAAGCTGTTTTATTGTGTAATCTCTGTAGCTGTTCTACATTCTTACTTTGGTAACTACAAGCTGTCTTATTGTGTAATCTCTGTAGCTGTCCTGTCTATCTACTTTGATGTGAAATGGTCCAATGAAGTCCTCAGTGTGTGGCCAATATCTCAAACATGATATCTGTAAATAAGATAACTGACTGTATTTAAATGAATGCGATTCGTACAGAACCTTTCTCATTCTCTTCATATTTAGATGTGAATGAGTGTCTAAACACTCAAAATATATATATCTGCTTATATTTACATCTTAAATTTTTTAATGTTTCCCACTTCACTTTACATTATTATTTATATCAAAAGACTTTATTTAATTATATACTATGTTTCATTTGATCTCTTCAGAAACACCCAAGCATGGTTTGGACAGAAATTCTTATTAATTAGAAACCACTGACTCATTAAACCGATACAACTGAACAGTTCTACAAACCTTTTCACCCTCGTATATATTTGTCAGCATCACCACCCTTGTGCAGTTATTCTGCCAGATCATGGCCCAAAAGTCTTTGAGTGTATCCGATGAAAAAGGACCTGTAATATACGGAATGTGAAGAAGGGCCTAAATACAAAATTAAAAAAAAAATCCCGTAGAACACAAAAAAATATTCAAAATATAAAAAAAAGAACCGGTATCACAAAAAATGCAAAAAAGACCTGTAAAACAAAAATGTTTTTATAAAGGAACTTTATAATATAAAATGTAAAAAAAAAAATAATAAATAAACTGTATAACACAAAATAGGAACTAAAACACACTATTTTAAAAGACCTGTGTAACATAAAATATAAAATGTAAAACAAAAAAGACCTCTTTAAAAAAACAAAATATAGAAAAGGGACCTGTATAGCATAAAATGTAAAAAAAGGACCAAAAACAAAAAAACAAAACAAAAACAAAACAAAACAAAACAAAACAAAAAAAACAAAAAAAAAAAAAAAAGAAAAAAAGAAAAAAAAAAAAAAAAGCAAAAACAAAACCAAAAAAACCAAACCTTTTTTAGCCTCTAAATTTAAAAGTAGGACGTGTACAACTTAAAATGTTAAAACAGAACGTGTATAACTTAAAATGTTTACACACAATATAGAAAAGGACCTGTATATTACAAAATGTAAAAAAGGGACTTGTATGACGCAAAATGACCTTAAGAACAAAATATAGAACTAAGGAATGTAAAAGAATATGTAAAATGAAAACGATCAAAACAAGTATTTAAAGACCAAATAATATTCACAAGGGACAGACAAAAGCATAATAAAGAAATAGAGAAAGTCATTCATGTTAAAAGGCATTGATCTTTTTTAAAGGGGAGGTGCTTGGGTACAGGACCACTTACCCTGTGTTCTGAATCCCAAAGGTTCTTCGACTTTTTTATATAAAATATTTTTCTATTACACATTCACAAAGTATTACAATTGAAAAAAACCAAAATATAACCTAAAACTAACATTTTATAAAAATGCACACTCTCTGATACTAAAAGAGAACAAGATTGGCGACTTCGACAGACGACGAAATGAAGATGAGCTACTTACCAACTGAAAGTAAAGACTTCCACATCTTCAGAGATTATTAGTTAAGTGATACATTGCTAATTATTTGCGTCCAACTGTTTGGGTTTCCCTTCTAGAAATAGTAAAAGTGACGACTTCCGTTCATTGACAATTGAAATGGAGAGTCGCAGGTGTAAAACATGAAATTCTCAGGACTGGAAGAAGAAAAATACGGGTAAAGTACGCAGGGAGGGGAGTCCCGTCCCCAAGCACCTGTGAGGGTATCTGCAGAACTGTAGCGATATGGTTTTATATTTAAGTCTTTGACCGTAACGCTACTGATCCCATAATGTAAATATGATTTTTTGGGGATGTATTTCGCCATTTTCCAGCATTGGTCAATCAGCGACCTTTCATTCCCTAATTCCAGATATTTCTATAGCCAACCTGTATATTTTATCCACCTCCTGTCCCTTTCTAGTCTTCTCTACAGTCCAATAAACTCGCTTGTTGTGGATTTGTTGTCGGATGGCATAAAATTCATAACAGGCGAGTTTATTTATGTGTAGAGACGACTAGAAAGGGACAGGAGGTGAATAAAATATACAGGTTGGTTATAGAAATATCTGGAATTAGGGAATGAAAGATCGCTGATTGACCAATGCTGGAAAGTGGCGAAATACATTCCCAAAGTGAGCAGAAAATCTTGCGTCGTATATTGCACGATATTTGCATTACGGAATCTGTAGTGTTAAGGTCAAAGACTTAAAAATAAAACCATAGCACTTCAGTTTTGTAGCTACTATGAGGGAAGTTTGATCACAACACCCCTTAGGAATTGAATCTTCTCAAGTGAGTATTTATAAAAGATTACCTTGTGCAGCAATATAGGCCTTCTCTCTATCGAATCCCTGCAATTATGTCATTATTAATAATTCATACGCAAAATTATCTCTAAAACATTACCATGTGTAATAAATGTAATTAGAAACTTACATTAATGTATGATGCATTAATATAATCTGTTTTGCCAGAACCTTCAGCCGGGTCCAGAATAACTCTTGAGTAGTCATCTACAAAGTAAGAAAGTAAAGTTTTCTTCCTTTTCTGTCTAGGTAAGTATTCCTTAACCTATTGAACGTGTTGTATAAAATTTATAAGAATTCAGTAGATTTATTTGATAAGAATAGTTGTTGCACACCGTCTTAATTAAATGGGTATTTTGATAATATTTTATTTTGAAAATATTTCTGAAAAGGAACATTTGAAAGTAAACTGCTGTTTCCGTATCATAATACTAGTTTTCTTGCATGTACAAGTTCCGTCCTTTACCAGCAAAAACAAACAAACAAATTTTAAAAAAAATCAACCAACCAAACAAACAAAAAACCAAAGTGAAAATATAAATATAAACAATCTTTGCAAAGAATTAATTAAAGAAATTATATAGATAATTGATTTATATCTATAAAACATAGAAAATGAAGAAACCGTTTACAAATATGTCAAGTCACCCGCGTGGCGCAGTGGTAGAGCGTCTGCTCTAAAGTCGCGGAGTAAGGAGTTGATCCTTACGTCGCGGATTCGAATCCCACTGTGGGACGTGGAGACCGGTCCTTCGGATGAAACCGTATAAACCGAGGTCCCGTGTCGCAGTACATGCTGGCACGAAAAAGATCCCTCAGTGCTCTATGGCCCTGAGAGCCGAGTATAGGTCAAAATTTGCAGCTCTCCATCGGCAAGTGGTGGCGTCTCTATATGAGTGAAAAATTCTCGAGAGGGACGTTGAACAACAAACAAACAAATATGTCAAAGTGTACACAGACATCACAAAATACTTACAGGGATATACTTTTCTATATCTATTTTTAGACATATTTGTCCATTTCAGAGCCTCTGTGTAAGCATCTGTCAATCCATTCGGAAGCGACTGAAACAAAAAATAATTACTTGAAAAGTGATTGGTCTGATATAACCAATGATATCCTATTCTAAAATATTTGTTCACAGATACTACCGTTTGTCAAACACTTTTATTTATTTTTTTATTTTATTGAAAATATTAGGTTAATAATTCCAATTATAGTTAATAGATTATTTCTACCACATTTAATTTACAAAATAAAAATTGTCGATAACAGTTTGCTGTATTCAGTTCTTGTCCTACACTTTACATCACAGCAGAAGTTATTGTTAAATTGTCCTCGGCCATGTACCTGAAATTCTTCTAAGAATGTGTTGTAAGTTTTCTTCCTTGCTACATCCTGTATAAAGGTATCAATGGACACACGGTATGACGTCAGATTGCAGTATTCTACTTCCTCTTCCTCCAACTCAAAATTCAGAAGATCTGGCACACTTTGATGGATTTCCTCAAGAACAATGACGTCATAGCTTTTTTCATTCTTTTTTCTTAACTTTAATTTGATAAATAAAGCAAGAGCCAGTATTAAAACACCTCCAAAGGAACCACCACAAACGATCAAGACACTGACCCAAATTTCGTCTAAAATAACAAAACAAAGTTGTTTGAAAATGTTGATTTTGTACCCAAGCGAACTAACTTTTCTTATAAATTTAATGTATTTCATACCATGATATGCCTTTTTCACTTTTCTCGATGTACCCGATGAAATGTTAAATGAGGTCTTCTGTCTCTTTTCTAAAATCAGATATTTGGTGTTGAAACGACTAGGTACGGTATAGATCGAAAAAATTCATTCCTTATATCATCTTAGAAAACAATGTTACCTTTAATCTCATTACACATTTTTGGGAAAATCTGTGATTCACAGACAGAACACTTCGTTTTTTCATCATAGCTTAGCGTGGTGCCAACTATGTCTGGAGAGGCGTTTTGAAAGCAGTCTACAGCTTTGCCTGATATGATGTCAAGTACACTCCGTGGGTTAATGACTTGAATAAAGAAAATATCATGCTAAGATATATTTAATTATAAAGAGGCTCTCACCACTCGTTTGAATAGCCGACTATTTTAAAAAGATAGAAAGATTATACTTTTACAGGAGTTGAACCACATTCACGATTCCAAGGGAACCAAGAGCACTACGTGTTCCAAGAATATTATGTTAATTTGTATTCCTGTTATCCAGGACGAAATTAAAACTCCTCTGAATATCAAGTTTCCACTGAAATGTTCTGACGACACTTGTGGCAATAAATTTGTTTCATTGGACATTTTTGTAGGACTTATCTACATTTGTATAGCATGGGGTTACTTGGTAATAAGAAACTTAAGTGTTTTGAATCCTCTAACTAATCACATGTACAACTTAAGAGAATCAATAGTACTCCTGGCTATTAGCAAGCCGCATTATACTGAATTTACTAAAGACTAAAAAACGAACAAAATATTGAATTGAAAATTGCCAAGAAAAACGTTAGCGTATGTTCCAAAATTTAAAGTTAGATAAGTCAAATGTTTTAAATGGGTGAACTTCATACTAGTAAGCAAATATTAAAATGAACTATTGCAACTAAAACAATTGGTAATGTTTATGACAACTATACGTTACCTAAGGGTCTAAACTCAAACAGCCTGATCTCTCCATTTCTCCGTAAGGTTAAAGTGTTTCCTTGCAGTTTTGCTCGACTCCTGATGTATTCTTCGTTGATTATTGTATTGTTAAAACTGAATTCATTGTAAAGCGTTTCATTGGAAGTTCCCTTTTCGTTGTTTATGTATAAATGGAACATTTTGTTTGTATTAGCTGGAATAAAAAAATAATTGTACGAATGATATGCCTCAATAATCCATAATTCAATCTTCAGGAGTTCTTACCTCCTCTGATGCGTATAAACACTGACGATACATTGTAGGATTTATCTAATCTGACACTCCAGTACTGCTCAGTTTGATTTTCTGTGAGGGAATATGTCATTGTGTTTCCATCTATGGCGTCCTCAGGTTCTCTCATTAACTTCACTGTACTCTGCGTGGCCCTTAGAGCATTTCCTGCAATATTTTAGTAGTTACTCCACATTTAATATTTATATCCACTGAATATTATCTCTTTTATTTCTTATAAAAACCACGGTCGTTTATCAATACTGAGCAAGCCACCTGTATAGATTTCTTTAGCAGTGGCTCTTCCATCAATGGACCATACAATGATGTACATATCAACAGTACAGTACTTAATCTACTTTATATAATTATATATATACCTATTTAAATATGAAGAATATAGTGTCTTTCTTTGATTATTAGTGTGGTAATAAACGTTGCGGCTAGTGCAGAAAAAAATGTAATATGTAATTTTTCTACAAAATCTGCAACATTAATTCCCATACTATTAACCAAAGAAAGCATTTTTATGGTTTGAATATTAACTTCTAACATATACCTGTTTGCATATATATCTTCAATACTTTAAATTATCCATGCTTATATGATATTGTTTTCAATCAACTACTTCACAAGCTGATGAAAATCTGTCATTCAGTTAACTGAGAGGTGACTGAAATTTACTGAAAGGTGACTGAATGACAGAAAAACTCTGCCATTTTGCCTCTTTTCCATATTTCCAGATCTTACAGTGACCATTTAGTTGACTGAATGGCAGATTTTCATCCTGTGAAATACAAAATTCCACACCAGATATCACAAAAGAATTGATATTTAAAAAGTATGGAACATATTTTGCTTTACATGTAAATCATCTGAGCTATTCTTGACTATTTTCAAATGGCACAATTCACACTCAGTTAAAAGTTCACTGCAAGGAAAAAAAAAACAACTCTCAGTTGCCACATTCTAAAATAAAAATATAATATGCTAATTTCTAATTGCGCAAATAACATACTAGTACCAGAATGGAATTAGTACTTCTGGTTTTTAAGAATACTGAACTTCAAATCCATCATCCTCTGTAGCTGATTTTTGGCATTTGAATAGTTAAATTAACTCACCATAAACGTGATGTGCTACAAAAATGCAAAGAAAAATATTCATCTCCATTTCTACAGCAAGAAAAAAATGGCATCTTCTCGTTTCCGCATTATTTACATTTCCTGCAACAAATATTGCTTTACACTATACGGGTTTAAAAATAAATACATATAACATCCTGCATTTGAAAACAAATCTCTAAGGCAAAACTAACTGTACTTTAAAATAGGAATATTTACGAAGTCAAAGAAAATTGTATCATTTTCTTATTACAGACTGTTAAGAAGTATAATTCCATTGATGATCATGCGGTTGAGAGTTACTATCGCAATCTTTAATAGCGACTTAAAATTATTACTTAGGAATAAAACATTCTCGAATGGGCCATTCATTGTTTATTGTCAAATTCTCATGTCATGTAACCCTCGTTTTTAGTGTACTTCTAAAAATCTATTAATCTTTTAATTAGAACATTAAAGAACACATCTACAACTGACATTAGATAAGTTTTTCACACACTAATTTTTGTGGTTGTCTATAACAGTATGCGATGTAATTGATTAATCCATTGTGGATTGTTTAACTTCCCATTTTTCACTCATATATAGACGTCCTCGTATGCCGGTAAGGGGTTTAAATTTAGACCAATACTCAGTACTTAAGGCCATCGAGCAGTGAGGGTTCATTATCGTGCCAACGATGTAATTGACATGTAAAGTAAGAGAGGTAGTGATGTAATTTAATGAATATACATAGTGCCCACATGTACCCTCTTTTTAATGAGAAGAAATATATGGAGATAACGAACAGAATTCAAGCTCAAAAGTCCATTAAACATTACAAAATAGGAGAAGAGCAAACACGGACCTCCAAAACATCAGTTCTTCTTCTAACACGTCCCTTTACGTAAATATTTGGCTTGCATAAGTGTTTTAAGAATACTTAAAGACTACAGATAAAGATTTTTCTGACTGTTCCATTCAGAAAGATATAGTTATGTTATATTTAATTATGTTCGCTTTCTCTCACACAAATACTAGTTTTATTTGTTTGAAAATAAATAATATCTAGATCTTATCGATAAGTTTTGAAGGAATGAAGTGTTTTGGTAATGAATCCTGTTACCAAAGTATATAATCGTATACTTAAAAAGGAGTAAAATATTGTAATTATGCGTAAAATTGCGTTCCTTCAGCAGAACAATAGATTTTAGCTTCATATATCTGGATATAGATATTAAAATTACTGTATAGAAAGCAATTACATATCAAACTGCCAAAAAGTTCCTGTTGTCACTAAGTAATTCTTAGGCAATTGCACTAAAATATGCATCTTACTGCATGAGAAAATTCATGATCTGTTATGGGAAAAACTCATGTACTGATCAATATTAATTATACCGATTACGTACAAGGTTGTGCTTGGGTTTGTTGTATACAATGTGAATTCCTCCTATCCGTTTCCTTGCACAATGGCAGATTTCAAACCAATATTAACATATTTCCGGTTTCCAAGTATAGTACCAACAACATCTAAAACTCATTTAGAAGCATGTAGCCTTTTTAATAGAAATCATGCAATGTATATGAATCTTCTGATTTTAAATGACATGTGCATTATTACTTAAAATTATTTTTTTTTATCAGCATGTAGCTTGCAAAAATATATTTTGCATACAAATCAATGTATTGAAGAATTTATTGGTATATTGCATGTATAACTTTAAAAAGTATATTTACATGATAAATAATCCAAAAAAAAGCAAACTTGCTTTCACAAAAAATATTCTTCTTATTCGTGGCTCACAGTTAACACACTTAACGAATTATTTCCAGGTGCTTCAAAGAGGACAGGAAATAAAGGTTGGTTTTCGTAAAATTTAGATAATTTAATTGTTTAAAACTTTATGGGTGATTTTGGGGGGATATGTCAACAAACCAAGATTAAATTAAGCACAAGTAAAGAGGCGAAAGAACATTCTTCTTATTTGCTGTTGTTTTCATTCTTTTGCTTTAGACAAAACCAAATGTAAATTAATGGCAATTATTACTTCATTTTTTTTTTTTCAAAAAATGTACATATTAAGGATTTTTAAAAAAAAATGTTTTTATACACCTGTTTCCTATCTTAGACAGTGGATTCAACGGCTGTATAGAAATCAGGTACTGTTAATCTAATCTGACGAAATCATAACTCAACTATAGTGTGTACAATATTTTAACTTTACAAGATTCCGAAAATAAAAAAGGGAGGGTGGATCCTGATATCAAAAGTCTTTAGATTTTTTTCAAGTATATTATTAGTATCTATATATAGTTTAATTAAAAATCAATACGATGATAATGGGGGTCAATACACGTCTTTTGGTGCTATAATGCATTTAATATGACCTTTTTGCATTGTAATTGCTTCTTACACATAAATTACTTTCTACTCCTCCACGACAACTGATCCCACCTCTAAATTTTGAGGTCCAATTTTGTTTCATTTCATGGGACTAATATTATTATTTTTTTAAATAAAAATAATAATATTATTATTTTATATATTATATTATTTTATATTATTTTTTTAATATAGATATTTCTTAAAGTGTTGATTTTAAGGTGAAATTGGGGCTATTTTTACCTGGACTTTCACATTATATTTGCTTTATTTGTCAAAATTAGACGATAGAAATTCGTAACGGTTCTTTTAGTTATAATTCGGGATCAGTATAAATCATTTCATTGCACAAAATAGCTCTATGAGCAGTCTGCATGGAAAAATAGGAATCTAACCATACCAGTACTGTAAATACTTCGAAAGAGAAACCTTAACTGATCATTTTCTTCTAAAATATATTCCGCCACAAAATATAGTCCTTTACTTTATGTTTTTATGGAATATAGTCGTGGTTGTAAGACTGAATATAGTTTAATATCTTTTATATGAAATCATGTCTTCCAAACATGTGTTAACTGTCCTGTTTTTTTTTAAATTTTACAAGAACATGGTATAATTGCACATGCACTCATGTCATTGTTTGTTAAATCAGTAAACATCTATTGTGCAACTTCGTAAAACTATATCACAAGTGAGATATTGATTGATTTATTATATATTTTTTCCATTCGAAAATGGGACGTTACCAAATACTGGTGAAGGGTTTCAAACTTAAAGCATAACTGAAGAAAAATAACGATTTACAGTAATGAAATATTTGACAATATGGAATTGAAGAGAAAATAGATACTTTTTTGTAAAATATATTGATAGTATTAATATTCCATGTTCTCCTAAATACTTTCTAAATAATTAAGTTTTTTATTTTTATACAATTCCTCTATTTCCTATGATTTCATATGGGTTCTAAAGGTTCATATTGTCTGTTCTGTAAAATTTTCACACAATTCATCTGGGCTGCGTTTGTGCCTCTTTTAAACTACTCTATTGGTATGTGCGAATTATACCACGCGCAAACGCGTACGGTACCGCACAATTTGACTCCATGTTTGAGGAGCAGTGCATAATTTTTATACTCGCATAAAAAGTAGTTTTAAGAGGAATTATAAGTTGTGCATATACCATATGCTTGAATAAAGAACGATGTCTTGGTAAGTCTGCATCTTGGACGTCTCCGTTTCAACTTTCAACTTTTCTATCGTCGATCTCCATCATTCATATAGCAATATTATCATATACCATTATCACCTACGTATGGAGTTAATGTCTCCCAGTTGATTCGATACGAAAGAACATACCCTGCGTACGAACAATTTCTAAAAATAGGCAAAGTATTGACAAATAAGTTGATAAAACAAGAATATTAACAGTCTTTTTTAAAGTCAGGATTTCGCCAATTCTATGTTCGATACAATGATTTTGTCAGCAAATACGATCTATCATTAAGTCATATCTTGAGTGACGTTTTTCATACAAATTGTTGGACCATTGCTTTCACACTGAATTGTCTACGGATTTTTTTTCCGTTTGTCGGATCGTGATAATGAGCACACAGCGGGTTTAACAGGTCGACAGGGGATGCTTACTACTTGGCACCTGATCCCACCTCTGATGTTTTAAGAGGTCCGTATTTGCTCTGCTCAGAATAATTTGTTTCAATGAACTTAGGCTTGATACTGTTCGTTATCTTTATATTTCCTTTTAGAGTGATCGTGAATGGGTTTGTTTCATCGAGGAAATTCGGAATAGTATCATCCAATGAAGTAAATGATAAAGTAAAGAAGATAAGTGATAAAATTTACATAGATATAATACAATATCGTAATATCATACGCAAAACATCTAGGGATATTAATGAAATAAAAATCAATTTTATATTTACTTTTCAAAAAAAAAAAGATAAGAGGCCATACTACTTTTGTAACACAATTTTGCCTGATTTTAAAATCCCTGAAAAATTATGTTTTAAAGATGATACTTTCTTTCTTGAATTCGAGCCCTTTTTAAAATTCTCCCATTCGCTATCGGGTAAATGGCGATAATAAAAAGGGGTCAAAATGTCCCTTATACAGATTTGGCTAAGTGGTTTATTTATAAGAGATAAATATTGAATGTATCAGTGGTCAGTAACTACGGATTAAATCATCCAATCTCGAGAATCCTAACCGAGTCATTTCGTATTTGTTGATCACAAGTGCTGCACTGTTTTAAAAATTATAAAAGCAATGAATGGTGAATGCAAATCTATTGTTGATCTATACGATTACAGGGCCTCTAGAGAAAGTATGCATTTTATGTGAAAACAAATACATTCCTGGCTCGAGTTTTGTTTTTTGTTTGTTTGGTTTTTTTTAGTTAATAAATGAGTTTTCCCATCCTTGAAAAAGACAGTATATGCTTTCCAAAATATTTTTTAATATATATTGGTTAAAAAAATCAAATTAGGTTGAGTTCTATCATCATGGCTTGCCTTGCGTCTAAATTCTTTTTCTTGTCATCTTTTAAAAATAATTTATCACACGTCTCTCAAAGGTTCTGATACCATCCCCTAAGACAATAAGTTAAACAAAACATTTCTTGTATAAAACCTTGGTTTAGATACTACCTCTATAAGCCTAGAACATGCAAAATGATGTACTTAAAACTTGTAATCAAATCGTGAGATAGATGTCAAATGCAACATCATTGCAATATTTATTCACAAATGGAATACATGTACATGTTTGGCTGTCTGTTTGCTTGTTTGTTTTTTCCCATACGAGACGTCACAAAAACTGGTGAAAATTCTTCAGCGTACCAAAGCTTACCGGGACACGGGACCGCGGTTTAAAGTCCCCTGACTTTCAGTCTTATGCCAAGCTCCTGACAAAGGAACAATCACTACCTATATTAAGAGTCTTAGATTTGACGCACCACCGGGAACAAGAATCAAACTCGAGCCTCCCGACCACAAAGCTAGCGCGATACCACTAGCCTACCGGGACTGATTAATTATTTTAAAGCCAGAAATTACCTATAAACTGTATTGAATATTGCGTCAAGAAAATAATGGACTGATATATTCACAATTCTAATATAATCCCTATACAATTTTAGTCCTGTATAACTCAACATCTTTATAGTACAGACCGTTTCCAGAGGCCAGGGTTCGATTCTCAATCGCCGCGAAACTTCAAACCAAAGACGTTAACATAGGTAGTGACTTTTCCTTCCCCAAGTGCCTGCCACTAGAAGTGAAAGTCATGGGCCTTTGGATAATGCATTAAAAACTAAGGTCCTGTGTCGCTGTAGGCGTTGGCTCGATAAAAACTACTCTCACTACATTTAAAGCCATTCACCAGTATACCACTATGTGTTGTCGTTTCTAAATGAGTGAAAAATTCTCGAGTAGGACATTATGCACAATCAGTCAATCAAAAGGTATAGATCTGTGTTTAACAAATTAACCGGTACAATCAAAACTGCAATTTATTTCAGTTACAGAAAGGAATCTGATGTTTATCTTTTTAAGGTCTCAATATTTTTTACGCTGTGTAAGAAACATTTTAAAGATTTGCACCATACATTATAACACGATCATTGAGCATAGCTTGCATATAAATTAGATGAATAGAAAAGCAAACAACCCTTCGAATTCGAATTTAATTGCCAAATAAAAGGAAAAAAAAGAAATGATATCAATTCGATCGGAGAGCGGCACTTGCAGAACGTATGTCCTTGTCAAAGAAGTGACAAGGTTTCAGATTTCATCAGCAAGTTGACACAATGACATTCTTCTTCTTATATTGCTCAATCCCTGTGCAAGAGCGTCATAGAGAAAGATATACTGCTCCTGTGATACAAAAGTAAAGATCATAAGCAAAATTTAATTTGATTTACTATTTTAATTTTTACTAGCAAATTAAAAGGCACAATCAGCTTTGAAACATATCTGAGATTGTATGGAGCTATCTGAGTTTAGAGACAAAGATAATATCTACACTTTTGCTTTGTAGACCCAATCCAATAATAAAAAATCCAATATACCTGGTATTAGGAGCATTGAATCTTAATTGAGGTTTTATCGAATGCACCCTTTGCCCTATGGGTTTGGACACACAAATGATGAATCTCTATAATTGACCCTTCTTCTAATAAATCAATGCAATAAATCAGGTGTAAATCTTACCATTGTTTGTACGGACTGTGCCTTTTGTGCGTTTGAAGACACAATTAATGATACTCACACTCTGTGAATCACTCTTCCAAAATATAATCCAAATAATCAGTTGTGAATCTTACCTTAGTTTGTACAGAATGTGCCCTTTGCTGTCTGAGTTTGGAGACACAGTTGATGATATCCACACTCTCCATTGTAGATCCTTCCTCCAACAAATAATCCAGAGCAATAAAGGTCCCCGTTCTCCCTATACCCGCGCTGTAAGGTAAACATTATCATCCATGTATAGTTCAATCCCAGTGAACTTCGAATAAAGGACACTACAGAATCGACCACATCTATTTCATATTTTGTTTGAATGACTACAATAAAATGACCATCTTACAACTAACTGGTCAAGGTAGCCTAATGGTAGGGCGCTCGCTTCGTGATCGGGAGGCCCAGGTTCGATTCTCGTTCTCAAACCTAAGACGTAAACATAGGTAGTGACTGTTCCTTCGCCAAGCGCCCGGCACTAGAAGTGAAATTAACGGATCTTTCGGATGAGACATTAAAAATCAAGGTCCCGTGTCACGGTAGGGGTTGGCACGATAAAGAACCTTCACTGCTCAATGACCCCAAGTGCCGAATATTTGTCTAAATTTGAAGCCCTTAACCGGCATACGGTGACGTCTCTATGAGTGTAAAATTCTAGAATTGGACGTTAAACAACAATTAATCAATCAATCAATCATTTTTATAACTAAACTATATAACTAATATAACGGGATTACACTTTTCCATCGTCAACTTCTCCTTTTAATGAAACAATTTTCTACTGTCATATAGTGTTAATATTTACCAGCTGATTCCTGTATGCAATTGCATTTTTGAATACAATCAATTATTGAAGCGAGGCAGGCCACTGACAAAAAATGTTAATGTAACAGGTTTTTTTTTCAAAATTTTAATTTAACATTTAGTAAACTCTTTGGTCGTAATAATGATGTTTTTGCAAATACAACCTATTCTTGTGTCGTACTTTGACATTTATCTTGTCAATTATGATGCCTTTGCAATTATATCAGGGGATTCTACTCGTTCTAGGAATCTGTTCCCTCTTTTGGTGTTTCTGAGGTCTTTGTTCTTTCTCTCTATTAACGATTTGTATTGCTGACAAGATTTATGAGATTGATCACTGTTTTTATCTTCATTTTATTCATAAAAGAGAACATCGCTTGCCTAAAATATCAATTTTAGAAAAATCAATTTTTATCATTAGATTTTCTGTCCCAATTCATTCTCTCGTTATCTCCGAAAGTACAGAAAATATATGCCAAAAAACCTTCGAGGGTTCTTGTATTTTCGCGTTATTCTTCGTTTTCTCAAAGAAACGTAACGTTTAGTGTTTTTCTTTACCTGCAGTGGACTATGATTGGACCATCAGAGTTAGGTCTGCCTTTTTTCACAAGGTTTCGAAAACAGAGAAGAGCATTTACATTTGACGGGACTTCACAATCAGGCCAACCAGTGAAGTGAAACTGGATCACTTTCCTCCTTTCGTCTTTCTTTAGACAAATATACATAAAAGAGCTTAAAAACCCTGAATATCATGTTCAGCATAATTAATTACTAAAAATACGTACTTCTTCAGTATTTTGTATATTTTACTGATAGTGATGACGTATAATGACAATTAGATCTCTTTAAGTGTGATGTGACCTGTCGACAGGGGATTCTTACTCTTCTGGCACCTGATCCCACCTCTGATGTTTTAAGAGTTCCATGTAACGTTTCATTGAAAAATACTTGTAGTAATGGGAACGTTCACGTATATGTAGACGTACAAAGAATGTCACAAGAAGTAATATAATAAATAGATTCACTAGACATGTTAGCAAACAGTCAAGATACATTGCCTGTTAAATTTTTTCGGTCAAAGAGATTCAGTAATTTTTGAAATTCACTTTTTTCACTATATGTCTTTTGTTTACTACCTGTTGCACAATGAAGTATCTTATTATATACATTTCATTGATATCCTCTGATTCCAGCTGTATTCTGAAGTTACAGATCTCTACCACATCATCTGGCCAATACTTAAGACATTTCATCTTCAAAACAAGATAGGTTCTTCAGAACATTTGAATTGATTGTTAGAATTATTGGTTACAGGATCTATAGAATGCTCTTAATGACTTCAGTGATTTATCTTACCTTGTCTCCTTCAAATAAATTTGTCAGCATCACGATTCTTGTACAATTTTCTTGCCAAACCATTCTCCAGAAATCTACCAGGGTTAATGATGTAAAGGGTCCTACAAAACGAATTTACAGCCGAAATATGGCTGAAATATTGCCGACTCGGCATTAAACAATATACAATCAATGATCAATCAAAACGAATTTAAAGAGGTCATGAGATGCGGATGCGAGATGTTCAAAACAAGAGACCAAGGATCCATTATGCTTGCCCAAGTTATTGTTTGCATGTTAGTATAATTAATTTGTATTCTTTCTCTTCTAGAGAAGTAGTATTCAAAGATAATTTTCTATATATTCCTTTGTCAAACTTCCCTTTATTGCGATCCCCAGCTAACCCTGGGACCATGTTTGAACAAAATTGAATCTACACTACAAGAGGATTTGGCATATAAATATGACTAACTGGCTTTGTTGGTCTTGAAGAATTTAAAAATGCTTTCCTTTATATTCCTATTAGACAGCATATTGTGGCCTTCATCCAGCCCTGGAAGGCATGGTTTGAAAAAAAAATGAATTTGCAGTTTTATGGGGATACCGGCACATCACTATTACTAAATATTGCCCTTCCGATTTTTAAAGAAGATTTTTAAATAATTTAAATATTCTAATATAAATATATTACTCTTTTTTGTAGCCTGCCTCCAGGAGTATCATACGATCGAAATGAATATTCATTTCAAAGAGATGTTTGTATATTTATTTGAATTTTTGTATAACTCTTGTTGAAAGGAATTTAAAAGATTTTGCTAAATTTTCTTATGTCAAACTGAAATTCCCTATTGCCACCCTATCCTTGCCAAGATATTTATTGAATAAAGTTGAAATTCTACAACGCATAAAAAAGTGTTTGAAATATTTTCACACTGTTTACCATATGAAACTTTGATCCCATGTTGTGAACCTGCTCTAGTCCTATTGGTCTTATTAACTAATATCTACAGCACTTGACTATGCTTACCTGTCACATCACTTCAGATGATTTTTAAGTATTTTATTTAAAACATTCCCAGATGAACATATCTTGAGACCCCACTCTTTACCAGGGGGTAAGATTTGAGCAAAATTCCATTAAGCACGAAATAGCATATGCTCCAATGTATAGATAATCTCATAACTCCCGCCATCCCCACCCCCTTTTAAAAAAGAAAAATGTTTTGAAATACATTTCAGAATATTAGAAGCATTTATCATCTCAACATTGCTTTTATTGACAAATATAAATATGGACATATGTCTCTGTTCTTTTCATTCCATGCGGTGTGTTACACTAGTCTTCTAATAATAATACACTAAAGTCACAACTTATAATTCATTTTCAATACTCTTCCTATCAATATTCAATCATTATATGCATTCATGAAAATAATGCTGAACTAGTTGCTTATCTAGTTTGCAATACAATTCTTTTGTTACATTCAAATTCTTTATTTTTGTGTACCTTGTGCTGCAATGTAGGAACGTTTTCCTTGATTGTCCTATAATAAATGAATTTTTTTTAATTTAATATTGAGTGGAAATGCTCTTAGGAAATAGCCTGGAAAGTATTGGTTAATCTGATAAAAAGTGACCAGCGACTAATTACTCCTTCCTGAGAATACTTAAATGTTTGGAAAAAAATCCGGTTTAAAGATTAAGACTTGAAATTTTATAGGCACATGTTTGCAAACCTCAATATAGCAGGCATTGATGTAGTCGTTCCTTCCTGATATGCCACATGTATCAAGTACGACTCTACAAAAATCATCTAAAATCAAAGCAAAATGAATTAATATTAAAAAATATTTCCGCATTAATGAAATCGAGAATATGTGTTATTTTCCTCGTGATAAACATCAATCTGTAGAACATTTTTTTTCTAATAGTCCTTTTATATTGATATGTTACAAATTTAAAAGATCATATTAATCTTTCCTTCTCAAAAAATGAAGAACTTTACATAGACATTCTTAACTGAATTCAAAATTTATTTTGGGCGGAAAGGAGGCATAAGAAAATATTACTTTATACTTTTTTCCCCAAATTTAATTATTGAATCTAGTCACATTTTTAAACTGACTGTAATTTCATAAAAATTTGCATACTTTTTACTAATCCTGGAGTCAAAGAACGAATCAATGTATCCTAATGTATGTACCATTACCTTAACTTTCGTTTAAAAAAAGAAGGATAGTCAAAGATCTATACAGACAAAAACATGTGCCTTCTTCATTTGCATATTTAATTAAAATTTTGAAAAGTTTTAATTAAACAGGATTTTAAAACAAAACTCTTTTTTTCATAGAAAATAATGAAGATTACAAACAGTAGTCAAGCTCAAAAGTCCATTGGAACAATACAAATTGGGGCAGATCAAATATAGACTTCTAAAAACATCAGAGGTGGGATCAGTTGCTATGGAGACTAAGCATCCACTGTCGACTGGTCACACCCGCCATGTGCTCCTTGCCATGATCATGATCGAAAAAAATCCGTAGGCAATTCAGTTTGCAAATAAATGCCCAACAAGTTGTATGAAAAACGCCAATCAACATTTGACTAACTAACGATAGATTGTATTCGTTTACAAGGTTATTATCGACCATGGAACGACTTTAAATGGTACTGTTGATATCCTTGTATCACCAACATATTTGTCATTTATTTTTTATTTTGTTTATTTTTCGAATGATTGTCATCATATTCTTTTGCTACAATCAAGAATGCTGTAAAGAAATTATTTTTTCACTCAAAGTTCGAATTTCAGTGAAAGCATATCAAAGCAGTTTAATGGTAAGAACTTACTTAATAAGGACAGAGAACAGTTTAATCGGATACTTACAAGGGTACACATATCTGTATCGATTCTTACAAATGTTCTCCTTCTTCAAAGCCTCTGTGCAGAGGTCCAGGAGCCCAGTCGGTAAATTCTGAAACATGTACAGAAATGCTTTATCTACACTCATTGTGCCATAAGTAATCACAAAAAATTACAAACGCTCGGTTTAACATAAACTTTACAATTTTTGCAAACTATTTTTCTTAAATATATTTTATTTAGATTTACCCCTCTGTATATTAGTTTGGCAAACTTAAGAAAGATATATGTCGTTCTTAAAAAGACTATCATACCGCGAATTCGTCTTCCTCAAACGTGCTGTTCTCGCGTCTGATACGATGATTATTGATAAATGTGTCCAATGATAATCTATGACTTGTGGTGTTCGAGTACTCAACATCTCTCTGTTTCTCGTCTATGAAGACATTTACATATGCGATTTCCTCCAAAAATATAGAGTTTGCCTCGTCGCCAATAATGTTTTGAGATACAGAGAAGACATGCGTTTGCTCTTCAATTGCTCCTATCACTTCCGGTTGATTATAGCTGATGCATTTGCTGGTATCTGTAATATCTAATCTAAGCAAAGTATCAAATAATTATTTTCAATATAAGCGTTCAATTGAGCATTATTTTAAAAAAGAATAAATATAAATTTTGGATTAATTGTGAGACTAAATTCTAGGTTTATAAGAAAGTTTTTTTTTTATCATTTAATAAGTACGTATTATAAGATGCGTGTATATGAGAATTTAAGTTTTTCATCGCGCCCTTTAGATACACTAAGACGTATAATCATTTAACACATTAAATAATGGCAAATGTAACAGTAGATTTTTTCAGTCAAAAAGGGTTATTGATCTTAGAGAAAGATATTCGGCCCTCATATACATGAACATCATAAATTGATAAATCTATATTTTAAGTTACTGCTTTAAATTAAAATATGCACATACTAACATAA
The DNA here is from genome assembly GCF_033153115.1 of Saccostrea echinata. Classification (NCBI taxonomy): domain Eukaryota; kingdom Metazoa; phylum Mollusca; class Bivalvia; order Ostreida; family Ostreidae; genus Saccostrea; species Saccostrea echinata. Next base: position 4,640,958 of record NW_026889768.1, read on the forward strand.
AATTTATTAAGCAAGTATAAGTAGTATGTTTTTGATAATGCAAGGATTACAACGTCTCAAATATTTAAAATGATAAGATACCTTTTAATTGCAAAAAAGAAACCTAGTAAACACAAAACAACCACTCCAAAGATCACTGCAGTAAGATCGGTCGTAGAAGATCCGTCATCTGAATTCGAAAACAATCTTCTTTTGCATGATTTTGTGAATTACGAGGTCGTTCAATAAATAATGCAAGAAGGTCGTTCAATAAATAATGCAAGAAAAAAGAAAAATAGGAAAAGCACGATTCTTAATATTTTCAATCCCTTAAAACATTCCCTGTTAACATTTACAAATATCTAAAGTTTTTGTAACCATGACCAGAAAACCCCAGCATACTCATTTTTAGGGATGAATAGCACTACCATTTAAAATTGTAAATTCTTCCTTTGATTGCTTTCTTGAGTTTTTGGAAGAAAAATATCTCACAATGGCTGAGATCTAGGGAATATGGAGAATGTTTTGTAAAAGTTTTGTAAACTTTCCTTTCTCCAAAATTTTATTTCTCTGTGCTTATTTGCAGCAGCGTTGTCAGGTATAGAAAAAATACTCTAGGGACCGGATTTAGACTAGCTTTGCAGGAAATCTGCTTAATTTTCCTGAGTGAAATTTTAACATAAAAGTTACCATTGATAGTCCTCCCATTGACTGTATGTACATATTTTACTGGACCTCTTGAATAAAAAGAAAATTGAAAAAAAAAGTATTTGTAGCCTTTGCTTCTGTTTGCAATAATAGGACGACAGCTTTCTCTTTCATTCCACATTTTATTCTTAATCTTCCTTTTCAGCTATAAAAAGTACATCCATGTTTCCTCATCCATCCCTCAAGTTCATCAAATCTTTTTTTGTAAAAATTTTTATTTTCAAATGGACCATTGGCACATTTAACATATGTTTTTCTTGGGCAGCTGTAAGGAAATAAGGCATTCATCTGATAGAATTATTGTTAGATTCATTTCATTTGTCAGAACTCTATAAATTGTTGTGACGATGACATGTTTCTTGTCTTAGCAATGTCTATCAATGTAAATCTGGCAATTTTTACAATTTTTAAATATCATTTTGCTCAAAGCATCGATATTTTTGATGCTCCTACAGATTTCGATCGACCAATATTACTGCAATCTTCTAAATGTACTCTTTTTACTTTTGAATTTACGAATCCACCTGAAAACTATACAGCTTAAAAGACTAGTCTTTCCACATATCAAAATCATATCTTTAATACGGGTTTTTCAGCTAGTTATGTAATGAAGCACAGTTTTCAAATACAATGTACGCCATCCTTTTCATCTTCTTGGCAGAGATCATTGAGATCATTTTTTAACACAGTTTTTAGCTCAGTGTAGTGACCATGCTAACTTTAAAAATGATTTCTTTAGCGACAACAATAGGAAAAAGCATGGGGTTTTCTGTGATTAGGAGTTCTTTGATAGAACTGTTCAACTGTTCAATATAAAATTAATTACTTCTACATTTTTTATGATAATCTATGTTGCATTACTTATTGAAAGACCCTCGTATACCAGAAACACAGCCTGAAATAGTAATGGATAGCTATAGCTTTAATGTCAACTCATCAGCAGAATAAATGTCTCAACCAATAAGGTTTGAGCGAATGTTTAATGTCTATTTTTGTATGCCTGCTTGTCCGTTTGTCTATATCGCAAAGTAACTTGAACAAATTACAGTAACTCTGTGATAAAAAAAAAACATTGGAGAAGTAATAAAAAGACACAAAACACTTAATTTAAAAACATGTTGCCGTTTTCCTCAACTAACTGCAGGATATAAGTTTAAGGTGTCTTCTTTTTTGTGAATTGTAAAAAAAAAACATTTTCAATTAAAAAAAAAACGCCATATCTGAAATTTTCTGTGTCGGGAAAACCTAATCAGACACATGTAATACATGTGCTTTATGTGCATTGCTTACCAAATAAAGTATTACTAATCTTATTTACTAAATTTTAATTAAAGCCATTTCGCCATTTCTTTAACGAAATTTTCCTCTTTGAATGTGTAATGCCTACATACTTCTATCTGAATCATTTGGAATTTTAATCTGGTCATCACCATTTCTTGTTGATTCATACATGTTTATAAATTTTTCTGCTTCAGTTGTTCTGGACATCTCGACATCATTTTCTGCATCAGACTCGGAACAGTTTTTAGCACAAAGATTATCACATGTTTGTATGCATTTAGAAGTAAAATTTGATGAACAAATCCTACTGGTAGAATCCCGAGTTGTGCATCGAGCACATGTACACTTCTTACATAAGATATCGGGAATTACAGCAAAACAATCTGAAAAAGAAAAGATTCTTTATTGCTAATATCAAGTTTATTCTTTCATGCATTTCTATTTTGAAACCCGAGTTTTTAATGGAGTCAGTTGAGGCATAGGTAATAGGCATAGGCCTCTTCGTTATTATAAGAATAATTCGTAAAATTATAATGCTGCGCATCTCATCAAAAACAATTAAATACTTGTTTTTATCTCATACATGTAATGGATACTACCAATGAGATAAACCTATGCTTTATCCACGGGTATGCTTTATCAATAGCACTTCCGGTTTTGACACAATCCCTCGCTTCAAATTTATCGAAACTTTTATTTGTAAATGTTCTTGCATTATCTTTTGAATACTAATGAGCAAAATTTTCGTTCAAAACAAGAAAAGACTCGTTTTACCACATATGTCTTTTTTAACTTGCTATTGCGATAACAGATGTTACCACCCCCCTCCCCCCCCCCCCCCAAATAATTCTCATAGGAAACGTTAGCCTAGCAGTGAAGTTGGCTGTGCAAATTTCATTTGACCATGCAGGAAACTCTCGCCACTTTCAACAATGCTTTCTTACATTATACTATCTTATAATACTATATAACTTAAAACCATGGCTCAACAAGTAGCCTAGCACTGTCACCGTACACAGAATGATTTCAAAGTAAAATTCATGACCCCTCGGTCCTTACAACTTTCAGTCAAAAGTCAGTATTAAAAATAACTCTCCTAAAGATTGTCACATATGTTTTAAAAGACGCAGATATCAAAGATTTCATATTTTGTATATGATCTACTTTCTTTCGGCACAGTGCGACGTCATCAAATTATGCGTTATCGATTTGGATAGAAATCATTCATAGTTTTACAGTTGTTATCTCAAAGTTTTGTTAAAACGAAAATCGTATGAGATAGATAGAACATTTATAATTGTGTGATTTGATATTTTCTATACCCAACTCTGCAAGCCTCGCGAATATACATCATTTCAACTCGTTATCAAATCACACAATATAGATACCCTCTATGTATATAAAGGTTACGTAGATTTAATGCTCTCTAGATTTTTTTTTTTTTTTTTTTTTTTTTTTTTTTTTTTTTTTGACGTGTTTAAAAACAAATAGGAATTTACAGAATCACATAATGCATTAGTAGTACAGAAAGAAAAAAACATATAAAAGAAATCTGTTTAAGGGTTTATTTCGAGACATGATCATAAATCGGAGTGTCGGAAGACTTGCAAAATGCCGATAAAAATTTTTTATGGCGGTGTCTAGCTTTCCTTAGCGTGCAAATTTAAAAAAATCAAATTAACTTGAAATCACAATTACAGTAAAACTTTATTATAAGGAAGTCAATAGGAGATTGTTGCTTCTTTAAAATCAAGATTCTTTTCTACAGGGAGCTTACGGGTACCGTAAACAATTTATTATAACCAAGATTTCGTTATGAACGACTTCTTTGTAACCAAGTTTCACTGTAGTTTTTTCGTGAATTCATGGGTCACATATAAATTGGAGATCTTAAAAACCCGCAAATTATGAAGTACACATACAATGTAAAAAAATGTCTGAAGATATATAACAAACAAATAACACTGTATTTAAAGCAACAAAATATACAGTAGAGTCAAAAATATGTTGAATTTCAGTGTCGTGTAACAGTTTATCTATTATTATTAACATGACATTAGAGCAATCACAAAGCATACTTATCAGGCTGACTTCATATAGTCTTAATTTTCCCGAGTCTGAACGATAGACCACAAATGATGTCCCTTCTGTTTGATTCTGGCAGCACCGTGAGACGGATTCCTTATCGCCTTTTACTGAAAACTCGTCACAAAAACGTTCCACGCTTGCATCACTTGAAGCAATTTTAATTTTAAATTCCCCTAAATGTAGAAATTACTGTTTTAAAATTAAAACAAGTCATGAGGTTTTCCAGTTAATGGTACAAATCATAAAAGTCACGTTTAAATTTATGAATATGTATAGTTATATTCTAATAAGTCACTGAAATCAAATCATCAAGTTACATTTTCGATAAGACTAACCCGAGTATTTATAATGTTACATAATTATTTTTTATTTTCTCATCTTATAGATGTATTAATTTTGGGAATTGCTGAACGCTCTTAACAACGGTACATGTGTAATGTTTTTAAAATTCAAATACATGATTATCTTAAATCTCCATAATGTATGTTGAGTGTAAATATCAAAAGCTAAAAATATCGATACTAGTTTCTACAAACCTTGGTTAGAAATAATGGTAAAACATGTTATATTGACTGGATTTGTGAAACTAATTCTCCAAAAGCTATTGACTGCTTTTTTTGTTTGTGTATACGTCATTGAATTGTTGTCAATAGCACGAATCGCCGAGGAGACATCGTTAATCATGTCTTCGTTATCTACAGAAGATTGATTCACAGACTTATATTTCAAGCCCATGAAATCTGAAATTCAAAAAAAGCCTGCTATTTACATTATAAATAAACCATGTAAAAAAAAAAAAAAATAAAGTGCAATTTTTCATAGAAAAAAAGCTTGTGGGTTTGTACACAAACACACGAAGAGAGAGAGAGAGAGAATTTTTCAAGAAAAAATCCTCACCGAATTTTTAATAAACGGAAAAAGATATTTCATTAATAATTTATTTCAATTGATTTTTCCCGGTTAAACCTGCTAAAAACTCTAATTTTTCCGGAAAATATTATGAAATATCCTACATTTTGCCGAGTCCTTTGACATCCCTTCATGTAAAATATCATTTTCTGTTATTCCAGATTTATCCTCTCTATGTCGTGTTGTCATCACACTTTCAGTTGTAAATGTTAAATTGCTAGTAGAAAAGTTCACGTGATGCGTATTGAACGTTACAAAGATGTCTCTATTCTTATCTTTGCATTTTGGACCATGATACCCAGCAACACACTGGTCACATTTCTCAGAACTGCTACACAGAAAACAGTGTCTCATAGAATTATTACAAGCATAGCAATATGGCGATTGAAAAAATCCAGGATTACACTGACTACAGGTTTCTGTTTCTATGTTACAATCTCCTGCACATCTTGAACAAGCTTTACACGTTCCCATATTTTTGTCACATCTGGAACAATTATTTGGACAATGTAGACCACAGTCTTTTCCATATTTAAAAGGAGGGCACGTTAAACACATTCCATTGGCGGCATCACAAGTAGCACAATGACTGCAACGGTCACAAGAAAAGTTATCCGAACAAGCTGTAAAACAAAATTAAAGTTAGAATTCTAAATATAAAGATGCTCATTCATATAAAAGAAAATATTGAAATATAAACCCATGTTACATGTAAGCTGTTGTAAAAATAAAACGCAGCGTAGAGATTTACCAGTACTTAGCATTTTATTTAGCTTAAAAGATGGACATTCGTTGAAAAATCTCAATAGGTAGGTACACAGAACATGACTTCAGAGGTATGACCTTGAAAATGCGTAGCAAAAAGTTAGAAAAATAAGGAAGCTAACGAACAAATACAAGGAAGTCTTAATAATATTGAAATGAAATATTAAGTTATATCAGATGTGGATATGTTTCGTTAAAATGTCGCAGAGAGTTCACTATGATACAAGAAAAGGAATTCCCAAAATAAAGGAAACATATTTAAGAAAAAGGTTAAGATCACTTTACATTCCTCCCCCTTTAGCAAAAGGCATAATACGTATGTTTCCTCAGAAAATTATTTTAAAAATATCTTAAATTTCAATGTCTACTTAAAGTTTTATTGTGAAATCAAAATTTTCCTAGGGGTATAATTTTTATTGTTTGCATAGTATAGAGGGCCATGCGCTCCACGAAATGTTTAACATTTGAAAATAATTTTTTCGCTTCTTCAACTACGAAATAGATATTTTTCTTTAATCACTTAATTAATCCCACGAAAATAGGTGATTTTACAGTTTTTAAATGTAAATCTTACACGGTACCAATTTTAATGCACCAGATGCGCAATTCAACAAATTATATCTCTTCAGTGATGCTCTGGCCGAAACGTTGGAAATTTGAAATACTTAAATAAAAAAATTAAAGAGCTGAAAAAGGGAGTGCCAAAGACTGGAGCCAAAAACGTCGAAGGATCAGAGCTATGCATGAGGGAAAAAATCCTTATTTTTGAAATAAATTTCTAAATTTTTATACCGCAATTAAATAAATATACTTATTTTTAAGACAGTGCCGAAGTATATAGCTACTTGGCTGTAGAGACCCTCGGGGATTAACAGCCCACCAGCAGAGGCCTCCACCAGGGTTCATAATGTAAATCTTATACGGTACCAATTTTGATGCACCAGATGAGCATAAATTTCGAAAATTATGTTTCTTCAGTAAAACGCCGAAATGCATTTTTATGCATTCGGGGGCATATAGTTTTTGCACTGTCCGTCTGTCTGTTTGTGCGCAAAACTTTAAGTTTGCCAATAACTTGATTGTTTGGAGCTATGGTTTTCATATTTCACATGTGTATTCCGTGTGAAAATATTTTTCTTTGGGTACCAACACATTTGGCCTCTTTACCTTGATGTTGAAGATTGGCCCACTTTTTCAAAATTTAACCTTAACAATAACTTTAGAATGATTGGTGCTAGGGCTTTTATACTTCATATATGTATTCCTTGTGACAAAACCTTTCTTTGGGTAGTTTGAACCACCTTTAAAAAAACTTTAATCTTGGTCATAAGTAGTGAATGGTTGAAGCAAGGGCTTTCATACTACAACACTTTCACCTTGACCTTTGAGTTTTTACCTACTTTTGCAAAACTTCAATTTTGGCCATACATGTACCTATTGAACGGTTGGTGCTAGGGCTTTCAAATTTCACAGGTGTATTTCTTACCAATGGATACCAAAATTTGTGATCTTTTGACCGTGGAGTTTATCTTGAGTTTGAGAGACTTTAACCTTCGCCATAGCTATCATACTGGGCCATCAGTGTTTTACAAGCACATCTTGTTTAAAATATTGTAACTTGTATAATTCTTAATATTAAAGTTAAATGTGTATTTGTTTTAATGACATGTAAATACACGATACCCTATATATACGATCAAAGAGATCATCGATCAACATACTTCTTATAATGACTTCATACAGTCGTAGTATACCCATGTCTGTACGCGTGATCACAAAAGCATCTCCTTCAAGTGGTTTCTGGCAGCATCGAACGACGTTCTCGTCTTGTGCATCTATCACCAGAAACTCTTGACAGATCTGTTTTGAATTCTTTGCATTTCTCGAAGATATGGTGATCTGGAACTTTCCTATATTGAAATAAAAAATCTTGAAAGGATAAGATATACAATGATTTATCTTTAACGTACCGTATTATTAGCCGTATAACATAACTTTTGAGTATGCAAAGCTAGAGGATTTTTTTTAATATATTTTATATTGAATCATTACATCACTATTGATTAATGCATTTTGAAATCATTGACATTCTAATCTAATCCACAAACCTTCACTTGAAATAATTGTAAAACATGAAATATTTATCGTGCTTGTAAAATTAATTTTCCAGTAGTTGTTGATTGCTCTTTTCGTCTGTGTAAACGTAGAGATGTCTCTGTCAATAGCAAGAGCTGCAGAAAGTCTGTTGTTGGTGATATTTGAGTCTTTAATGGAGGACTGAATCACGCAGGAATAGTTCAAACACAAGGAGACTGAAATTAGATAATTATTCATAACATAAACCCCTCAAAATGGATGGACTAATTTTTTAATACATCCATCTAAGAAAAATATACATATAAAAGCCATATCTAAATTTCTTAAAATTAAGGGTTTTCAATGCAAAGAGTGAAATCTTCCTTTTTTGTCTAAGAATAACTTTCTGTTTAATAATTATAAGTTAAGATTCAAGTATCCAACCACTCCAGTACCGATATTTTTTCCCCTGTCGACCAGTAACACCCGCCGTATGTTCCTTGTTATGATTGGGTTAACGGGAAAAAATCTTGAACAATTCTTTGTGAAAATTAAGGTATGATAATTTACATGAAAGACCTCTGAAAACAATCAATTTAAAGAAACATTGTGTTCATATGAAAACAAGGTCATTATTTCGACCAAGGAATTTACAAATATTCAAAAACAGATTGTTGATATCCTTGTATTTTCAACTTATTCGTTAATAGCCTGTCCCTTTTTGGGTATATTCAACCAAAACAAAAACAAAAAACAAAAAAAAAAAAAAAAAAAAAAACACTGGGAAAAGAAACTTTGTAAAAGTATCAGACTACAATTATTTTAAATGATGAATTACGAACATCTCTTTTAAGGGATGGATCACAATTTTAACTGATATATTGTGCTTATAAACAATCTTGAAGAAATGGGTGGAAAATTGTTTAATGTACATCTAGATATATATAAATTGCACAAATTGCGCTCCTTTTTAAAAGCAGTCAGGGAGTTACAATGATATAAAATTGACAAAACACCTACCTTTAAAGTTGAAGACTAAAATAAGTAACAATGTCTGCATCTTTATCCAATTATAGCTTCATTTTATTGCATATTGTGCTTTATTCTGCTTTAGATATCGTTTGTTCATCGGTTTGTTTCCGTACTTTAAATCATAAGCACCAAACTCGATTGAAAGTTTTGAATCCATATATAAATATATATATATATATAACGGGGTCAAAAATTCAAGCGAGTTTCGTGCCTGTTCTTTAAATACATACCATTAAAAAAGAATTTAAAAGGAAATTTATTACAATTCCCGAATCACATAGAGATTTGAAAGAGTGGTACAAAAAATTTAATTCAATTTAGTAAATCTGTCATTATATTTTCCCTCACAACGTTCGCCCGAATATAAATTAATTGTACTCTTTATTTTATATTTTTGAATAAATTTTGAAAAGAGTAAAAAAAAATGCATGTATATGGAATGATGCTCGAGATAATGTTTATTACAACACATTTTTATTCAAATTCAACATCCGAATGCATTTCTTTTTACCATTAATAATACACATATACAGTGTATATTTATGTATGCATCTAATTTACTGGTTTCCATTCCTAATCCTACGTTCTATACGAGCGGTAGAGTGATTTTTAAGCACGCACTTGGTATTCATATGACCGCGTCACGTGACATAAAAACTACACAGATCCATTACTCTGTCCACACAGGAAATACCCATAACGAAAATAATAATAGATAGGCATTTTAACAATTTTCATTCTTCATTGGATCTATCATTATTGTCCTGTTTTGTTTTCTAGATCGATAGTACAAAAATCCTTAAAATACTTAAAGCAGATTTTGAAACACGGTTAACAGTTTGAAATTCACAAATCAATAGTTAACTGCATTCTAGAAGTTCTAGAAATACAAATTTAAACATGTGTCCCTGAGTAAGAAAATGTCAGGAAAAGGGTCTGGTGGTCAGATCCAACTACTGTAGTATATTGTGTGAATAAACTCCGGGTTCGTAAAAATCAAAGTGCCCAGGGGTATGAAAATTTCAGGGGGTGGTACTAAAAGTAAAAACTTCTGCTGAAATATGGTGAGGATAATCTCCCTAGTTTCTGAGATCCGCTCCTCAAGTTTCTAACCCTACTGTATTATACTGTGTGAATAGATATCAGTCAAGAGACATCCAAGTCCCCTGCCCCGGGATCTGAAGTAGGGTTATTTTGGTTAATTACCACTAATGTGAAAATATGATGATAGTACCATATCTAGATTCCGAGATCCGCCGTAGACTGACTATAGACAATAATGACCAACTAACAATTAAGCTATATGACAAAGGAGATGACTTCAGCATTTCAATTATCAACTTTGCTTATTTATGTAGTAATATTCCTCTATCACTTGCATGTGGTGTTATCTCTCCAAACTTACTTGATACTCAAGAACATTCTGTGAGTACGATCAATTTTAAAATATTACAGGCTAGCCACAGATAAGTTGTTGTAACAGAGATTTTAGCAACCTCGGGTCATATTTTGTCTGAATATTTTAAACCCATCTTTAGGCCTTTTTTATACTTAATTTGAGTACGGAATATTTCGTCTACCTGATCAATACATAGGGCTTACAGCGGGTATGACCGGTCGGCGGGGGATGTTTACACCTTCTTGTCACCTGATCCCGCCTCTGGAATTTCTATGGGTTCTTGAATCCAAATTCGATTTTTACCCCTTCTAGAATATGTTGCAAAATAGCATAGGCGTTGGAAGCAAATTGAAAGTGGGGGGGGGGGGGGCTAAACCAACGAAAAAAGGTAAGCCCCAATTTTCAATGCGTATATTATCTTTATCTTTGCAAAAAAAAGTGGGGGGCTAAGCCCCCCCCCCCCCGGTTCCGACGCCTATGAACAGTACGTCTGAAGTTTGTCCTTTAAAGCAATTAAATTTTTGAGGAGTAAAGATAGGGTCCTGGTGAAACATTTGCTGGATCCGACAATGTACTTTTATAAGGAATTTTATGAAGTTAAGGAATCCAGAATAGAGAGGGTATATCTAACTCATCTTAGTTGACTGGAATGTTAAATTTTTAAGACTGAAATGTGATTTTGAAAAAAAAAAATTCCTCCATAGAAAGTGAACTGTGCGTATTAGGTAGATTTCAAGATGTAGAATGAAATATGAAGATATCGAACAGTATTCAATCTCGAAAGCCCAAGGAAACGATGCAAATTTGAGGCATGTTTCCCTCGAAGTCAGTTAATAAATGTATATTGTTACAATGTAGAAATCAACTTACAATACGCAATGTAGGCTAACATTCAAATCGATGAACAAACTATAAACCGATCTTATTTCATTTAATTAACTTCCTTTAAGGCTTGTGGGGAGATACATTAGGCATAATTTTGAAAGCGTAAATGGTGTCAATTCTCATTTTGATTGATATCGTTGACCAAGTGGTGCAGTGGCTGCTAGAGAGTTTGCTTTAGAGTCGCAGCGAAAGGAATTAATCCTTGCCTCGTGGTTTGGAATCAACCTTTTGACGTGGAGACCGGTTCTTCAGAGGAGACCATATAAAACGAGGTCCATTGTCGCAGTAGATGCTGGCACAAAAAGATCCATAGGTGCCGAGTACAGGTCTAATCATGCACACCTCCACTGGCAAGTGGTGGTTTCTCAATATGCGTGAAAAATTCTTGAAGGGAGGTTAAACAACCAACCAACCAAACAAACTGTTTGATATCAGTAAATCTATCGCGGGAAAATTTTCAAGCGCTTAAAACTGCGATGCAAGCTCTTATTCATGAGGTTGTTTATGATAGTCAGAATAAATTTTAAACGGGCTTTGCTGAATGGAAAATCCTGGTTTCAGGCATCTAAATCGCCTGCTTTTCTATGAATAGCACAAAAGAAATATATAAACTAAAAAAAGATTCAATGCATAAGAAACTGATATACAAAACAGTCATACCGAGACCCCATTGTATCAAACATAGATATAATAATATTGTGATAGAGATAGAGACTACATGAACAATATGTTATGGCTCCATCCGACAAGGCTTGTAACAATATCGTCTTTGTTTCTAAGGTCATTATTACAACTGTACCGGTATATTAGAAGAACTTGGTATTAATTCTACTTCTTGAAATCTACCAAATACGCACATTAAACTCTCTATGGAGGAATTTCTTCAAAATCACATTTCAGTCTTAAAAAATTTAACATTCCAGTCAACTAAGATGAGTTCGATAAATCCTACCTATTCTGGATTCCTTAACTTCAGGATCAGGTGCCATGGAGGTGTGAGAATCCCCTACCGACCGGTCACACCCGCCGTGTGCTCCTTGTCACGATCGGGAAACAAAAAACCGGAAAATCCGTAGATAGTTCAAAAAATTTGTATGGATAAGTCAGTCAGCATTTGATTCAATGATAGGTTGTAGGTGCTGACAAGGTCATTGTATCGACCTTAAAACTTGCGAAAAGATGACTTCAAACGAGACTGTTAATAACCTTGTTTTGTCAACTTGTTTGTCAATAGCTTGTCTCGTTTTATTAACTGTTCATACATAGAGCATGCGTATCGAATCAACTGAGAGACATAAACCCCATATGCTGGTGATAAAGGTATATTGCTACAAAAGTAAGGGAAGTTGACAATTGAAAAGTTGAAGTGATCACGTTCATCATAAGCTTTGTTGTTTGGTTGCCATTAACGTCTTAAGTGACTTTATATCAAGATTGAACACGCATAAAAGATATAAGAATGGAAGGAAAATACACAAACCTCTATAATCAATTTGAATAGTCCTTGAAAAGGCGCAAATTCGAAACTGGCAAAAGAAGGATTCGAACCACGAGTGCATAAACAAGTACTACGCTGTTAATATTCAGCGGTTATACCATCCTAGCTTTCCTGGCTATGAATTCGAAAATAGACGATGTAATTGTGAACCAGGGTTTAAAAACAAGTTTCCTTATTTTTTGTAGATATTTTGTGAATTTCGATTCCCGGGTAGGGGTGCCTCTAAAAATTCTATCTCAAATGATTTCTTAGAACACAACCTATTAAAGTATCATGATTTCATACAGGATCAGGCCTGCCCTGAAGATATTCTAGGACAGAATCCATGCAAAAATCGTTGTTTTGATGGCGAAATGCTGCTCTAACCAATTTTGACGGTAAATTTTAAAGTTCCAAATACTAAATTTTAGGTTCAAAATACAAATTTTAAAAATTTTGACATAACTACGGTAGAAAATAATGACTGTACATTACATTTTTAAATGTTTCTTTTTCTAGAAAATTTTTTTTTTCTCTCCCCTATCGGTTAATTCTTTTAAAAATTTTGAATACGTCCTTAAAATAAAGAAAAATCTTACGCTTCATTCCGGACATTTTAAAAAATCTTATTACATTGTACTTTCATAAGAATATAGATGGAGACCTGGGAAAATTGAAGATAAGGGATTTCTATAAAATAAATAAACTATTTTTAAAGAAAAAAAAAAGTTTAATGCTTTGGAAATAAATTTGTTGCATATTGAGTCTACTTTTAGAAACAAATGTATGAAATATAATCGAACTTCATTGGAGTAGAGAACCACCTTAATACTGATAACACTAATACTGCACACTTTGGAGAATATTGGTAGTTCATAAACTCTACGCCTCATGTTCTGATAATTGAATTAGTTTTGTGAATAATTGCTGTAAGAGTATCAAAACGCAAATTGCCCTGTTTTTGCAAAATACGCAGTAAATCAAATATTAAAATCTGCACGTATGTTTCATAAAAAAGGTTGTAATTTAGAATCATATCTGGCATTTAAATGGGAAAAAACGGAAGATTGACAATAGTATTAATCAAAACAAAGCATTTTGGAATTTAAGTGACCAAACGTTCAAATAAGTACGACTGTATTGTTTTAATCATTTTATAAGTTCAGAAAACAGACATCTGATAATTGTGATGAAAATTATAGAAAGGAGTTTTTCAGAAGCCACAAGCTTTACTTGCATGCATTTTTAAATATATTTGTTTACTTAAAGAATTACATTTCTTGCCAAAGAATCGGTAAAAATATCAATTATATTTTTCCAATAATCCATAAGGATAAAAGGATATTTTAAAATACATATATATTTAAAAAATGGTATGAGAAATTTTAAATTAAAAACAAAATGTTAATTCAACTTCCTTATTACGAAATGATAGATAATGTATTTTTCTATAAACCTACAACAGCGGATCATCAAAAACCAACACTTCCTTGAATGCTGGAAGTGCCAAGCACGATTGAATGAGCTAATAAATCAAACATAGTGAACTTTAGAAGATATATTTACAATTATCAATCCAACACACGGGTTCAATCAAATTAAGTTCTAAAAAAAATGGACCTTTCATTCTCTAGAATGATCAAGAAAGTTGTATGTAAATATTTTGTGTCTTCGGTTATTTTGAGAACCCATTTGTTGTTAAAAACCTTAAAATAGTTTATATTGATCTTGAGGGGTTGAGATGGCAAGAATATTTAAATACCTGAATAAGAATATGAGTTTGCTTTGAAACTTTCTTTGGAGTTATGGATCACCAGCAGTGCTAGGATTTTGTGTATGTATATATTAAACGAAAGATTCTTGAACAATACCTCAAATAAATGGAAATAAACTCATCTTTGCCATTTTCAATACGATCGATTAGTTGTCCAAAGTACTAGCCTAGGTAGCCTACGTAACCTCACTATTACAGAACAAGTATTATTTTAATATATATCCTTATATCCTCTAATGGGTCAATGAAAAAAAGTAAAATTTAAAATAGCTGAAAAGGCTGCAAAAGAACTCTGTCATCTACCTAAAAAGTATACTGCAAATTTTTTTGGCTGTTACTAAAATGTAATCGATTGCGGCAGTCATTTTTTGTGAAGTATAAAAGAATGACATTTCCATTCTAACATTAATGGGCCATTGTTTAATTTTTCTCGGACTTGTCACGTTGGGCTTAATATGAAAAGGGGGATCTGTATGAATTTCGTGTTTTAGAAATATAGAATAAGAATTGTATGAAAATTAAAAAGGCAAAATGCGAACCATCAACCCTCCCTTTTTCACTAAATCGGAGGTGATAAAAGAATTAGAAAGACTACATGAACAATATGTTATAGTTCCAGCCTATAAGGCTTTTAACAATATCGTCTTTGCAAGGCTCATTATTATAGTTGTAACTGTATTTTAGAAGAACTTTGTTTTAATTATAAATCTGGAAATCCAACTTATACTCGCAGTTCATTTTCTAAAGGTGAATTCTGCCTCGACATTGAACGAGACTGTTGATATCCTTATGTCATCAACTTTTTGTCATTTATATTCATTTCTTTTAATTTCTTCAAGAATATTGTAAAAAAAAAAAGAGGGTTTGTTTTTACTTTAACTTTCATCAAAGTTCGAATTTGAGTGAAAGTAAATTTAAGCACTTTAATGGTACGAACTTATCTAATAAAGACATAGATCAATTTAATCAGACTTACTTAATAAAGACATAGATCAATTTAATGAGATTCTTACAAGGATACACATATCTGTATCACGTTTTACAAATGTTCTCTTTCTTCAAAGCCTCTGTGCAGAGATCCAAGAGTCCAGTCGGTAAATTATGAAACATGTGCAGTCTAACTTTATCTAGACTCCTTGTGTCATAAAGTAATCACAAAAAATACAAACACTCTGTTTTTAACTTTACAATATTTTAAAATTATCTTTCGTTGTTTATTAAGATTTATCACTCTGTATGTTACCAGGCAAACCTGAGAAAGTTATATATCGTTCTTAAAACGACTAATATACCGTGAATTTGTCTCCCTCAAACGTGTTGTTTTCGCATCTGATACGATGATTATTGATAAATGTGGAAAAGGATAACCTATTACTTGTGTTGTTCGAGACTCAACATCTCTCTGTATCTTGTTTATGCTGACAATTACGCATGTGATTTCTTCCAAAACAATCATGTTTGCCTCGTCGCCAACAATCTTTTGCTATATACAGGGAAGACATGTGTTTTCTCTTCAATTGCTCCTATAACTTCCGGTTGATTATAGCTGATGCATTTACAATATTTGTAATATCTAATCAAAGCAAAGTATCAAATAATTATTTTCCATATAAACGTTCATTGGGCATTATTTTAAATAAATAAAAATGTAAATTTTGGATTAATTGTGAGACCAATTTTTAGGTTGTAAAAGAAAGTTTTTATCATTTAATTAGTAGGTATTAAAAGGTATGTGTACTTGAAAATATCAATTTTTTTTTCTTGCGCTATTTAGATACACTAAGATGTATAATCATTTGGCACATAAAAGAATTACAATTATTACAGTAGAAGCTTTTTCATGAATAAATCTAAAAATTTCTTTTCATTCAAAAAGTGTTATTGATCTTAGAAAAAGACCACCAGGCAATATATATCCATGTACATCTAATAATGATAAATATATTAAGTTACTGCTTTAAATTAAAATGTGTATATACACTAACATAAAATTTATGAAGCAAAAATAAGTGGTTTATTTTTTGGTAATGCAAGTTATGAAAACGTCTAAAATATTTAAAATGATAAGATACATTTTAATTGCAAAGAAGAAACCTAGTAAACAGAGAACAACCACTCCATAGATCACTGCAGTAAGATCGGTCGTAGAAGATCCGTCATCTAAATTCGAAGACAGTCTCTTTTTTGCATTATTTTGTGAATTATATCAGAAACAAAGCATGGAATGGTAATGGATAGCTATGAAATTTGTCTTTAATGTCAACTCACCTGGATAAATGTCTCACCCAAAAAGGTTTGAACGCGTGTTTAATGTCTATCTTTGTATGCCTGCTTGTCCGTTTTTCTATATCACAAAATGATTTGGAACAAATTCATTGAACTTTGTGAAAAAGAAATTTGAGAAATAATAAAAGACACAAAACGCTCAATCTAAAAACCTACTACTGTCTTCCTCCACTAGCTTCCCTATGTCTTCTTTTTTTGTGAATTGTGATAAATCGCATTTTCAATATAAACAAAGAAAACTTAGCAACTAAAATTTTATGTGTCGGGAAAACCTAATCGGATGATATATATGCTTTAAGTGCATCGCTTGCCAAATAAAATATTACTAGTCTTTTTTTTTTTTACTAAATTAAAGTCACTTCGCCATTTCTTTAACGAAATGTTCCTCTTTGAATGTGTAAAGCCTGGAAATGACATACATTTATCTGAACCATTTGGAATTTTACTCTGTTCATCACCATTTCTTGTTGATTCATACATGTTTGCGACTTTTTCAACGGTTCTGGACATCTCGACATCATTTTCTGCATCAGACTCAGAACAGTTTTTAGCACATAGATTATCACATGTTTGTTTGCAGTTAGAAGGAAAATTTGATGAATAAATCCTACTGGTAGAATCCCGAGTATTGCATCGAGCACATGTACACTTCTTACATAAGTTATCGGGAATAACAGCAAAACAATCTGAAAAAGAATAGGATTCCATATTGTTAATATCAAGTTTATTCTTTCATGAATTTCTATTTTGAAACCTGAGTTTTTAAGGAGGTCAGTTGAGGCATAGGTAATAAGTCGATGTTTTGGCAAGCATTTAAATGATTTGGTCCATACTTCTAGTGTTCACTCATTGTAATTAAAAGAAAAATTGGTAAAATTATAATGGTGCACATCTCATCAATACACAGTTTAATAATTGTTTGTGAATTATGGTAACGTAGCTTGACACCGCCCTAAAAAGCTTTTTATCAGCACTTTGCAAGCCTTCCGACTCTCAGACATAAGATGTCTCTAAATTGATCCTTTAACAGGTGTCTTTTATCTCTGTTTTTTTCTTTCATTACTAGTTTTGCTTTATGTGATTCTGTAAATTCTTATTTGTTTTAAACATCCAAAAAACTCTAGAGAGCATTAAATCCGTTAGCTTGCCAAATTATAATAATCAAATATAACCTGAAAACACAATTACAGTAAAACTTCATTATAAGGAAGTCAATTGGAAATCGTTTGTTTCCTTATAATCAAGATTCTTTATATCTCTATAGGGGATCCGTAAAAAAAATTCTTAGTTTACGGGATCCGTAAACAATTTCTTATAACCAAGATTTCGTTGTGAGCGACTTCTTTGTAACCAAGTTCACTGTAGTTTTTTTCGTGAATCAATTAGTCAAAAAAAATTCGAGATCTTATAAACCCGCAAATTATGAAGTGCACATACATTGTGAAAAGATGTCAAAAACATTGTATTTAAAAGAAGTGTCGTGTAACAGCCTATCTATTGACATGACATTAGAGCAATCACAAAGCATACTTATCAGGTTGACTTCATATAGTCTTAATTTTCCAACGTCTGAACGATAGACCACAAATGATGTTCCTTCTAATTGATTCTGGCCGCACCGTGCGATAGATTTCTTCTCGTCGTTTACTGAAAACTCGTCACAAAAACGTCCCATCCTTGAATCACTTGAGGCAATTCTAATTTTGAATTTCCCTAAATGTAGAAAATACTGTGTTTTAGAATTAAAACAAGTCATGAGGCTTTCCAACTAATGCGAACACATTATAAAAGTCATGTTTAATTTATGAAAATGTATGATTTCAAATACATGATTATCTTAAATCTCCATAATGTATGTTGAGGATAAATGTCAAAAACTAAAAATATTGATACTGGTTTCTACAAACCTCGGCTAGAAATAATGGTAAAACATGTTATATTGACTGGATTTGTAGAACTGATTCCCCAGTAGTTGTTGACTGCTAATTTTGTTTGTGTATACGTCGACGCATTGCAGTCAATAGCACGGATCGCAGAGGAGGAATTGTTAATCATGTCTGTGTTATCCACAGAAGATTGAAACACAGACTGCAATTCCATGCCCATCAAGTCTGAAATAAAAAGAAACGCCCTGTTATTACCTATAAACAATTTAGAAAATAGAGTGTGATGTCTGAGAGGAAAAAAGTTTGTGGGGAATAATGATTTATCTCAACTGATTTTTTTCCCAGTTTCTCTTACTAAAAACTATTTTTTTTTTTCAGGAAAATGTGAAATATCCTATATCTTCCTACGTCCTTTGATATCCCTTCATTTAAACTATCATTTTCTATTATTCCAGATTTATCCTCTCTATGTCGTATTGACATCAGACTTTCAGTTGTAAATATTAGATTGCTAGTAGAAAAGTTCACGTGATGTGCATTGAAAGTTACGACGTATTCTTTTTTCTTACTTTTGCATTTTGGACCATGATACCCAGCAACACATTGGTCACATTTCTCAGAGCTGCTACACAGAAGACAGTGTCTGATAGAGTTATTACAAGCATAGCAATATGGCGGTTGAAAAAATCCAGGATTACACTGACTACAGGTTTCTGTTTCTATTTTACAATCTCCTGCACATTTTGAACAAGCTTTACACGTTCCACTATTTTTATCACATCTGGAACAATTATTTGGACAATGTAGACCACAGTCTTTTCCATATTTAAAAGGAGGGCACATTAAACACATTCCATTGGCGGCATCACATGTAGCACAATGACTGCAACTGTCACAAGAAAAGCCAAAGTTGCCTTCAGAACAAGCTGTAAAACAAAATTAGTGATACTTATGCATCTAGTAGAAAATAATGGAAATAAACCTCTGTTACAAGTAAGTTGTTGAAAAAAAAGTACTCAACTCCAATGTATGGATAAAATAAAATTTAGATTTATGTAACATAAACAAAGCATAGAGCTTTACTAGTAGCGTTTGATTTAGCTTCAAAGATGGAAATTCTTTAAAAAAAAAAAAGCTCAATAGGTATACAGCCCATGACTTCAGAGGTACTAAATATGATCTTGAAAATGCAAAACAAAAAGCTAGAAAAATAAGGATGCTAACGAACAAATACAAGGAAGTCTTAATGATATTAAAATGAAATATTAAGTAATATTACATGTGATATATTTCACTAAAGAGATCGCAAAGTGTTCACTATGAGACAAGGAAAAGGAACCTAAAGGAAATATATTTAAGAAAAAGGTTAAGATCGCTTAACATTCCTCCCCTTTAGCATAAGACAAAATATGTAAAAGCTTTCCTCAGAAAATTATTTAAAACATATCTTAAATTTCAATGTCGAATTAAAGATTTATTGTGAAATTTTCCTATTGGTATAATTTTCATTGTTTCCGTAGTATGGAGAGCCATGTGCTCCACGAAATGTTTAACATTTGAAATTTTTTTTTTTTTTTTTTTTTTTTTTTTTGCTTCTTCAACTACGAAATTAAAATTTTTCTTTTATCACTCAAATGATCCCACGAAAATAACTGATTTTACAGTTTTAAATGTAAATCTTATATGGTACCAATTTTGATGCACCAGATGCGCATTTCGTAAAATTATGTTCCTTCAGTGATACTCATGCCGAAATGCATTTTTATGCCTCCGTGATCAATGATTCAGGTGCATATAGCTTTTGCACTGTCCGTCTGTCTGTTTATCTGTGTGTCTGTTTGTCCGCAGAGACTTTGCCAATAACTCTTGATTGTTTGGAGCTATGGCTTTCATATTTCACTTGTGTATTCCTTGTGACAATATCTTTATTTGGGGGTCAACATATTTGACCTCTTGACCTTGATGTTGAAAGATTGATCCACTTTTTAAAAATTTAACCTTAACAATAACTTCTGAATGTTGGTGCTAGTGTTTTCATGCTTCACAATTGTATTCCTTGTGACAAGGCCTTTCTTTGGGTACAAATATTTCTGAATTACTTTTAAAAAACTTTAATCTTGGTCATAAGTCGGGAATGGTTGAAGCAAGGGCTTTCATATTACAACAATGTAGACCCTTTGACCTTGACCTTTGAGTTTTTACCTACTTTTGCAAAACTTTAATCTTGGCCATATATGTATCTTTTGAAGGGCTTTCATATTTCACAGGTGTATTCCTTTTGACAAGACCTTTCCTTGCATACCAAAATTTGTGATCTCTTTACAGTGGAGTTTGACTTGCGATTAAGAAACTTTAATCTTCGCCATAGCTACCATACGGGGGCATCAGTGTTTTACAAGCACATCTTGTTTAAAATGTTGTAACTTGTTTAATTCTTAATATAAAAGTTAAATGTGTATTTGTTTTAATGACATGTAAATACACAATACCCTATATGTACAAAGAGATCGTCGATCAACATACTTCTTATAATGACTTCATACAGTCGTAGTATCCCCATGTCTGTACGCGTGATCACAAAAGTATCTCCTTCAAGTGGTTTCTGGCAGCACCGAACGACGTTCTCCTTTTGTGTATCTATCACCAAAAACTCTTGACAAATCTGTTTTGAATTCTTTACATTTCTCGAAGCTATGGTGATCTGGAACTTTCCTATATTGAAATAGAAAAATTTGAAAGGATAAGATGTACTACGATTTATCTTTAACATACCCTTAAACTTGCTTTTTATCATTAAATTATTATTAAATTTAAATATGCAAAGCTAGAGATTTTTTTAAAATTTATTTTATATTGAATCAGTACTTCACATTATAATTAATGCATTTTGAAAATCCTTGACACTCTAATCTAATCCACAAACCTTCATTTGAAATGATTGTAAAACATGAAATATTTATCGTGCTTGTAAAACTAATTTTCCAGTAGTTGTTGATTGCTCTTTTCGTCTGTGTAAACGTAGAGAGGTCGCTGTCAACAGCAAAAGCTGCAAAAAGTCCGTTGTTGGTGTTATTTGAGTCTTCAATGGAGGACTGAATCACGGACGAATAGTTAAAACACAAGGAGACTGAAATTAGATAATTATTCATAACATGAACCCCTCAAAATGGATGGACAATGTTTTTAAAACATCAATCTAGTAAAAATATAAATATAAAAGGCATATCTAAATTTCTAAAAATTAATGGTCTTCAAATGCAAAGAGTGAGCCCTTCCTTTTTTTGTCTAGGAATAGCTTTCTCATTGATTAGTTTAGATTCAAGTATCTTAACCACTCCAGGCCCGATTTTTTTTTCCAACTCTGAGTGTTCATGTCGGAATTAAAGAGTAAGGGATGAAGTTAATCAATGAAATATGAAGACAACGAGCGTGATTAAAATTCCATTGAACTACAAACTGTGAGCAGTGTAAAACTAACCTCTCAAAACAGGGGTGGGGTTAGGTGTCATTAAGGAGAGCATCCCCTGTCGACCAGTAACACCCGCCGAATGCTCGTTGTCATGTTCGGGTAAAGGAAATAAAACCGGGAACAATTCAATGTGAATATAATGAAATACATCTGTATACAATCTATTTAAAGAAAGATTGTGTTAATTTGCAAATAAGGTCATTGTATCGACCATAGAATTAATGAAATGTTGACTTAAAAGAGATTGCTGATATCCTTGTGTATCAACTTATTCATAAATAGCCTGTTTCGTTTTAGACATTGTTTGTACGTACAATATGCTTTTTGTTGTGTATCGAATGAACTGGAAGATGCCCCAACCCTCCAACCCAATACGACATATGAATTTTAAGTTTAGTTAGTTATTTGTGCTCTACAAACCCTCCCTCCCCTTCAACAGTTTGGGTAGTTTTAATTTTTTTACAGGTCAGTTATTTCTCCGCCCCCCCCCCAACCCCCCATCTGTCCAACAGATCACACGCGTTTGTATTTAGCAAACTAATGCACGCGTAAAACAAAAATTTCTTTAACTTAAAATGATGTGGTTTGTTTCAATATACAAATAAATCACATTGTGAAAAGAAACTTTGTAAAAGTGTAAGACTAGAATTATCTTATATGATGAATTATGAACATTTTCTTTCAAGGGATGGATCACAATTTCGACTGATATTGTGTTTATGAAAAATCTTGAAGAAATTATGGAAAATTGTTCAATGTACATCTTAGTATGTACAAATGCAAGATCTTTTACCCCTAAATTACACTCCTGTGAAAAGCAATCAGGGAGTTTTTATAATCTAAATTGGCAAAAAACCTACCTTTTAAGTTGAAGATTAAAATAGGTAGCAATGTCTGCATCATTTTCCAATTATAGCTTCATTTTATTACATATTTTGCTTAATTCTGCTTAATATTTCGTTGTTAAACGATTTATTTCCGTACAAGCACCAAACTCGAATGAAAATTTTCAATTCATATTAAAATATATTAGGGGTCAAAAAGTGAAGCGAGTTTGGAGCCCCTGCTTTAAATACATACAATTAAAAAAAAGAATTTAAAAGGAAATTTATTACAATTCCCGAATCAAATAGAAATAGGAAAGAAAAAAACACTCAGTCTTGTAAATCTGTCAATAGGCATTTTAACAATTTTTCTTCTTAATTGGATATCATATTTGTCTTTTTTTGATAGTTTAAAATTGAAGTCCTTAACGTGCTGTTTTTGTATGATTTAAATACACTGCAAAGTCATGCATGAATCATAAAACATGATAGTTTGTTATTATAACTGTCCGTTTTTCGACCGCTTATGATAAGCGTCTGAACATTTTCAGATTTTTCTTCTGAACTGCTCAACCAATAACAATAAAATTTCTTCACACTTTCTGTGGGTAAGGAAAAAGAAACAAAAATTGTAATTTCATCGTTTCTTCCTCCCTTACGCCAGAATTTGTGTAGTTAAAGCCTTTTTAAAAATTAACCTTATTTTTACACCTGGGTATCAAGAAGTCAAACTGTTGACAAAATTCTAACAAGCAGTAAACCCTTTACCAAATCTGTGCAATTCTGGTCCCTAAGATCAAGATTCGGCATTCAGATTTAGACACACAGTAAACAGTTTGCAAGTCGCAATTCAATAATAAACTGCATTGTAGAAGTTCTAGAAATACAAGAAAGGGGGTGTACAAGGCGAGGACAATCTCCCGCTCTGGAACAATATATTTCTCAATTTTCAAATTTCACGGAAAAGTTATATTTTTCTAAAATAATGGTTTCCGTAATGTCATCTTCAACACATTTGATTCAGTTATTTTATTAAACGACTATTTGATTGATAATTTGTTTCTAAAGTTGACAGTAAAGCATATTTAGTGGAAAATGGGTTTATAAGAGCCATAAAAATGATTTTTGAATATGAATGGGTCAAGTCTCCATTCTTCATTAACGTTTATATGACGAAAAAGTAAATGTAAAATCTATTTCATGTTTCAAAAAAATGGAGTCTGAACCCATTCTATATGAAATTCAAACATTTCTGTAAAAAATTTACGTTTCAACAAACTTATTTAAATCACACTAGCACCAAACAAGACAAGCAGACTTCGTAGGGTAGTGGTTAATGCGTTCAGTCTTATGCCTAACCATGAGCTTTGAAGAGAATTCGAATCATGCGTGAAGCTTTTTTTCTTTTTCACATACCTTAAAAACATTTGTCAATTATTTATTTTAAAAGAAATAGAAAACAAATGTGTCAAAGATTATATTGACAATATAACTTTTGAAAAATATAACTTTTCATGAACTTTTAGAATTGAAAAATGTCTTCTCTCAGAGCAGGGCATCGTCCACGCCTTGCACGCCTTCATTCTTTTAACATGTATCTCGGGATATGAAAATACCAGGTTAAGAGTCTGGTGGTCAGATACAACTACTGTAGTTTATTGTGTGAAAAACTCCGGGCTCGGAAAGATCAGTCTCTTGCCCTGGGGTCTGAAAATTCCAGGGGGTATGACCGGTCGGCAGGGGATGTGAAGGTCTGCATCATTAGACCTGTACTTGGCACTTACGGCCTTTAGCTATAGGCAGTGAGGGAATTTTTTCGTGTCAGCATCTATTGCGACAAGCTAAAGGGACATCGGTTTATTTGGTCTCCTCCGAAGCACCGGTCCCCATGCAGCACAGTATATTCCAAATCACGACTAAGGATCAACTCCTTTCGCAAAGCAAACACTCTAGCCACTGCGCCAGGCGGGCGACGATATCAATCAGAATGAGATGTGACATCATTTACGCTTTCAAAATTATGCTTAAAATCTCCTCACAAGCTTGAAAGGAAGTTGATTAAATAAAATAAGGTTAAGGTCCAACTTGATTTTATTGTTTGCTCATCGATTTGAATGTTAAAATGCATTGAAAGTTAATTTCTACATTGTTAGAATATGTCTGACTTTCGCTTGAAATGCCGATTTGGTCCGAAATAAAAATAGAATTCTTCAAAAATGAATAGGTGGAATAGTAAATTCGAGCGTTTGATTGACGTTGATTATCAGCTGTTGGTCAAAAAAAAAAACTCCGTTAAACCCACTTCTGACCATTCACTAATAAAACATGCTTGATATCAAACATGTTTGATAATAACGTCAATTTAGTATATCATCCTGTATCAAAATAGTTAAATCTTCTACCAAGGCGAAGAGTTTTATCAAGAAAAGACTATCGGTTTAATTAGACAATGATTTTTTTTTTTTTAGAAATAATTGAATTCTTCTATCCATTTATAATATAACCGTAGCATTATGACCCAGATTTCTTAGTTTTTATGTCAATAGATGTTACACCATTGAAAAATTCTACTTTTGATATACATGGTAAAATTTCCGAATTCATGGAATACTCTCGCATGTTTATCAATATTTTAAAATTTGATTCCATTTTCATTTTTTCCTTCATCATTTGAATCAATGTATATCATTTGTAATTCAGATTTTTATGAACATTCATTCAGCACTCTGGTAAAAAGAATATCTGCGAGTTTATGTATTTTCTTCAAAGGAACACTTTGTTATAAATGGAGCACCAACCTTTAGGCCAAGGATAGGTTTTAGTCTTTACAAAAAGCTCGTCGATTTCTGCGCAGGTCAATAACTTTAGGCTGCATATACATGTACTAATTCGTTTCTCACAAATCATTTCATTTCAGTATGTAGACACAAGAGGAACCTTTTCGTAGACATTAACTATGTGGCATAGTCATAGGCTTTTTAAACCGCCACGTTTTACGGAAGATAATACAGCTCAAACAACCCGTTTGTTCCTTAAACTTCATTTTGCAAACAAAGGAATCGACGCAGTTGATATAAGTAATATCTTAAACACAAAAGGGTCCAGTCTTATATTCCACCATATTTCAAGTTGAAGTCCACACCTTGTATTTCTTATTAATATACATCGACTTTTGCTTCCAAAATTTTTAATTACAAAAAAACTCTACAATACCTAGATATCGAACATCTGATACATAATCCTCCTACGTGTTCATGTTCTTCTTCACCCTACAACTATAGTCCTGCTGGACACGTCATAACTGGTGATGTAAGCATAGTTAATGATGAGGACCTTAAATCCCTTATTTTAAAAGGGCCAATATTTAGGGAACCCCGCTATCAACTGGCGTCATAATTTTATAAATATTGTGAATTCTGTGGAAGATTACGCCAGGCGATGGGCCAAACACGAAAAAGAAGACCTTGACACTTTGTCAGAATGGATTAAGAGCATCAGATGGATGTTGAAATCTCGCATTAAGCGATTGAGGGATTGTATGAAAACTATTTATCCTTCTGTCTTTGATAATTCAGAAGTAAAAAAGCAATTAGATAGATTACACAATCAGTATGTACTGGTTCCAGCTGACAAAGCTGGTAACAACATAGTCTTTGTTTGTAAGGTTCACTATTTGAATTGTTTTATTGAGGAACTAGGATTTAATTCTACGTATGGAAATCCAACTTACACTCATACATCCCATTCTAAGGAGAAAATTCTTAAAAATCATATGTCAGTTTTAGATACTTTCAATATTCCCAACAATCAAAATGATTTTGAATTACCATACCTTTACTGGATTCCTCATTATACTTCATAAAATTCCTTACAAACAAAGATACATAGCGGGTTCCAGTAAATGTTATACCAAGCCCCTCACTAAAATATTTTCTGTAATGAAGGAGAAACTTCAGGAATACTGTACAACAGTATATTCGAGAAGTGTAAAACAGATGTGGATACTTAAAATCTCCAAAGAACTTTTGGAAAATTTGAGATCACAAAATTTTACTAAAATCATGCAATAGCATCAAAACGTACGACTTTTCAACACTTTATACAACCATTTCCCACGATAAATTGAAGTCCAGGCTTTTTGACATCATAAACAGCTGCTTTTTCAATACAAATGGAGCTCGTAAATATACTTTCCTTGTCATTGGTCAGTTACAGAATTATTTTGTTAAAAATAATTTTGATTGTACACCCAAGTACACTGAAGTTGAAATTAAAAAGATGCTTGAGTTTCTGATTGACAATATCTATGTAGTTTTTAGAGATCAGGTCTTCCAACAATCTGTTGGAATACCCATGGGAACCAATTGCGCCCCCTTATTAGGAGACCTATTTTTGTATTCATATGAAGAAGAATTTGTTTAAAAACTTCTACATGAGAAGAAGAAAACACTTGCTGTGGCCTTCAATTCGACATTTCGATAAATCGACGACGTATTATCAATTAAAAATAGTTACTGTAATTCTTATGTCGACTCGATATATCCCAGTGAGCTTGAAATAATAGATACCACAGATTCTGACACACCTGTTTAGTATTTAGATATTTTCTAGAAAAAAGACATTAATGGTTACCTAACAGCAAAGCTTTATGATAAACGTAATGACTTCAACTTTTCAATCGTCAACTTCCCTTACCTATGTAGCAATATACCCTTATCACCTGCATATGGGGTTTATGTCTCTCAGTTGATTCGATATGCAAGAGCATGCTCTACGTATGAACAACTTCTAAAACGAGGCAAGCTATTGACAAAGAACTTGATGAAACAAGGATATCAACAGTCTCTTTTGAAGTCATCTTTTCGCAAGTTTTACGGTCGATACAATGACCTTGTCAGCACATACAACCTATCATTGAGTCAAATGCTGACTGACGTTTTTCATACTAATTGTTAGGCCATTATTTATACACTGAACTGTCTACGGATTTCTCCAGTATTACCCGATCATGACAAGGAGCACAGGCGGGTGTGACCGGTCGCCAGGGGATGCTCACTCCTCCATTGCACCTGATCCCACCTCTAAATTATGAGGTCCGTTTTAGCTCTGCTTCAAATTTGTATTGTTTCATTGGACTTTCTAGATTGAATGCTGTTCCTTATCTTCATATTTCATTGTCAACACATTTTGAGTTCATTTTCGCGAAATGATCTTTTTCTTGTATGTTTATTTTACAACACATCTTCCCTGGATAGAATAAAAATGCTATTAACAAGGTATATAAATGAAATCCAACGGAGTGCAGTTATTGATATATAGCTCCACTGTTTCAAAACTTGAGATATGAATTTAGACTTAGTACAAAAGTACATGTATGTCATTCTAAATGTATTAATCTCAGATAATACAAGCAATACGTATACTTTCCAGTGCAATAACCCAGACAAATATTTGACGTACAAACGGTATAAAAAATAATGTAAAACAAACTGATTAAATTAAATTCAGAGCTCAATGCAGACAAAAATACGGAGAGTTAATAATTCTTATCCTAGAAGAAAATGTGTGCTATTTTGAAATAGTTTCGCTTGACTGTGTTTTAGTCACAATGGAATTTACGATTTGCTGTCTCTTAAGTGACTTTATTTGATGAATGAGTATGCATAAAAGATAGATAAATCAAGGAAAATACACAGACATCTGTAATTACTTGTAATATCCTTGAAAAGGAGAGGATTTAAAACTATAAAAGTGTGTGGCACAAGATGGATTCTATAAAAACAAATATCACAATGTTAATAGTCAGCTGATATACTATTCGTGCTAACCCTGATATGAATATAGTTGCTATAAATGTGAACTAGGTCTTCAAAAACAGGTTTCCTTTTTTTACTTTTTTGTTTTGGTAAATTTTTTGTGCATTTCGACCCTAGGGCAGGGGTGCATCTAAAAAATTCTATCTTAAGTTATTCCTTAGATCACAACCTATCAAAATATCATAATTTTATTTAGGGTCAGGCCTACCCTAAAGAATGCTAGGCCAAAATTCATGCAAAAGTCGGATCTTTAATGGAAATAATGCTGTTTTCGCCAAATATGAAGGTTAATTTAAAAGTTGCAAATAATAAAATAAAGGTTCAAAATGCAAATATGATAAATTAAGACATATACATGTATAATATATATGGTAGAAAATAACTACTGTACATCGAACTTTTAAATGTGTCTTTTTCACAGAGATTGTTCTCTGCTATAGGTCTGAAATTCTGAATACGTCCCTTAAAAAAATACACTTTTTTCCGGACATTTTTTAAAATTTTATTATTGAACTTTCATAAGAATATAAATGCATGCATGGGAAAATTGGAGATAATGGATTTCTACCAAATAAATAAACTTTTTTTAAAAAAAGTTTAATGCTTTGGAAATTTATTTTATTGGATATTGAATCTACTTTTAGAAACAAATACATGAAACAAAATCAAACCTCCTAATTGTAGAGAACCACCTTAATACTGGTAGCACTAGTACTGCATGCTTTCGAGGCTATATTTTTTCAGTATCTGTGCTTTTTGTTCTAATAATTGAAACAGCTTTGCGGATAAGGGCTGTAAGTGTATCAAAACGCAGAAATACTACCTTGTTTTTGCAAAATATGTTGTAAACCAAATGTTAAATTTTGCAAGGATATTTCACAAAAAGCTGCATTTTTAGAATCATATCTTGCATTTAAAGGGGAAAAAAAGACGGTTTCAGAGCAGATTGACTAAAGTATAAATCAAAAAAAAGCTTTTGGAATTAATAAAATCTAACTTTCAAATTAGTATGCTGCTTTTTTTTATTAAGTTCAGAAAATAGACATTTGATAATTGTGACGAAGAGTATATAAGGGGGTTTTTCTGTAGCCAAAATTCATACCTGCACTCATTTTTGAATAAACTTGTTTACTTGTATATAAAAAATTACATTTCTTGTCGAAGAATCGGCAAGAATATTAATTATATTTTCCAAAGGGATAAAAGGGTATTTTAATACACAATATATAAACGATAGTTAAAATGATATGTGTATTTTTCAATTAAAAGTAAAATTCTATTTAAACTTCCTTATCACGAAATGATAGAAATA
Source organism: Saccostrea echinata (assembly GCF_033153115.1). NCBI lineage: Eukaryota > Metazoa > Mollusca > Bivalvia > Ostreida > Ostreidae > Saccostrea > Saccostrea echinata. Next base: position 4,670,924 of record NW_026889768.1, read on the forward strand.
TATTTTTCTATAAAATGGATCATTGAAAACCAACATTTCCTTGAATGCCGAAAGTGCCAAGCACGATTCATTGAATTAATCAATCAATGTACTTTAGAAGATATATTTACAGACTATCAATCCAACACATTGGTTAATCAAATTCAGTGAAAAAATAGACCTTTGATACTCAAGAATGTTCAAGAAAGTTATATGTAAATATTTTGTGTCTCCGGCTATTTTGAGAACCCTTTTATTAATGACCTGAAAGTAGTTTATTTTGATCTTCAGTGGCTTGAGATGGTAAGAATCTTTAAATACTAGAATATTGCATTTGCTTTGAAACTTTCCTTGGAGTAATAGATCACCAGTAGCGCTAGGATGTTGTATACGTATATATTAAACGAAAAGTTCTTGAACAATACCTCTCAAGTAAATGGAAATAAACTTTGCCTTTTTCAGTATCATCGATCAGTTATCCAAAGTACAAATCTAGGTGATCATACTATTACAGAACTAGTTTTATCTTTAATGGACTTAATATCCTCTAATGGACCAATTAAAAAAGTAAAATTGAAAATAGCTGAAAAAAGAACTCTGCCATCTAGCTAAAAATTATACTGCAAATTCTTATGGCTTGAATACTTGATGCAGTCACTTTTTTTGGTTAAATATGAGAGAATGATCATTCAATTCTAACATTAAAGATTCATTGTCCAAATCTTCTCAGACTTGTGACGTTTAACGAATAGCAAAGGTTTAGATTCATGAAAGCCTCTTGGACCCAACTAATATTTGTGCCAAGTATGACTTACTTATTGCATTAGTCTTGATGACGTTTGTTCAATGCCATGATATATCCGACCCTCAGGACAAAAAATACATAGGTTATACACCATTTGATAAAAAAATTACACTTAAAACTAAGTTATTTTAACCATGTGCAAATGACCATGATGCACTATTATTACAAAACCTTTATTACAAACATCTTTTGTGCTTATTATATGTAGGTAGAACCTACGTATAAGGAATTTAAAAGGCAATATGCAAAACCATCTAATTCTTCTGTTTTCACTAAATTGGAGGTGATGAAAGAAGTAGAAAGACTTTATAAACAGTGTGTTATAGTTCCAGCCAATAAGGCTTGTAACAATATCGTCTTTGGTTGCAAGACTGATTTATATAACTGTATTTTAGAAGATCTTTGTTTCAATCATAAATCTGGAAATTCAACTTCAAATTCACTTTCAAAATGTGAAATTCTTCAAAATCACATTTCAGTGTTTAATATTTTTAACATTCAAGTCAACCATAAGAATTCGATCTTCCCTACTTGTACTAGATTCCTTTATTTTATAAAAAATACTTACAGAGATATATTGCTGGTTGCAGCAAATGCCCTCTCGAGGCCCTGTCTTTACTCCTTACAAAAATATTAACTGCTATAAAGGAGAAACTTCAGAGGCACTGTGCTAGAACATATTTCACAAGTGGTGTAAATCATATGGGGGTTTTCAAAATAACCCAAGAACTTTCAAATATTTAAAATCGACATTTTTTCTAAAGTCAGTACGACTTTTCTACACTTTATACAACCAGTCCTCACGATAAATAATTTACAAAAATAGGCTTTTTGATGTCATAGACTTCTGCTTCTTCAATAAAAATGAAAGTTGGAAATTTTCGTATTTTGCGATTGGTCATCAACAGAACTTTGTTAAAAATCAATCTGATTCTACACACACTCTGAAGTTGATATTAAAAGGATGCTGGAGTTCCTCATTAACAGTATTTATGTAGTCTTCGGAGACCAGGTCTATACCGATGACACTAATTGTGCTCCTTTATTTTGCTGACCTGTTTTACATTCCCATGACGCAGAAAGTTTCTCCATTAGAAAGAGAAAACATTTGCTGATGCGTATTATCAAATTACTTCCAGTCATATGTCGACTCAATATTTCCCAGTGAACTTGAAATAAAAGACGCCACAGAGTCTTCTACATCTGTTTCATGTTTCGATGTTCTACTGACTATAGACTATAAGGGCGAACTAATAAGTAAACTGTAGGAGAAACAAGATGACTTCAGATTTTTCATCGTCAAATTTCCTAACTTATATAGTAATATCCCGCTATAACCTGCATATGGTGTTTACATCTCATAACTTATTCCATTCTCAAGAGCATGCTTTGCGTACGATAAATTTTCAAGCTAGGCAGGCTTCGGACAGCTAGGTTGATGTAACAGGGATATCAACAACCTCGTTTTAAGTCGGCATTTAATAAATTCAATGGTCGTTATTTTGACCCTGTCAGAAAATATATATAAGCTATCACTGGTTCGTATATTTGCTGAAGTGGTTCAATCCAATTGATAGGCCTTTGTTTTTAAACTGAATTTGAGTACGGAAAGTTCCGTCTACCTGATCAATACATAGGGCTCACAGGGGTGTAACCGGGCAAAAGGAGATGCTTATTCTCCTTGAAACCTGATTCCCACCTCTGAAGTCTCAAGTGGTTCTGTATTTTATACCCTCTTCACAAATTTGTATCATTTATATGTTTTGAGATCGATCACTGTTCGTTATCTTCACCTTTTTCATAGCAAGCATTTTTTTTTTATTTTTCAGTCTCATATTTCCAGACCAGTATTTCTGTCCTCTTTTTGCTACGCGGGTATGTTAAGGCTACACCCAGAGATATCCTACTTGCCTTTACAATATGACGTCATAGTAAGCTGTATGACGTGAACTTAAGAAATAATGATTCCTTAATATCTATCTTTAAAGTTTAATTTCAGGTCCAAGAAAAGAATGGAATCATTCAAAACATAATATAAACTAAATCTTGTCGTTTTTGGGTGGTATAGATAGCTAAGTATTTAGCACGGGGGTTAAATACCAAACCCATGACGTCATAACTATTGATCAAATATCTGCGGAGTGAAATTAAAGGTGACGAGAATTCATATAAACAAATATATGAATTGGGAGTTTTAAGGTATATACCGTGAATGTTATGTGTGATTCATAAGGAATTAAAGATTAAAAATCAGGTACGCTGATGTATTCTTATCATTTTTTCTTATAATGAACACAGTCAATGCTCTGAAATCCCGATCAGCCGTTCCTCTGTCGTTCTATAACAACAAAAATGCAAAAATTCAACACTACGCCGCATACTTTGAAATATAATTTTTGTTTGTATCGAAAGTTTGCATTCTATAGTACTTGGAAAGTGCTGCTAGAATCGTGCGGTTAACATGAATTGATAAAAATTCCTTGATAGTATGTATAAAATGTAAAAATTTTGGTAAGGTTTCATGCGAAACTTTGGAATATTTTTTTCTGTGTCAGGAGAGTAGGATTCTAGCAGCACTTTTCATGGCCCAGTGATGTTTTTACATAATTATTTTCACTAAAAGAAATGAATTATCTCCGGGGTAGTGTTGAACTTTTCACTTTCTCATTAAGGCAATTTTTCTATTTATAGACGTCACGTGATGACGTCGTAGTGGAGTGCTTCTTTTAGCCGAAGACTCAATGACGTCTATATAATGGATAATAATAGTAAATATTTTATCTATGGTTTTTCCGATTTATCAATGTTACATTTTACGAAAAAGTCTAAATTCGCCGAAATATGATCTGGGTACTGCCTTAACATACCTGCGTAGTCATATGTTATGTTCAATAATAACTTATTGACATCAATCTGAAAATACCAGTTTGCCATTAATACAAAGAAATAAAAGTATCAACGTATTTTTTTTAAATTGCAAAATGATCATAATACATATTTTCAATATAGTTAGAAGTTAAAAGATAGACCAATAATTTAAACACATTTGGAGGTCATAAGTAGAACGAGCTTCCCTAACAAAAAAGCGACGTGGCTTCCAATTTCATCGACAAGTTGATACAATGGCTATCTTCTAATTTTCTTCAATCCCTGTACAAGTGCGTCATAGAGAAAGATGTACTGAGCCTATGATTTTGATAAAAATAAAGAATAATTTATTGGAAGAAACGTGTTTTTTTGTTTGTTTGTTTGTTTGTTGTTTTTTTTTTTTTTTTTGTTTTTTTTTTTTTTTGTTTTTTGTTTCTTTTTTTTTTTTTTTTTGTTGTTGTTTTTTTTTGAAATGTTTAATGCACAAGAAATGAAAATTATTTTTTTTTGTATATAATTAGTCCTTTACCGTTTTGGAGATAAAGTTAATGATTTTCACACCTTTCCTCTTACATATAATATATTAAATCAGCTTTAAATCTTGCCTTAGTTTGTATGGAATGTGCCCTTTGCTGTCTGAGTTTGGAGACACAGTTGATGATATCCACACTCTCCATTGTAGATCCTTCTTCCAACAAATAATCCAGAGCAATGAAGGTCCCTGTTCTCCCTATACCCGCGCTGTAAGGTAAACATTACGTCATAAATTACGTCATAAATGTTTAGGTTGAGATTGAGTAAATATAAGAGGACTTTATGATATATTAATGTACTGACTGTATTTTCAATATTTGACCACCCTGAAGTCTGAAGTAATCCCTGAGGTCATAAAGCTTATAATGGTTTTTCAGAATGCAAACAGTTTGCTGCTAGGTGCCCAACAGTAAAAAAAGTATTTTTCCAAATGTGTAAATTAAAGTATTTTTACTTTATGATTAATTAACCCCGACCTTAAGATTTGAAACATTGGTTTATTGGGGATGGATTTCACAATTTCGGTTAAAGGTTAAGAACAAATTATAATCATAACTGGTTTTTCTGCCAGATAACATGATTAAAAAACGGGATTTTATAAGAACCTGACCTAGCCCCGCCCAGGAACCTAAACCCCGTGTCTAGTGGCTATAATTTCAAAATTTTGGAAATGGATTATAATTTGGTTTAATCATGTTGATTAAACAGTTGGTTAGCTGAAAATGTTTAAAATGTTTACTCAAACGACGCAGGGAAGACAACAACGGACCAAAGCAGATAGGATACGACATCTATTTTATCGGAGTAACGCAGGAATATGATCAAATACTGTACAGCAGGTTAAAATCGCGGTCGGAAAATATCGCGATTGATTCAACTGAAATATATGGAGATAACGAACAGTATTCAAGCTCAAAAGTCCATTAAACAATACAAAATAGGAGCAACTTGCAGCAAATCGTGGTCGTTTGAATTCGCGGAAAGAAAAAAATATACAAAAGCGTTTCTCATCACTGCAAGTGTTTTCCTTGTGTCGATTCTGAACCCGATTAAATAGAACGAAACACCGTACTGATCCCGATTAGAAGACAGAATGTTGTACGATTTACAATTTTACGCATTCAGATAAAGTTTCTTCTTTCTTTCTCTTGTTTTTTTTATTAAATATTTTTGAAATACATCTGAGTCTATACTCGAGTGATTTATCCAAGTGATTTCAAGTCGCATCCAAAACATTCATGTAAAAAAGAAGCCCTTTGGCAGGTGTTCGTTCATGAATAGGTATGTTTTGAGTAGAGTACAGAGTAGTATTTACTGCAGTATATTTAAATCCTTCTGAATCTAAATCAGTTGCCTGTACTGATAGTAAAAATGTTGAACTGTTAATAAAATTGAATTAATGTGCAACAGTGTTGTCTTTACTACGTCAGTGCCTTGATATCAGATGACTGAGTGATACGCACGGGTGAAATCTAACAATATATGTTTTATAAATAATTACATCGCACCTCTACTGAATGGCAGAATTAAATGTTAGTTATAGATGTTTATTTATCAATTAAGCTTTAAAAAACAACAACTACGTGTTAGTGATTAAGGCGTACACCAGCATAATTAGGAAGACAGTTTTCATCTCCGCTATATTAATTACTGCTTTTTATGCTTGCAAGGAAACACAAATAGAATTACGAGTTTAATCACAAATATCGATAATATTAAAATTTATCCTTATCAGTTTTTGAAGAATTATTCACTGTATGTTGAATTCGCGGAATTTTTATTTCCGCGAATATAGCGAATATTAACTCCGCGAGTTAATTTCCTGCTGTATAGTAATGAAGCACACCAACCTTTGTAATCTACACAGGATAAACAATATAAAATTAACTATAATATCATATTTTGAATACATAAATTATGTTATCGGTATGCTGTCTTCGTGAGTAAATAGACTTTTAAGTTTTTATTGAGTTCTACTGAAATTAAATCAAAGAGGTTTGTATACTAGTCTATGCACATAAAAAAAAATTTACATTAAATTAAATCATTACAAGTAAAATATTTAGATATTTTTATGTCTTAAACAACATTTTAAAAAAAGATTAACACTGACATCTATGTAGGATATTAAATGTACTCAGTATTTATTTTCAGATGAAACAAATCTCAAATAATCACAAAATTTATCTAGGAACTAAACAAAACACTATGTTAGGGTTTATAGATACATCGAATAATATCGAAACACTGAGAAATACCAACATTTTACATATTATATTTTATATTTTAATATCGTGTCAGTAATACCAATGAAATATGGAGATAACGAACAGTATTCAAGCTCAAAGTCCATAAAAACAATACAAATCGGGAGCAGAGCAAACACGGACCTCCAAAAACATCAGAGTGGGATCAGGTGCCATGGAGGAGTGTGCATTCAGTGAGCAATGAATGTTTTGTTCTGCTCTTTCTTTCTTTTAAATTACAGCATTTTAGATGATAGTATATAGATAAAGGTGATTCTTTTGTCTGACATACTTTTAAAGAACCCTTTCATTGTTTATCCACCGTACATACCTGCAATGAACAATTATTGGACCGTCAGCTTCAGGTCGGCCATTTTTCACAAGGTCCCGAAAACGGAGAAGACTATCAACATCGGACGGAACTCCACAATCAGGCCAACCAGTGAAGTGAAACTGAGTCACTTTTTTAATTACTTCGTTCTATAAGAATGAATTTCAGATCAACTAATGGTTGGATATTCCGGATTTTGAAAAGTTATTGAAATAATTTCATATTGCACCATTGCGTAACAGACATCACATATTAAGTATTTTTGCACATATTGCCAAACGAACGAACAAATGAATCGATAGATTGCTAGCTATCGATCTATCGATTCATTTGTTCGTTCGTTTGGCAATATGTGCGAAAACACTTATGTGATGTATGCTACGCAATGGTGAGAGAGAGAGAGAGAGGGGGGGTGAGGGAGAGAGATAATGTAAAACTTTAAAACACTCTTTGAAATGTTTCACCCGTTTTACTGGTCTTTATTGTGTTTATTTAAGTATAGGTGTACGAGAAAACCATGCAAAATCAAGATTTTACTATTGATGGCGTATTCCAATAATAAATTTATTAATAACATGAGCAACACTATTTTTGGGGATTCGTACATTCAGGATATGAAGTATTTTTTGACTTTTATTCGCATCGAAGAGTGAAAAATTCAAATTATATGTACACGGAATAAAACAAATGAAAATTCAGGATAAATGTAGACTTAGATAATTACATATTTTTTCTCTATTTTGTTTGCATGATTTCAAAATAAATTTATTTTCATTTGAAAATGAGTTATACTTTTTATATCTGATACACGTGTTTGGCTGTTTGATATTGGATCAAGTTTATCAGAAGGTAGAGGAATGTAGCGGATGAAAATTGTAACAATCCAGCCGACAGATATAAAATCTATTCCAACGCCTCTTGTTTGAAAATTGTGTAATTTTTTTTTTACATAAACGTACTTGGGTGATTTTGGGTGTAAAAGGAATTCTTTGGCCCTCATGTATTTCTTTAAAATTAAATAAAATACATGTTTTAATTACGAAAGGCGTAGACATAGATTTGATCAGGATCGAGATTTGTCTCCAGACAGCAGTGGGTTATACTAAAATATAGTCTACCGACTTCAACCAGGGAAAATACGGAGGGAACTAAATGTTTAGGAAAATATATATGTTTTACTGTCTGATTGCTTCTATATTGTCTTTAAAATAATATATAAAATATGAAAAGGTATTAGATAATTAAAAATGATATACATATAATATTTTCTTGGCAGGCGTACTTTATTTTAATAGGCGTGTTTTAATGATATCGGACAAATGCAGCAATGTCGGGATAGTGATGCATGGTGAATATTGTGATATATACGATGTAATTCAACTTGCTATCTACACTAAAGAAACATCCTCACGTCTATGATTTCATCAGATAACATTACTTCATTCAAAGGTGTCATCCTTTAATTAAACTGCTTCAGTAACTATCGACGTAAGCTATACGAATAAAATTAATTAGTCTGTCCCATCCCTCCCCCAAGAATTTACCGGAAAATGTTTCTTCTCTACTTTGATAAGTTTATTTATGTTAAAACCTTACTGATAGTCCAAGGCAACATAGCAGTTCTGTTTGTTTCCAATATTTATAACAGAAAACATGTTAAGTGTAAAAAACTTGTCATTTATTTAAATGACGAAAAATGTAATCCATAAAACAATTACATAAGAATTTGGCTGGGAGACATACCAGCATCAAGGAAAGCTTATGTCAAGTTTATTTACATAAAGGATGCATTCACAATTCAAAGGAATTGACCTATAGGAGAGAACAATTTCCTGGAAAAAGTCACATTTAAAATTCAATTGTCATTAATTGTTTTCTACCGTATATATGTCTAAATGTTCCAAATTTGTATTCTGAACCTAAAATTTATTGTTTACAACTTTGAAATTAGCCTCCAAAGTCGGTCAAAACAGCGTTGTGTCCGTTAAAGCACCTATTTTTGCATGCATTTTTGCCTAGAAGAACTTCTGGGCAGGTCTGCTTCTAAAAAAATTATAATATTTGGAAAGGTTGTGATCTAAGGAATAATTTAAGATAGGATTTTTAGGGGCATCCCTGCCCTAGGATCGAAATTCGCAAAACAACTTCAAAAAATAAAATAAGAAACTTTTTTTTTTTTTTTTTTTTTTTTTTTTTTTGACAACGTGGTTCAAATTTATACAAGCTTTTTTCAAAGCCAGAATAGCTCAGTTGGTATAACAGCTGAACACTTCTTTAGAGTCGTGGTTCGAATCCACCTAGTGCCACACTTTTATAGTCTTAAATTCTCGCCCTTTCAAAGCTATTTGTATAGGGCCTTGTGTATTTTCCTTCAATTATCTAATCTTTTATGCATGTTCATTCTTCATATAAAAGACACTTAAGGAGGTTCGATCCTGAGCTTTTGAGCAGATTTTGGTCTGGACCTTTATTTATAAAATTCTGCATCATTTTTAAGTTCAAACATTAAATCTGAATTCTACAATGCAAATTAAACTATATCCAATGAAAAAACCACGATTAAATTCCATTCAAAGAGGATTAAGCCAGGAACTATATTTTGTGGCGGAAGGTTTTTTTTAGGAGAAAATGATCATTTTGTCTCCTTTTGAAATATATACAGTACTGTTAAGTTTAGATTCCTATTTTTCCACGCTGGTTGCACACAGAGCTGTTTTTTGCAGTGAAATGTTTTATGCTGGTTCTGAAATATCTATTAAATTATTTCTTATGAATTCTTTCATTATATTGTGACAAATATAGTAAATATATTCTGAAAGTCCAGGAGAAAATTTAGCCAATTTTAACATAAAATTAACACTTTTTTAGTAATATCTAAAAATTTACATCATAGACCCCCACTTTTGTTTTTATTTTCTGAATATATAAGATAACTTTGATCAATCTGCCTAAATTCAGAAAAAGTTTAAGACTTTAAAATAATTTTCTTGCTTGATAAATTTATAATGTCAGAAAAATCACATTTATTGAGTGCAGAAAGGTCAAATAATTGATTATGCGAAGCAATTTGAAACTTTTTCTTAGTCACAATTTTGAAGTGTCTTTTTTTAAATAGACTAAAAGTTTAATTTGTCCCATGATTTATTTGGATAAAAACATTGGAGGGAAAACGTCGAAGATGTGATTTTTGATTAAGACACAAATTTCAGTGCAAAAAGGTCATATTAAATGTACTGTAGCGCCAAAAGAAGCGTATTGACCCCCATTTTTTGTTTTGATTTTTAATTAAGCTATATGTGTAGAAACTAAAAATATACTTGACAAAAAAAGTTTAAGACTTTAAATATCAGGATCCAACCTCGTTAAGGTATGTCACTCGTCAGCTTTTTAGAAAAATTCAGTCAGAACCTTTAACTTCTAAATTATTTATCACAATTCATTTTTTATAACATATTTAAATTAAATAATGCAAATTATTCAATATTCAATTAAAAAAATTGCTCACAAATTCATAAAGAAGCCAGATTTATGAGGGACTATTTCTTGTGGTGGAAGGATATTCAGAAGAAAATTCTTTAGATCTACACATTTGTTAAAATTAATATTTTGGAACCTTAGTCCCACATATTTTTACTTAGAGAATATTTTCCGTTATTATATGCTAGGAATATAAACTATATGTCTCAAATTATATTTTTAGAACAAATTTTACACATTCACTCAACAGACTTTGCCAAGAAATGAAGATGAATTAAAGAAGTCAAAATAAAAATTTACACCGTTTTTTCCAGTAAATCGCACATTTTGACCAATATCTCATAATTTACACTAACCCCAACTTTTTCGTTCATTATTTTTAACAACACGATACTTCCAACCGATCAGCGCTTAAGTCATAGAAAGTTTGATACAAGAAAATATTTTATTGTCTATTTAAATTTTTTATCCCCCAAATCTGCACTTTTAATGCAAAAAGTTCACACAATGATTTACATGTATGCTCATTAATTTGCATGATTTGTTCAATGATAGATATTATTCAAAATATTTTACGCACAATAAGATTATATTTATTTCCATAATTACATCTGATAAAATATGATAAAGATTTAAGTGATTAACCAAAGAGTTACAATTTAAGTGCAAAAAGTAAAATGCACACTGACTCCCCATTTTCTTTGCGATTTTAAGCAATGCTACATAAGTAACTATCTAAATTATACTTTACAAGAAATCCTTGATATAAGTTATTTCACGAGTGACATACCTAAAAAGAAAGGGAATCGTAAATTCCATTGTAACTAAAACTTAGTCAAGCGGAACTATACCTCAGTATAGCAAACGTCTTCGAGGACAAGAATTATTCACTCTTTGTTACTCGATACAGGTTTTCTCGCCCGCAATGAGCTGCGATGGATTTCTATTGTATACTGAAAGGAAAAAGAAACACAGGGTAACATAATATGCGAAATTTTTTGGCTATATCACCGAAAATTATGAAAATTGGTCAGAGGGATATCTTGGTTACTGTGCATTAAAATCGGTGTTCAGAACTAGTCAACCGTGAAATGTATGATGACACATAAGGAAAGTGGTAAAAAGCCGAAAACACGTGCCTATCGATGACGACATGTTTTTAAACACATCTCGTAGTACTATTTGCTGCACTTAAGTTATATACACATTGTTTTTCGATATTTACAGTCGATTTGCATTTTTTGAAATCAAGGTACGGTTGGCGGAAGTACCATGGGGTCTGGCTATTGCATTGCCTAAGTAAGGACAAAGACAACGACAGGTTTCTGTGCTATTTGTTGTGAATTTTTCCACAATAGAACGTCTTACCCGTTCCCAGAGAGGGCGTAGAAAGGTTTCCAACCAACCGTGACGATGAAGTTGACGCGTAACAGCGCCACGTCAAGATCGGGCAATTCATCCTGCCACCTGTATAATCACCATCACATTACCCTAAAACTGCTATTAATACAGCAGGCTATCATAATCGTTACATTCACCCATAACTTAAGAAAATCAATAGCGCGATTTTGTTTTGTGAGCTCGTCAACTTTACGTAAGTGTTCCTCTAACTTGCGCATACGCGCGTCGTTTGCCTATTTTTGGGGTCATGTTAACCCCCTTCCAAATGCTGGCAGGGCTTGTCAAGATTTTCTCACAAACAATCACATTTATCTACTTGACTGGTCTCCGTCAAGTCCATCTTTTTCGCATCAAACGTCTGTGGGACTACGTGGACGATAGGGTTTAAAATGTCCAAGCTGGTCTCAATCAATTAAGGGCTGCCTTCTCGGAAGGGTTGAATAACATCCCTATTAGAAGGATAAACACACTGAAGAACTCCATGCATAGGAGAATCAAGGCTGTGACAGATGCACGAGGGAGACATGTGAGATAATGAGAATTTTCATTTTTCACTTTTGGGGGGTACCGTCATATGAGTTTCAATAACTCATGAATTATTGAGGAAAATCAAATGAGATTTTGGTTACATTTTTATTAAAGATGATTTTAAATGTAACATAGGAAAACTGGAAATACGTCTGAAATATATAATCTTATTTCACCTAAAAAGTTTACCCTGCGTTTCTTTTTCCTTTCAGTATATATATATATATATATATATATATATATATATATATATATATATATATATATATATATATATATATATATATATTTATATATATATATATATATACCTTAGAAATTAATCAGTTCCGTGTATTATATTGCTTTTATTCCTTCTGCACTATTGGGACTTGTCTGGGTTATTGTGTATTGCTTGTATTATCTGCGCTTAATATATTTAAAAGTATTCAATGTTCTAATTTCAGATATCAATGCAAGTTTCCAAACAGTAGGACTACATTTCAGTATCTGCACTCCCTTGGATTACATTTATATCATTCATATACATTAATGGCGTGTTGTTATTATATCCACACATCAAGGAAAAAATTAAGACTACAGACAAATGAGAAAAAAAGAAAAGTATCAAAAAACATTTCTAGATAACAAACTCAAAATTCGTTGACAATGACATGCTACATAGTTTATGTCTATGAAAAGGTTCCTTCTATCTCTACATACTGAAATAAAATAATTTATTAGAAACGAATTAGTACATGTATGAAGCCTAACTTCATTGACCTGAACAGAAATCACAAGCTTTTTGTAAAGACTAAAACCAACCCAGGTCCTATAGGTCGCCGTCCCATTTATAACGAAGTTATACCACGAAGCGGTAAACGCGTAAACTCTTTCATCTCAGTTTATAGGGTATAAATTGGGTAGTTATTAATTTTACTCCTTATAATTTAATTTTCATTCATTTAGTGTAAGAAAATAAGATGATTGCCCTTATAAAATGACGCAAATTGTACGTTATTTAAATGTAACATCAGGTGGATCGATACGTCTTTGACGCAAGTCATTATAACGTATGCAACACAGTTTATAGACTATAAAGTATTTTTTTATCCAATCAAATGGCCCATTACAATCACTATATATATATATATATATATATATATATATATATATATATATATATATATATATATATATATATATATATATATATATATATATATATATATATATTTCCATTTCGATTTGTTTTCTCTGTGATAACTCTTTGAAAGTTAGGAGAGTTGATTTCTTGATCATTCCACTCGAATGCAAATTTCGCCAAGCGAAAGGTCAGGAGCTAAGAAGGCCTAATATATGCATGTAATTCTCGTGCGGCTGTCTTTGTGTCTGACTCTAATGAGGCCTAATATGCATGCAAATCTCGTGCGGCTGTCTTTGTGTTTGACGTCAGTGGGCGGGGACTATTGAAATTGACACGTGAGGCCTCATGTAATTTAAATCTATTAATTTACATTTTTAAAATCTAAATTTACAATTTTATTTCATAATGAAATGGAAATATAAGGAATCACTGTCTAGTTAGTAGAGTATGCCAGGGACATCAACTATAGTTGGAAACGTGGGATAATTTATGCATAACGGGCTTCGCCCGTTATGCAAATTATCCCACGTTTCCAACTATCGTTGATGCCCTGGCATACTCTACTAACTAGACAGTGATTCCTTAATATATATATATATATATATATATATATATATATATATATATATATATATATATATATATATTCAATAAAATATTTTTCCTTGGTATAGGGATAAAACAAAATCCAAATTTCAATTAAAACACAAACTTATTTTCGATGTAAGTAGGTAAAGATGTTGCTTGATGAAGGTGATAATCATAGAGAAAGAATATGCCCGATTTGGTCATTAAAAAGATGTGTCCTTGTGATTTGAAATATAATACTTTCCAAAGCACATAACAAAGATTTTAAGGTCCAAAAATTTAGATAGCTCTGTTTTCGCTTTGGATTACAACATACATTACAACAACGAATCGTCATGGTTCTGAGATTTAAATGGGTTTATGAAAAGCCGATTTTTCTTACTTGGTTTTTGTCTTCATTCCCGACCTGCTGCACAACAAGATATCTAACTGTATAGTTTTCATAAATGTCCTGTGATTCCAATCGAATCAGAAGGTCGCCAATCTCATCTCTGTCGTCAGGCCAGTACTTGAGGCATTTCATCTACATGAAAAAAGGCATTAACATTTTCTTCACATGAAACTTACTACATTTTGAAATATTTAAATTGATGGTTATTTATTTTCTTTGGTTGCTTTACATTAAAGTCTTCTTTGGAACGAAATTTCGTTTACAAATTTCTGTTACGAAAGATGCTACTTAAAGATAAAATGTCGCCGAGATTATCAACGAAATTGAAACCCCTGAAATATAAAGATTCCACTTTATTTCTTTAAAAAAGCATTTTAGGTGCCTATGAAATGCGTCAGTATGAAATCTTACATTATCGCCTTCAAATAAATTCGTAAGCATCACAATTCTTGAGCTGTTTTCTTGCCAGGTCATCCTCCAAAAATCAATCAATGTTGCGGGAGTAAATGGTCCTTTACAACAAATGTAGTCATTAAAATTTTTTAACAACGATAAATACATTTTTGTGAACGAAATCAACATTTTATAAAAAACAGAAATTGGGTATAGTCCGATCCGACTTATTTTATTGTGCATTTCATTAATAAATAAGTATTCAAAATTCAAATGTGGATTTTACTGGAGAGCTTCTTGCATTTTGTGATATCAAGGGTCCTCCACACCAAGTAACTTGTGACGTATGTCAAAAAAGTACTTTTACTTCTGTTTTGGCATAGTGTGTGCAGTGCCCCTGTAACCGCATTAAGGATGATCTTACAAACGCGTTTAAGATTACATCACCGCCTATAGGATGGTCTTGCAAACGCTTAAGGTATCCGACCCATATTAGTACCTTATTTTCTAACCTTAAATATCCATCCTTTATTAAATACTTTGAAATTAATTCAAAGCATTTTAGAGTAGTAAAGGATTTACCAAGAGAAATTTTCAAAAGTATAATTACCTAAGCAGTAATTAATTAATGAAGATTGCATTGATGTCTATGGGGACAAGCAAATTTTTGAAAATAAAAATTTAAATACTAAGAATATCAAAAAATGCTATGGTGGAAAGATGTATTTAATTACAGTATAAGGAATAGAAAAGCGATTGAAAACTAAAGTTTTACCAGATAGATTTTTTTAGAATTGATTTTTATTGATTAAAAGCAAAGGGGGATAACTCTTCAAGGACAGGACAAGGTCAAAAATTAGGACACATTCCGCTCTTACATATTGATACTAAAACATGAAGATTATGTCTACATGTACTGAGTATTCAGCCAATATATATCTGTTATACATTCAGATTCACTGAATCCGAGGCTAATGTGGGTCGGATACCTTAAGAGATGAGAGTTTGCCAAGGGAAAAGTGTGCAGTAAACTGAAAGCAACACACTAATCATAATCAATGAACAGATGATGTGACCCAGAGAAAAAAGTGTTAGTTTTTTTTTTTTTTTTTTTTTTTTTTTTTTTTTTTTTTTTTTTTTTTTTTTTTTTTTTTCAAACCATTGAGTTTTGTATCTTAACAACCTCTATGAGAAACAGTTTTGTTTATTCATACATCCACGCTAATAATCCAGTTATTACGATACCATTTATAATTTTTTAATGAAAGTGGTTATTTTTGTAGACTGATTTATGCATTTCAATATCTCATTGTGTGTGTTCATACATATTGATAAATAGCGTGCAAATTTTGTTTTGCTGATTGATATCCGTCCAGTTGTCAATAATGAACAACGTCAGTACGATGACACACGTGGGGTCTTGCCAGTGTTTTTGAGACCTAGGTACATTGTAAAAAGAAAGATAACTCTAGAAAGGAACTTTGATAGCAAAGATTTTAAAAATAATTTTTTTTTAATCAATAAATTTGATTTTAATTCAATTTCTTCTTGGAATTTAGTTAATTTATTTTTCTTCTATAATATCAGGATTCTTCCCTAAATTTTAAGGTAGGCCGCGGTTTTGCTGATGTCGTTAAAATTGGGTACGCAATTTATAGAAATTGGGGAAACTTTCTTGTGCACATTTCATTATCACGTCATAATGTGTAAGAGCATAAAAAATCTTGCAATGATAGTTTAGAGCTCTTCGTAATCTCTTCCGTAAAGTTCGTGGACAAGCTAAAATTTAAATAAAAGTTGCGTCATAGATATTTATTATTAGCATATTTATAATCCTTTACTATATGTGAATTACAAAATGAAAAATTTTATTCAATTTTAAGTGCATGATTACAATTATGACTTCATTATTAGACTTGGGATGGTGACCCGGAGCACAACAAAGTTTCAATTAAAAAGTGATTTATCACTTTATACATTTCATTTATATTCTGTAAAATTCCGCGGAAATTTGGATTGTTTTTACATTATAAGATTGACAAAAGATATAACGTCAAACCTGTAAAATTTGAACGTTCAAAGTTTCGAAATGGCAGAGAAATCGAGGTCAGAGTTTATTAAGAGAGGATCGTCATTGTTCGAAAAAGGGACGTTTTCAAAAAAGGTGGAGCAGAGAGTAGTGATAAAATTTTGTGTAGACATCGAAAAAAAACACCAATAGAGACCCATAAATTCCTTAAACAGTCGGGAAATCATAGTATAGTAATCTATTCTTTAGTGTTTAAGTGGCACAGGAGATTTTCGGACGGAAGAGACAGTTTACTAGATGACATGCGTGAAGGAAGACCATCTTTTCGAGATTGTAGTGCTGTAAAAAAAGAAGTTCTTAACGTGGCTTTGCCGTATTTCCGTACATAAAGTCTTTTACGCGGACAGAGGTTTGATGATTTGCAGGATCTGCAATAGGAAGTGTGTTAAATATTATTTCACGTATGAAACCAGAACAGTTTGTGCACATTTTTGATAACTGGTTGAAGCGACATAAGAAATGTGTTGAGTTATACGGTGACTACGTTCAGAAAACTTAAATGTATTTAGCTTTTGACTTAGAGTAACGTCAAGGATTTTTGTTTTAATGCTCCGGGTATGAGTGTGTATCTTTTTTGTATCTGATAAATTTTAACTATTTGTGCCTTGTTTGTGATTAAAACCTGCACATTAATAAACTGAAACATGAATTTAATGAAAATAATAATTTCAAATATTTAATCAATGTTTGTCAGTAATTATCATTAGGGATGTCAACGAATATTCGAACATTCGAATATTCATTCGATGAGTTAATATTCGAATATGAATTTGAGATTCGAATATTCGGTGGTTTTCAGATTTCACAAAAAAGGTAATAAATTTTAATTAGAACAGTTCTGGAATTATCCCCGTTTTATTTACTAGCGATCCCCTGATTCCTTTCGCTACTTTCTTATCTTATAAATCTTCCAAATTTTTTTCATTTTGAGTAAGGTATAAAGAAATAGTAAGGTATATAGAAATAAACAAGAACTATTATAATGTATGATACAAAAAGTACTTTCAGTATGATCGGATCTAGAACCGAGAACAACGAAATGAAACCTTCTTGACTGTCTAAGAGACGTGAAGGATGTACTTATGAAAATAATTTTTATTGGTCATTGAATTACATCTTTGATAGAATCAGCCTGTAATATTGTAAAGGGCTCAATTTCAGAATAATGCATCAATTACTTGATTATCTCGGGTTAAATATAATTTTAAAAATTTAAAATCATTATCGGGAAAATAATGACCTAGGAAAATTGTCCATGGAATTGTTTGTTTATATTGTCAAAACATTGTATCAAAGATTATATTATATCTTTTATTAAGCAGATAATTGTAATTAATTACGTGTTTTTGAAGCTGAAGAGTAAACGACAATCTTGCCCCTGGTTAAACGACTGGTTCGTTGGTTTGAACTTGTATAGATATCATTTGTTACATTTATATTTCGGTTGTATACACTTAAATCAATCATTTATTTCAAACATTGACAGACATCAAATGTAAAATTCCTTATTGTGCACCTACAAAATCTATGTCCAATTTTACTTCCAAATACCGACGCAAACCTGCCATGAGAGTATAATGATGTACATTTGAAATTAAATAAATTTTATTTATTTTATCGAATATTCGAATATATTCGAATACTTTCATTGAATATTCGAATATGAATTATGGACAAAATTGACATCCCTAATTATCATTGTTGTCCACGAACTTTACGGACAACCCTCGTATATATATATATATATATATATATATATATATATATATATATATATATATATATATATATATATATATATATATATATATATATATATATATATATATATATATAATTTATATATATATAAAGCACTAAAAATGACCAACGACACGATCAATAAAAAATTGTCAAATTTTCGGGACGCCCTCTTCCTTCCTCGGGGAAAAAAGTTAAAAATTCATAATAACAAAGTGAACAGCTAGACAAAACAAAAACAACTAGCACTACTACTAAACTACCAAACACTATGTATTTACAATGTTACATATTTAATTTGAAGTTTATAACCAGATGTAAAGAAAGAAATCCGGACCGGTGTGATATACCGGTACGTCCGGTCTGTCGGGTGTACTCTGGCGAAGTGCGATTTACATAATTGAAAGAATTAATTATCGCTAATTAATTACGACCAAGTAGTAATCGTACAATGTCTTATTCTCTCGAAATAGCGTAACTATACTTGTTGAAAAGAAAACAAAGAAAGATTACATTGAAGGGAAATTTTTCAATATAAATTTAAAATTTGGGTGTATTACAAATTTAGAAAAGTTTTTAAAGGACAGTTTATCGGATAAAAGAAATAATACACAAAAATGCAAGCATTAAATCTGTTTGTGGGTTGTTCCAGGATATGATAAATAAATGCGAATTAACGGTAAAGTTTACACTATATAGAGAGAATGAACTTGTTTATTACAATCAGGAATTGGGTCTAGTTCACGTTAATCCTGGTGAAGTCATTGAGTTTGTTAATATCATTAGGGCGGAATGACTTCAGTCTGTGCATCCAGAACTTTTCCTTGCCTTTTCTCTGAGCGTCTATCTAGGATTATGGTCAATAAATCACTACTGTAACGGGGCTGTTAAAGCTGTCTGTGTTAGAGCTGTGCTTACAGAGAAGACAACTTCTGCCATAGCAAGTGTTAAAGCCCCCGTTAGGTAATGGATTGTCCAATCTGGTTCTTACTACCATGTCCTTCAGGTTCCTCGGGCGTCTGTATGCAGCCAATGGGGGTTCCTTAAAGACCTTTGCCATTTATTTATCTGAGTGGAGAATTGGCAGGTTCTTATTAAGGATACCGCTGATGTTCCTAAGAATGTAAAGATATGTGGTTACCAGAGGGCTTGTCTTTATCTTTGTAGTGTAATATGTTTTGCCTGTCATGTCCTGCCATCTCATCAATAGCAATTTGTACGGTGCGGGCTTTGTAGCCTCTCTTGCATAAGTGGGACTTGAGGAGACTGCTTTGTTCCTGATATAAGGCAGGGGATGAACAGATGTGCCGAATTCTGTTGGCTAGACCCATAAGGCACACCCTTAAATGTGTGTGTGTGTGGGGGGGGGGGGGGGGCAGCTTGTCGGCATAAGATACAGATGGGAATCGGTTGGTTTCGTGTGGAGACTGAAATTTCACCATCAATCAGGGTAGATGTAGTATCCAGGAATATGATTTTCGAATTAGATAAGCTTACCGTAAATTTGATAGACTGATGGAAGGTGTTGGCAACGAATTAAATGCCTCGAGGATCTCGCGGCATTCAACCCACTTCATCTCTATATCGTCAATGAAACGCAACCAGCTAAGGGGCCTAAACGGTACTTGAAGTAACAGGTTGCGTTCAAGTCTGTCCATGAAAATATTGGCATAAGATGGGGCCATTTTCGTACCCATAGCAGTGCCATTAACCTGCAGGTAATGTTCTCCATTAAACATGAAGTTGTTATACTTGTTCAAGGAGCTTGGCAAGGGACTCGGTAGAAGGAATTTACTATCCCAGACTTCTCTAAGGTCTTGATACCCTCATAGTGCGGGATTTGGTGTACAAAGATGTGACATCCATAGTCACGAGAAGGGTATGATCTGGAAGGCCAATAGAGGGCGTCTTGTTAATGTAGTCCGTGGTGTCCTTGAGATAGGATGGCAAATTCTCTACATGTGGACGGAGATGTAAATCAGTGTATTGAGAAATTTTCTCCATGGGGTGTCCAATGGCGCTAACTATAGGGCGACCTGGCATGCCTTCTTTATGTATCTTAGGAAGCAGTATTTTCTGCTGGAATTGCTGTTTTAATGTTATAATATTTAAACATTCATCAGTCAAGATATTAAAGTTATCCCCCGTCGTGTTTCGTTTTTAACACAGAAGCATTAAAAATCGAGAAATGTAGTGTACATGTAGAGAATAAATATGATTGTAAAAAGTTGACAGAGAAAAGCAGAATTACAGTTGTACATTTTTATATATCAATTATCATTAAAATATTTCAAGACCGTCGAAACAGAGGGTGTGTTGAGTTTAAAAAACAGAGCATGTTGAATTTTAAAGGTGCCTGGACACAGTTGCATTGTTTACATCTTTAATTTTTATGTTTTATTAAAAAAACAAAAACAAATTCACTTTAATGAATTGATCTTACTTGAATATTCTTAGAATTCAGTGATAACTACATTCTTCATAATATCACGTCAAACATCCTGAAGGGTTTTAGGGTGAATTTGATCACGTTCCAACCCGTATTTATATCCCGATAGATATTTTTAAGAGGTTTGCGAAATAATTTGAAACTTTTTTGTTGTCACAAATTTTAATTGACTATTCAAGATGAAAAAAGACTGTATTTGTTTCCATAATTTATTTGGATAAAAAATATGAGAGGAAATTTTAAAAAATGATTAATGTGTTAGACATGATTACAGTTCAAAAAGGTCATATTGAATGCTCTGTAGCGCCAAAAGAAGCGCATTGACCCTCATTTTTTTTTTGTTTTGATTATTAATTAAGCTACATGTGTACAGGTATGTGTATAGATTCTAAAAATATAATTGATAAAATATTCTAAATACTTTTGATAACAGGATCTAACCTCCTTAAAATGATACCTTACTTATATTTACATTTGTGACACCATTATAATATTTATTTGCCTGAGGATAATCTTTAACGCATGAAATGTTTAATTTTCAAAACTCAACGGCACAAACTTGATCCATTAAATGGGCGTCAACCTTTATGACGTCACTGAGAAATTACATGTACGTCGAACATTTACGACGTAAGAAACCTGTGTTTATACAGATATAGATACGCGTTGCTTAAACTGTGTTATATAAAGGAAAACATTTGCAAATGTACACACACACACACACCCTCTCTCTCACACACACACACACACCCACACACACACACACACACACACATATATATATATATATATATATATATATATATATATATATATATATATATATATATATATATATATATATATATATATATATATATATATATATATATATTCCAATAAAACTTGGCAACTCAGCAACATTAGATCAGTGCCCGTTTTATAGCAGCAGTTGTTCGAGTGTAAGCGGCGTTTGTACTCCTTTAAGCATGAACAACGTGAAAATGTATATAAGAAAAACTTTATGTAGGTATCTTAAAGAATAAAAATAATGTCTACCCATTCCCAGTTTCTTGGCCTCATGTGTAGAAAATATTTTTTATCTTCAATTTATGTACATATAATACATGAATTTACTTTTTCATCAAAGACACTGTGGTGTTCCAGCATAGAGTCCCAAAAGTTGACCATGAAACATCTACATTTTACAAAATACTGAAGGAGCCTGTGCGATGGTCGTTCAATAAATAACGCAACATACGGTTTATCATAATAAATGTTGAAGAAGTTAATCTTACTTTTTTAACACCAGAAATGTTTTCTTTTAGAACTCCTAATCAGCAAAACCCCAGCTTCAATCCTACTGTCTTAGCAAAGAAATACACTTTTGAGTAAGCATAGTCACTTTACAGAGCTTAAAACTGTTTATATAAGGTAACTGTCAAGAAGATGAAAAAAGGGCTTATGAGAAAACTGCAGTTCACCACAAAAACTGCTGAAGAACCCAAATGATGGTAGGGTTTTGATATCTGGAAAGACTAGTCTTTCACACAGTATGGTGTTCAGGTGGATTAGAAAATTCAAAAGTAGAAAGAGGGATTAAAAAGATCGCAGTCGAACTGGTCGATACTGTGAGCAATATGATATCTGAAAATGCCATATTTACAGTGAGAGAAGTTGCAAAGACACTAATCATTTTATCATCAGAATAATTGATTGAGTACTGACGAAGGAAATGATTCTAAAAATATATTCTGTAAAACGAATGCATTATTTCCTTAATGATGCCTACACGAAAACACGCATTATATGTGCCAAGAAACATTTTAACAATAAAGGTATCATAAACCGGCGTGATGGGTGAGGAAACATGGGTGCACTACTTATAGCCCAAATGGAAGGTCAATTATAAAATGTGGAATCAGAGAGAAAGCTGTCGTCCTATTATTGCAAAGAGATGCAATAGCTTTTTTACTCGAGATGTCAATACATGTACCCACACTCAAAAGAAGGACCATCAATGGTAGCCTTTATATTAAAACTATATTGAGGAAAGATGAGCAGGTTTTCTGCAAGGGAAGTTCAAATACTGGTACCCAGGGTGTTTTCTTGTAGCTGTCAACGCTGCAGCAAATAGGCATATATGCATAATAGGCATATAAATGTAAAGGAAATTTTGAAGAGAGGAACGTTTACAGAGGCCATCCCCCGTATTTGCTAAGACTCGGTCAAAGTGACATTTTTTTAATTCAAGTAACTCAAGAAAACCTTCAAAGGAAGAAGCTACTTTTTTAAATCGTCATGGAGAGTGCTATCCATCAGTGTATTTTGGTTATCCTAAAAAAGAGTATGCTGAGGAGTTCCTCTATGGGTAAAGAGACTTGAGAAAATATAATGGTGTACAGGGAATACTTTAAAGGATTAGATATATAAAGACAAGAGGCCCATGGGCCACATCGCTCACCTGAGTACACTGGCTAGGAGGAAGTAGAAATCAGTTCAGTATTGAAAAGTTTTAAAGGGGTGGGGGACAAACTCAAATTTACACTACCTCAGGATGCTTCTTTATCAATATTACTACTCATGGCTTTGCTGTTCTTAAACAGAAGAACTTTAAAGATTTGTTCCTCTGTATTCCTATGTAAAACTCCGATTGCTCATTGTGAACCCACCCTATTCACCGTAAATTTGAACAAATTTGAATCTACACTACCTGAAGATGCTTCTATAATAATATGACTATTCATAGCGTTGCTGTTCTTGAGCAAAAGATTTTTTCCAAGATGATTCCTATATATTCTTATGCAAAACTTTGACCCTCTGTTGTGCCCCTAACCCCTTGGGGGCCATAATTTTAAAAAACTTGATTCTACAATACCTAGGGTTGCTTCTGTATAAATATGACTAATAATGGCTAAGTTTTTTCTTGAAAAGAAAATTTCAGATATTTCCTATGTAACGTGTGTGATCAGGTTCTTACAAGGGATATATAGGTTTTCCTTTTACTCTGTCCGAGTTAATGATTGGAATGATTATTACGAAAGCTCTGTCTAAGGGTATATCACACAGTACTTAAATTTTCTCTTATCTAGAGATGGGGACATAAGGTACTACTTACACCGTGTTTCTCCCCTAGGTCCCCATTGATACATAAGAACCAGTTGTCTCAATCTTCTTCAGATTTACTACACCCAGAGCTTTACATGGATTCCCTAGGATATTTGCCACTGGTGTTCATAACTTTTATACTTTTATTTTGTTTTTACCCTTAAGGTTTTCCATCTTCTATCCTTAAATGTCCACCACGTACATACTACTCTGGTATTTATTCAAAGCATTTTACAGAATCCAAAGGATTTACCAAGAGAACGTTTCAAAAATGTAATTAACTAAGCAGTGAGTACTTAACAAAGATTGCATTAAAGTCTATGGAGCAATTTTTTTAAAATAAAAATTGAAATAATAAATACTGTAGTGGAAAAATGCACTAATTAAAACACATTAGAAATAGAATGACAATTGAAAACGATTCTTTTTATCAGATAAGTTTTGTTTAAAAAAATGGTTTTTCTATTAATTAAAAACAGAGGTCATAAATTAGGATACATCCCACCCTTACATTACTAATAGTAATAATAAATGGGAATTATGTCAAAATGTACTTAACATTCAACACCTACACATCTGTTATGTATTCAATTTCATTGAATCTTTTGCTATTAGTATGGAATACCTTAACTTCTTTATTGCTGATTCATCATTCAACGTCTTTAGCTCCTTTCTGATTGCCAGTCTTTCCCAAAGCGTTGCCTTATATACCCTTAGGCTAGTCCATTCCAAGGGTTGTCAGGTCATTCCACTATTTGAAGTTTTCAATGCGTTTCACTCAAATGCCCCTTAACCATTACACCTGTATATTCCTATGTAAACCTTGAACCCACTGTTTTGGTCCCGTGATACCCCCAGGGGTCATGATTTGAACAAACTTGAATCTACACTACCTTTGGGTACTTCTGCATTAATATGTCTAATAATGGCGTAGCTGTTTTTTAGAAGATTTTTAAAGATATTTCCTATATATTCCTATGGTAGACTTTGACCCCCTGTTGTGGCCCTGCCCTACATATAATAATATGACTAATCATGGCTTTGCTGTTCTCCAGAAGAAGATTTTAAAAACATTTCCTATATTCCTATGTAAAACTTCAACCCCCTCTTGTGGCCCCGTCCTACCCCCGGGGGTTATGACATGAACAAACTTGAATCTAGAGTATGTAATGAATCTTTCACATAAGTTTCATCTTCTCTTGTCCAGTGGGTCTTGAGAAGAAGATTTTTAAAAGATGCCACCAAATTTTCACGAATTCTTAATTATTTCTCCTTGAAAGAGGACGCAGCCCTTTCTGTGAACAAACTTAAAATCCCTTCACCCAGGGATGCTTTGTGGCAAATATGGTTGAAATTGGCCATGCGATTCTTGAGAAGAAGTCGAAAATGTGAAAAGTTTACAGATGAGAGACGACATACAGACGCCGGACACTCTTTGATCATAAAGGCTCACTTGAGCTTTGGCTCAGGTGAGCTAAAACTGCTTTTATGCTTTTGCTTTTTTTTTTCCTTTTTTTTTTTTGATGACCTTTTGCATTACTTATTGAGCGACCCTCGTAGAGCATCTAGAAAGGATTTTTTTTAAATAACATGGTGTTCCTGAAACTTGTAAATTGTAGAGAAATGTCCCTCTGACTTCATGGATTATTGTTAAATATGATTTGGCATTCAGTGGAATAAATATTAGAATATATCCTGTTTACCAGCAATATTAGGCTTCCTCATTCCCAGTATTCTAAAGTAATATAAAAAAGTTCAAATAATAAATTCAGCTCATTAATATTATTTTGATGAGATTTATATCAAGCAAAATGAAATGAATTTTGTCTTCAATTTATGAAAACCGTTCGCCTGTACAGGTTTCATGTGTATAAAACATAGACTAGATAAGATGGATTTCTTTTTAAAAAATTGCTCTCCCTTCACTTGATATTTTTTTTAGAAAAACGCAAGAAACTGCATTTAATTTACAAGAAAACTAACCCCAATAAATATATTTTTACATGGATTTATTCAAATCATCTCTGTGCTTAAAAACCAATCGGGTAACGATTTCGTCTGCACAGTTTAAAGTCAATAGTAATATATGAAAGGAAGTCCCATCTGAAAAGGATCGGAGTCAAAAAATAATGTTCTCCCTACTAGTATATGATTCAACAGAACAAGGTTAAAAAAGTTACGGTAACAATTGCATGTTTGGAATTTAACAACACGAAAAAGATTCTTATAAAAATTTTCTGAGAATATAAAACAAAATCAGAGGATTCATTTCATAAATGTTTAAATGTTTTTGGACAATTTCAAAGGGTCTGAAACCCTGCGACCTACCTTTATCCATGTATTTTAGAGAAAACGGGTTATTTTATTTTCTATAAATATTATTAATCTCTTAAATAAATTGTAATTGGAGAATTCAAAGTAAATAGCATATTTTTTAAACAGAAACTGTGCCTGGACAGGAGTGAAATTATTTGAAAGCGTAAAAGGCGAAAATAACTTAACATGGGGGCAAAAATAACCCTGTATACAGTTTTACAATTTAAGCCAGGGGTGTGTTCAGGATCCTTAAGGAGGTTCGATCCTGAGCTTTTGAGCAGATTTTGGTCTGGACCTTTATTTATAAAATTCTGCATCATTTTTAAGTTCAAACATTAAATCTGGATTCTACAATGCAAATTAAACTATATCCAATGAAAAAACCGCGATTAAATTCCATTCAAATAGGATTAAGTCAGGAACTATATTTTGTGGCGGAGGGTTTTCTGGAAGAAAATGATCAATTTTTCCCTTTTGAAATATATACAGTACTGTTAAGTTTAGATTCCTATTTTTCCATGCTGGTTGCACACAGAGCTGTTTTTTGCAGTGAAATGTTTTATGCTGGTTCTGAAATATCAATTAAATTATTTCTTATGAATTTTTTCATTATATTGTAACAAATATAGTAAATATATTCTGAAAGTCCAGGAAAAAAATTTAGCTAATTTTAACATAAAATTAACACTTTTTTAGTAATATCTAAAAATTTACATCATAGACCCCCACTTTTGTTTTTCTTTTCTGAATATATAAGATAACTTTGATCAATCTGCCTAAATTCAGCAAAAGTTTAAGACTTTAGAGTAATTTTCTTGCTTGTTAAGTTTTTAATGCCGGAAAAATCACATTTTTTGAGTGCAGAAAGGTCAAATAATTGATTATGCGAAGCAATTTGAAACTTTTTCTTAGTCACAATTTTAAAGGGTCTTTTTTTAAATGGGCTAATAGTTTATTTTGTCCCATGATTTATATATATAAAAACATTGGAGGGAAAACATCGAAGATGTGATTTTTGATTAAGACACAAATTTCAGTGCAAAAAGGTCATATTAAATGTACTGTAGCGCCAAAAGAAGCATATTGACTCCCATTTCTTGTTTTGATTTTTAATTCAGCTATGTGTGTAGAAACTAAAAATATACTTGACAAAAAAGTTTAAGACTTTAAATATCAGGATCCAACCTCGTTAAGAATAAAAAAAGAAAATGTACATGTTTTTTGAAAAGATGAATAAGCATGCAGGAATCGATGTTAATTACAGTATTAATAAGAACCATAATGGTTTGTTGTGAAATATACTTGGTCATTGAATACAATATTGAAGTCTTTTGTAAGCATTCAGTCTCTTTACAATGTGTAGCGTATGCTTAGATATTTCAGGCCGCAATTATTTTTTGCAAATATGGCTAACAATGAGTAATATAACAACAGCATCTGTGCTTTGAGTATGGTTCTATCACTTTCACTTTAAGATTTTCCTAGTAGGTTACATTTTTTAACAATGGAATTTTTTTTATCAATAAAGAAAGAACTGAGTATGTTAATTCCTGCTATCTAATATAATATTTTCAATCATCACCTTGAGCTGCAATGTATGTAGGGCCTTCTTGAAAACCCTGAAATTAGAGAAAAATAAATTAAAAAAATAATATATCTAACTTTTTCGCATGCATACATATATCGAAAATATTTTAGCTAACATCATCATAAAAATTTAAGGAGCCAATCCACAGATCATTCTATAATTACTGACTTTTAAAAGTGCCTATAAAATCTAAATAATTTAATTATAAGAAACATGTTTGAAGATATTTTAAACAATATTGTGAATAAAAATTCGACATTTTTTCCTGACCTCGATATAACAGGCATTAATATAGTCATTCCTTCCTTGTTCTTCGAAAGTTCTGAGTACAATCCGGCAAAAATCATCTACATTAATAAGGAAATATTTTTTAAATAACTCCTTTTAATGAATAAACACTAATGATCAAAAGCTTCCTTATAGTTTATTTGATCTTTGAATGAAAATTCAGACAAAATGTAAAATAACTAAAAGAATAAATAGATCCCCTACACATTTTGATAAAGTACAAGTAAATTTATACAAAATTACAAATTTTAACCTTAAGCGTTTGTTTCCTTCCCTAGCAAACAAATACTATAGTAAACTATAGTTTACTATAGTTAACTATAGTATCAAAGTAAAAACTTTGAAACTTTGATTTACTATAGTAAAAACTTTGAAACTTTGATTTACTGTAGTAAAAACGTTGATACTTTGGTTTACTATAGTAAAACCCATGGAATTATGTTTTTGATTCTCATTCTTGACATTTTATGATATTTCATGCTCAAAATTCATAAAAGCTTCAGAGAACATTTTAAACCCAAACCCTTCCCTAAAAAATGTACAAGGAATGGATTTTTATCTAAGGTTGTCTCCTGCGCCGATAGATAAACAACATTTATTTAAATGTATTCAATTTAATGCAGATAATGTAAGTGTAAGTTCTTTTTATGGAGAAAGGAAAATAATATACTATAAAATAAAATTTGCGTCATTTAAAACCAAACTACGTGCTCCGTCAACTTCAGTAAACATGCATTTTTTTTTATTTCATAAATGTAGATAATGCATACATTAAGTAATTTGTAAATTTAAATAAAGATGTACAACAATCCCCAGTCCCACCAAACCCCACCTCCACCCCCTTAAAACGGCAAAATAAGCAAAAAATTATCAGAATACTTTGAAACTATATAGTATATAGTATAGTGAAAACTTTGAAACTTTGATTAACTATAGTAAGAACTTTGGAACATTGATTTACTATACTGAAAATTAACGAACTTCTATTTACTGTAGTAAAAACTTTAGAACTTTGAATTACTATAGTGAAAACTTTAGAACTTTGATTTACTAGAGTAAAAACTTTGGAACTTTGATTCACTATAGTAAAATCTTTGAAACTTTGATTGACTTCAGTAAAAACTTCGACACTTTGATTTACTATGGTAAAAACTTTGAAACTTTGATTAACTATGGTTAACTATAGTTTACTATATTATTGATTGTTAGGGTTTTTGACTTTGTTTTATATTCAATGAGTATGTTTTATGTTTAACATTTTAATGAATTTCTTTTGGTTTTTGATTGTTTAAAAGAATTTATATGAAACAGAGTTGTAACTTACAAGGATACACATATCTATAGCGGTTTTTAGAAATGTTTTCTTTCTTCACAGCCTCTGTGTAAAGTTCCATTAGCCCAGTCGGTATTTTCTAAAATGATTGAACTTTTAGCTTAAACTCACACAAAATTTAAGGGTAATTTCAAAACTCTGTTGTTTTTTTTTTAATTTGATGGAACACTTTTTAAGGAATGTGGAATGACTGAAACATATTTTACCACAAATTCATCTTCCTCAAAGACGTTGTTTTCACGTCTGATGCTGTGATACTCAATGAATTTGTCCACTGGGATCCTATGAGTTATGGTATTAGTATATTCTACATTTAATCTTTGAATTTCATCAAGGACAATATCGTCCGCCTGAGTTATTTCTTCTAGAAATATCGTGTTGGCCTCGTTCCCCGGAATGTTCTGTGGTACAGCAGGGTTAAGTGACTGCTCTTCCCTTGGTTTATGTTCCTTTGAGTCTAAGGCGCTAGCGGTCTCTGTTCTCCTTAATACTTTCAATCTGTTTTAATGATTAGAAATAATACCTATTCGTAAAGACAATAGTGAAATACAGAAGGACCTAGGTTCACTTTATCCCTAAAATGGTCCTGCACATTTGAAAAATGAATTTAATTTTTTGTAGATCCATGAGGACATAAACTAAGGCGCTTAACGCCGGTGTAAGCCAAATAATGACCCCCATCGAATAATGACTGGGGGTCATTTTTCGACCCCCGTCATTATTCGACGTCGACAAATAACCCTTCTGTCTATAGAAAAAGTGGCATCACCCTTAAAATATGCATACCTTACGTAAAGAAAAATGACCCCCGGGGAATAATGACTCCTTGTAAATTTTATTCGGGATATTATTTTCTTTTTGGTATAAAAGATTTAGAATTATAAATCAAGAGACCCGTGGATCAAAATTTTCCCCTAGGGTAAGAGGACATAGCGATGATCTGTTGTTCTCATTAAATCTTTTAAATGTCTTTTCTGATATATTGTCAACATTGACAGGCGTTATTCAACTACATATACATGTATGTTAAAATTCTTCCATATTGATCTGACTAAGGTATCATTGTTTTAAAGAAGCTTTCTTTTTTATTTTTTCGCTGATATTCCAGAGAGAGAGAGAGAGAGATTTGTTTGGTGTTTAACGTCCATTTTGAGAATTTTTCACTCATATTGAGACATTGAGACGACACCACTTGCCTGTGGACGACTGCAAATTTAGACCTGTATTCGGCATTTACGACCTTTGAGCAATGAGGGATTTTTTTTTGTCCCAGTACATACTGAGACAGGGACCTCGGTTTATAGGTCTCATCCGAAGGACCGGTCTTTACGTCGCGCAGTGGATTTGAACCCAAGAATCTACTGAGAACATATTAATTAAACGCTCTAACCACAGCACCATGCACCATGCACGCGGGCGACTAGAGAGAAAATGAATTATTTATAAATTATATCTGCCGCTTAATCAAGTTGCGTCCAAGTGTTTGGGTTTTTTTTTAAGTCAGTGATTTAAACAGTGAACATACATGTAATTTTGGGAAACTTAGCAATAGTGTCTTATAATTTTAATGAGAAGAATTACGTAATGTTTTAAAGACATTCGTACATTTTCATGAAAACCGAAAGAACAAGCATTAAGAAATGGCCATCAAAAAATATATTGCAAAAAACGTTGAGATGCAAGCAATTTTAAACTAAACTGCAAAGAATTAGAGTCAATAAAAATATATTTATCCATATCTCGAAATTAACGTGCACTTGATTAATGTTTTATACATGTACCGTGCTCTCCTTTTTAAGAGAAAAGTTTTGTTCAAAGAAGAAACATCGAATCTGTTCGAACAAATATGTAATTCGGTAAAAGATACAATTAAATATCTAATTCATCCGAACAATTCAGAACTAAAATAATTTAATCCACTTAATTTCTTCTAGCCTACGAGTATACATAATTCGTCCAAAGAAATAATGTATTTATCCATACAAATATTTTGCTCGTCTGAATGAAGAACTAACTTGTCAGAATTATATCTTCTTGTCAGAAGAAATGTCTAATTCGTCCAAAGAATTATTTTTTTTCTGGGCTTTAATGGCACTATACTACTGCATGATATTCCGTATTTAGAAAAGTTTCTTTCATCGATTTTTTTTTAAAGAACAAGGTTCACTTTGGGCCTTTTTCGGCCCTGTAAAGTTATGAAAAGGTGAAACTGCTTAGTTTTACCAAGCCATTTCATGTCTGAAGTGAACCTAGCTCTTTGGTGAAGTTATCAAAATTCTAAAATTACAAATGTATTTACTTACAAGGTCATAACAATGAGCGAGGAATTTAAGAAATGCTTACTTTGATTGAGGCGTTGAAAGCCCTGTAACATCAACTTATTTGTCTTTATCTTGTCTCTGATTTAAAGTTGATTGTACTCAGACCATGCATTAGCGTACCGAATGAGTCTAGAGACATAAACCATATGCTGGTGATAGTGAAAAATTACTTCGTAGTACAGTTAAGGCTACACATGAAGATAATATGGTAATGAGGTCATAATGAGGTTTGACGTCATGACAGTTGCTCCGCCCTCATAGATCTATATAAGGAAATGGAGCTCAAAAAAAGTCATTTAATGATGATTTCGAGAATTTGTAATGAATGTCTGTATCTTTATGTTTGAAAAAATAAAAATTAGTGATTTTCTTATATATAAAAACACAACGTCTTCGAAATAATTCTCTTTTTTTTTGGTGTCGTTTGGCTGCATTCGGCTTCAGCCAAGCGCTTGCACTCGGTGAAACGGAATGTTGTTTACATCTAAAAACGTGGCGACAGGAGCTGAGATATGCAGTGGATAAATGCAACAAGCAGGCAATCTTTTAAAAAGAATATGGATAAAATAAGAGAACAAAGCCTTGTTTATCTCTTTGATAAGAAGATGATGACGTTATTTCGGGAAATCATGGAAAACTGGGACGATCTGCACCACCTCCCTAGGTCCCCATCTATTCATTTATAGATGTGTATGCGCATATGTATCAACATGTAGGCCTAGACATACTATTGTTTACATCAATGTAAAATAACCGTGTACATGTACAATAAGATGTATTATTACAGTCCGTCACAAACTGTAATGCAGTGCCTTGTGTGTATGCCATGCCCCCCCCCCCCCCCCACAACCACACATTATAAAAGTTGCACACTTTTAACAATTTAATTTGCACTGAATATACAGAATTCTTGTCATACAAACATGTTACATAATAAAAAATGCACAGCATAACATGAATTGATATCAAATATAA
The DNA here is from genome assembly GCF_033153115.1 of Saccostrea echinata. Classification (NCBI taxonomy): domain Eukaryota; kingdom Metazoa; phylum Mollusca; class Bivalvia; order Ostreida; family Ostreidae; genus Saccostrea; species Saccostrea echinata. The sequence goes on from NW_026889768.1 coordinate 4,703,777, forward strand.
ATTTAGATGCAGTCACACTTGTAGTGCAATATGTAAAGTCAAACTGTACAGTGCACAATGTATGTGCACTGTAAGAGTTCAAGACTCTATACTTCTGACAATCAAAAATACCAATCAAAAATAAATGAAATTTTAAGATTTCAGTTTTTTACCAGTGCTTCATATTTTAATTTTTTTTTCTCAACTTTTATCTATCTGTATCACGAGGCTGTAAATTTGTAGAATTCATATATATTATTAATGAAGATAAAATATTTGAATTTTCATTCGTTTGACTACACGTAAATAAAGTTAGTCTTATATGTATACACATGTATTTATAAATTGTTTATATGTACAATTTTTTTTATCATTGTAGCTGCTAGGTGTTGTAGGCTGAAAGAATAAATAAAACTGGCATTACATCACCCAGAATTATCAAAATAGATGCATCAACTTATCCACTGGGTATGATCACTATGTCTAAATAGTTAGAAAAAAACATTTCACATTCATTTTATAGTATGCCAGTGTAATATTTATTTTTTTCAATTTTTTTTAGGTGAAAGAATTAAATGTTACCTCTAGTATATTGATTTTATTTTTTTTTTTTTTTTAGCTATAGCTACCAATCTGCTCTTGCCAATGTTATAGATTATAATTTCCCAGTAAAATTATGTATTAAAAGTTTGTTTCCATTTATTTTATGAATTTCAGAAAATATAGTATAGCATGGTTTGTTTTGCACAATGCAATGTCATTTTATTCTACAATAGTAATCAAAATGTATTTCACTAATTACATATATTATGTAACTTATTATGTATTACTTCTCCCAAACAATTTGAACAATTCATTCATTCAGGCAGCACGTGTATTCACCAATCAAGTACAAGATGTGTTTGTGAAACACTGATGCCCCCGTATGGCAGCTTATGGCGAAGGTTAAAGTTTCTTCAAATGCAAGTCAAAATCCAGGTCAAAAGATAAGAAATGTTGATACCCAAAGAAAGGTCTTGTCTCGAGGAATACACCTATGAAATTTGAAAGACCTAGATACAACTGTTCAGAAGTTATGGCGAAGGTTAAAGTTTTTTGAATAAAAGTCAAACGTCAAGGTCAAGGTCAAAGTGGTTGGTATCCAAAGGAAGATCTTGTCACAAGGATTACATATGTGAAGTATGAAAGCCCTAGCACCAACCATTCAAAAGTAATGGCCAAGGTTAAAGTTTTTCAAAAGTAGGTCAAACTCCTAGGTCAAGGTCAAAGGGTCAAATAGGTTGGTATCCAAAGGAAGGTCTTGTCACAAGGATTACATATGTGAAGTATGAAAGCCCTAGCATCAACCATTCAAAAGTTATGGCCAAGGTTAAAGTTTTTCAAAAGTAGGTCAAACTCCTAGGTCAAGGTCAGAGGGTCAAAGTGGTTGATATCCAGAGGAAGGTCTTGTCACAAGGAATACACATGTGAAGTTTGAAACCCTAAGCACCAACTGTTCAAAAGTTATGGCCAAGGTTAAAGTTTTTCAAAAGTAGGTCAAACTCCAAGGTCAAGGTCAAAAGGTCAAAGTGGTTGGTATCCAAAGGAAGGCCTTGTCACAAAGAATACACTTGTGAAGATTGAAACCCCAAGCACCAACTGTTCAGAAGTTATGGCTAAGGTTAAAGTCTCATAAAATTTTGCAAAAGTAGGTCAAACTCCAAGGTCAAGGTCAAAAGGTCAAATATGATGGTACCCAAAGAAAGGTCTTGTCACAAGGAATACACCTGTGAAATATGAAAGTCATAGCTCCAACCAATCAAAAGTTATGGGCAAGGTTAAAGTCGACAACAGACAGACAGACAAACAGACAAACGGACGAACAGACAAACAGACAGACAGGACAAAAACAATATACCCCCGGGATCTTTCGATCCGGGGGCATAAAAAAGGTATGCTCCTCATGGCCGTAGGAACCTGGGGGTGAGGGGATAATTTTGCAGACAAAAAGCATAGCTACAACTGGTATATATTGCTTGTTCACCCTAAATAATAAACTATGATCATGACCTTTTTTAAAAAAAAAATTCTTGTCAAAGAATTTTTGGTAGTGCCCCCCAACTAAAAATGTTTGCCCCCCCCCCCCCAAACTGTAATTGCTTCCTACAGCCCTGCTCCATATTAGCTACATGTATAAACCATTATACATATTTCTGACAAGATTATTGAAATGTTTTGATAATAAAAACAGTAGAATTAAAATATATACATATATGCTTTCTATGTTTCTAAACACCAATGAACTTTCCATAATGGTTTTTCATTTTGTTTTCAGAATTGATTTCATCCAAAGGAACGTGAACGGAATATGCACCTGCTCAGAATTCCCTTCACAGCCTGCCTTTGAATTTTAAGAGCTGTGTTTATTAAATTTATTTTCTAGAAAAATAATACTTTGACTTTTTAACTGTACAGTGGTGTGAAAGTTTTAAGGCTGTTTAGATTTGAAAATCTTAACTTGCATGTATTTAGCTGTTTGATGTACCAAAAAGATCTAAATTTCATGTATATTGTGTTCACTTGTTTTTTAACAGAGTATCTGTTTCTTGATCACAAAGTTTTTCCTTTGATTATCTTGTTTGTGCATGGACTGAGAGAAACTCAAAAAAGGAGATTAACCCCCCCCCCCTTCCAACCCCTAAATTGTGCTAATTTAAAAGTACCTAACGAAGTAAAACCTGATGTAAACACGGTATAATAATTTATTTTTAACACGCAAGTACGGTACTTGGTATCAAAGGAGCCAAAAGCAAACTGGTGGTGGTAGTAGGGGGGGGGGGAGATCTATAGAAAGGAAAACAGGTTATTAATTACAGGTGTAAGCACTCCAATCCCTTCCTCCTGGTTCTACAAAACTTTTAATCTAGTCTAGAATCCCTGAACAGTAGAAGGTTTGATAGCTACTACGAGAATCACATAGAACGTATGTGAAAAAAAGTAAATCTGTTGGAGATTTTTTTTTATTTGTGTGTGCTGGGGGAGGGGTATAAATATTTAAATAATTGATAGGGGTTGTCTATTGTTTATTAGAAATGATTGAATCCTTCAATATTTTTACCCATGGGCATTCATGATGGATGCTGCGGCAAATTTTAGGCCTATTGTGAACGTTATATCATGGAGCACAGGCCTCTGAATTTCTATCAATAAGCCGTTATATGATTGATCGGAGTGATATATATATATACCCCCTCTATATATAAATACATATATATGTATTTATATATAATAGAGGGAATATATATATATATATATATATATATATATATATATATATATATATATATATATATATATATATATATATATATATATATATATATTAGGGATGGCAATTTGCAACCGGTTAACCGATTGCTCGGTCGGAACGATGGTAATCGGTTAGAAAATCTGTAATCGGTTAGTCGGAAAAAAGTAAAATATATGTAAATTTGAACGCAATTTTCTTACAAATCATTTTTAAAAATGAAACTTCTACATACACGTTTGATAATTTAGCGTTTTCACAAATCTTTTTAAGCTGATTTGGAGGTAATTATTGTTCTCCTCATTGAGATCGCGGGGTAATTGGTCAGTTGTAAAGTGTTAATTACTGTACAACCAAGATGTTACCCCGACTGTCCTATAATTCTTTAATGATGTTAAATAAATCACCGTTGAGCACTGTGAATCATTATGTCTATCTTTTGCAGTTATCTATCAAATTATATTATTAGACAAACATTGTATATTAAGTGAAAGTTCAGACTTAGTTTTGATTATGGCGACAATGCAATATGTGTGACATCTGCTCTAAAAAATTATCAACGTCTGATTTCTCAGGCATGTTTCATGGTTTTCGTAATTTTTTTCCTATCTATTGCAATTGAAATAAAATACATTTATATGTACATGTAGTTTCCTGATCAAGATAAACAGATTGTTTCTAACATCTTACTATGAGTAGAGCTACTTGAAAAAAATGTCAAGAAAATGTGTATTTTGATACGATTAACCGGTTAATCGGTCGGAACGTCTTGCGGTTAACCGATTAGCAATTCTGTAATCGATTGCCATCCCTAATATATATATATATATATATATATATATATATATATATATATATATATATATATATATATATATATACACACATATATATATATATATATATATATATATATATATATATATATATATATATATATATATATATATATATATATATATATATATATATATATATATATATATATATATATATATATATATATATATATATATATTCCCTCTATTATATATAAATACATATATATGTATTTATATATAGAGGGGGTATATATATATATATCACTCTGATCAATCATATAACGGCTTATTGATAGAAATTCAGAGGCCTGTGGAGGGAGGAAATGCGGAGGGTGTGAAAGACGTCTTGTGTAGCGTATAAAAGAACGAAGACATTTATACAAAGCAAAGTAAAGTCAAGGATTTTTTATGCATACCGTTTTGATTTAGCGAAAAGAAGCCCAGCACAGTACGTAGGTATTATTTGTTTAAACTTTGCGAGGTACACAAACTCTATTAAGTACCAGAGAGTTATCTCCCATGCTGGGTCAATGATACGTTTGAAAACTATATTTAGAATGAATGTGTCAAGATTTCAATTTTTAATCAAAAAGTGCAAGGGCAAGGCGACAACCCAAAAGGTGGGTTTTTATTTTAAATTCTTTATTTTACTGTATAGTTTTTAAAAAGTGATGCTCATTTCTTTGTAATTCATTAGGTAATTTATAATTTCCGATGAAATTTATTTATGAAAATACCCTATTTTTTTAATACTGGTGTTTGTTTTTAATGATTAACTTAAACATCTCAGAAATCTAACTGAATGAGCATCAGTTTTGAGATAGGATAGATATCAAGGGACACACTGAAACATTTTGCAGTTTATTTTTTGCTTGCCTTGCCCTTGCACTTTTTGGTTAAATTTGACATTTCATATTTTGACACAAAATCGGATCCCACGTGACTGTAGAGGGTCACATGATGACAAAAAATATCGATATGAAAAGCGATGAACATACTCTTCAAAATGCCATTAAGATATTTCAAATAGAGGTTTATGCTAAAAAATAAAACGGTTAAACTTTAAGTGTCTCGTTTTTGGTGCCTTTTGATAGAAAATGTTGCCTTAACTGTACTGCGTTTATAAATATATGTAAGAAGTTGGAAAAGCCGATTCTGAATTAAGTCATCCCGTTTGTTAGTTTCACAAACATCTATTATAAGTAAAATATTGAAATGCGGAACAGATTATAAAAGAGATTAAGACTAGAATGTTTGCTATTACAAGCAATAGACATACACAACGACTGATACATAATGATTATGTAGTGGCAGATTTTCTAACTGTACACGTTAGTTAACTCGTTCGTTGTGTGAAAAAGACGATCCAATCGATTCCATGGCTATGGGAACAAGTTTTAAAATCTCAAAGTAAATGCATTTGTGAAGTTTCATAAAGATTGTCCAAACCAACCCTGAGAACATTCCTTTACAAAACTTGTCTTTTTTTTGTTTCCATGGCATTGTTTCCATGGCAAGGGTGGTCAGTTTGAAAAATCGAAATATTTGATGAATATTTTGAGATGTTGATCGTCATTTCTGAAAAGTTTCATTAAGTTTGTCCAAGACATCTCCTAGAAAATGCACGGACAAAGTAATAGGTCAAGAGATAACAATATATGGCGTCCTGACCTACGTTCTCGACGACACAATAACAATAGCCAATGAGATCACAATACGTCTAATTTAATACTGTTTGATACTTTTGATTGCGTCTTCTTCCAGTGTTAAATAATAATTTGAAAAACGCATGAAAATACACATTGAGACCAAAACCTTGCATTAATTACCTCTTTCTAAACTTTGTATTACTCTATAGGGATGGGGGCCTTTTTTCAACGGGGGTCAATTTCTTATATGTTGCACATGCAAAAAACTAAGGCGTGAAGCGTTGTAGTTCATGTACCTCATGAATTTTCAAAAATTAAATTCATTTCTTATATTTACATTATTTTCTGATGAGTTATCAATAATTACACCATTCAACTGTCATTTTTAAAGCAAAACAGTGTGCACCATAGTTTTGACGTCCAGTACGGTATTATAACGTAACAATGGAAATATTCATGCTCATCCATTCTAGTTCAAGAGAAAATTAATAGTTTTCTAATTTGCAAAGAATCTTAAGGGAAAAAAAATTTGGAAATGTAAATATATACCAATTAACTGACCAATATCAAATGTCATTTCACACAGTATAAAGTAGAGACTTGGTGCTTTCATTTCGTATAAAAAAGGTGTATTAAAAATTTTGAAGTATTAAAAGTATTAAAAAATTTGCTTTTTTTGTTCTGGAATTTCGCAGAAAAGGAGTGTATTTGAGTACTTAAACAAAGAATTAAAATATGAGCCTACCCTTCGATCCAAAAATTAAAATACGCATTATTATCTTCAGAAAAAAGTCTTTCTTTGAATAAATGCACCGTTTGGATCAGAGGTTGGGCTCTATGCAAAATATTGAAAAACAGCTTAAACTGTTGACCATTTTTTGAAGAAATTTACAGGATTTGAGGATAATGACGCAATTTATGACTTCATGATACATGGACTAGCGAGAAAATTACGTCATTTTTATTATATGCAGTCACCAAGGGTCCAATTGAAATTTAATGTATTTTCAACTAATACTGAGTAGTTTTGAATGTTTTTAAAAATTCGCAGGGCCAAAAAAGGCCTTATCTGAGTTTTTTTCATTGGGATTTTATGTATTAGAAACTGTTCAATTTTATGAAACATCTTTTTAAGGAATAGCAATTTGTAACAATAAATACCTTTTCATCAGTAGAAGAATAAGAAGCAGCACCAAAACTATCATTCCAAACAGTACTGCCAACAATTTGTTGTTGCTTTCGCTGCTCCCATTTTCTGTGAAAATGTCATACATATAATCTATATATGTTTTTCTCATTATACTACTTGCATGTACATCGAAGAAATAAGGTATTATCTTTAAACTTTTTATGTTGATGTAAATAATGGCATTTGATCACGTAAGTACAGACTAGTATATTCATTGACAAATACCTTTTTTATTTATACTGACATTTGCGACTGATTTATAACAAATATTTGCGATATATATTGTTAAACCCATGAAATGATTAAGTTTTTCAAACTTCAGTTGTATAAATTGAATGTGTTAAACACGTTGAACACCTGTTACGCCACTGTTGAATTACGTTGATAATTTATGTTTAACAATGGATTTATGATAATATGATGAACCTGTTTAAACGCCTTATTCAAATAGTTTTATATAAGGGATAACATTTGTTAAAATGTTAATATTTACTCGTAACAAACATATTTTGAAACTGTTATACACCATACTCAATATATGTTGACTAAACGTTAAATATACGGTAAACATACCTGTGCTGTTTCTACCTGTGTTGTTTTGTATCTAAAAAAATCTTATTCCTATGTATTTAATCTATCAATCAAACAAAATTGTTATAATTGTAAATAAATATAGTATAAATAAAAACAAAAATTTCCAGTGAGTAAAAGAGGCAAAGCACAGCCATTTAAAAAAAATTACAAATGATATTACTTTTTTATTTTAGATAAAACGTCCTCATTTTCATTCCAAGCTTATTTTTAAAAGAAATGCTTCAAGGTCACTTTCTCTATATTTGATTAAGGTCTTATTTGAAATTGAAATGTTTTTTTCTCTCCTTTTTGTGTGGTACTTCTTCAAAATATTGGTGACTGATACTTACAGTAAAAAATGTAAAGTGGTCAAACACAGAATGCCCTTGAAGAATACGAATCCGGAACATAAAAGAAAACACGGGCCCCTGATAACATCAGAGGATGGATCATCCCCTAACATCCGCCTTGGGCCCTCTGGATTAATAATGTAAACGGGACAATCGGTAGTCAAAAATGGCCTAACAATTGGCTTGAATATGTTAAACTACGAATCAACGATATTTTTTGCGAATAGGGTCAAATTGGCTATGGAACCTGCCGACCTTAAACGCGACAATTCAAACCAATTTATAAATTAAAATTGATCCTATAGAGAACATCATCTTGCATACCTAATCAGTTGGAAGACATAAACACATTATGCAGAAGATATTGGAATTTTGCTGCATAATTGAGGAAATTGAACGTCATGAAACTAAAGTACCTGTCTGTGATTTTCTTTTTGCATGAAAATTGAAAACTACGATAAATAACATCAATTTATGAAAAAAGCAAAGTGTCATACTTTTCGTTGAAACGTTTGGCATTCCATCCTCACTCATTTTATTTTCGGTAGACGTGTATGTAGATTTTTCTGTAACAGTTTTTTCTCTGCATTGATCACCATCGTAACCAGTTTCACATTCGTCACATTTCTGAGTACTGCTACATTGAAAGCAATTTCTTATTGAGTCTTTGCATCTATAACAGTATGGAGGTTGAAAAAATCCAGGTTTACATTTTGTGCAAAGCCCATTTCTTTTGTCACACTCTCCTGCACATCTTTTGCGGATATGGCACTTTCCATTCCTTATGTCACAACTTGAACAGTTATCGGGACATTCTAAATGACAGGCTTTGCCGTAATTGAATAAAGGACATAATAAGCACGTTCCATTTGCAGCATCACACTTAGTACATCCTCTGCATTTCCGACAAGAAACCCCAAAATATCCGTAAGGACAATCTGTAAAAAGTGAAGTAGAATGACATGGTTTGAATTGCAATATGTTTGGAATTCAAGTTAAATAAATTGACAGATAATGATTATTGTCAGCATTTTCTCACTAAGATATAACAATTTATTTTACAGATCTACAATTTATGCAATGTTTAATGCAAAAATCATAATCATAACAATTAGGCCAACTTCATACAGCCGTAATATTCCCCCGTCTGTGCGAGTTATAATAAAAGAATCACCCTCTTGTTGTCGATAGCAACATCTCGTTACATTGTGAATTTGTTCTTCGCCTCCCAACTTAAAACTGTCACACAGATATTCCGAATCGATGTTACTTGACACAACGCTTATTCTGAATGAGCCTAAGCATAAAAGGTAGGATAAGATCCATAGTTTGAAAAAAAATTGTTCATTAATGAAATTCAGTTGAATTAGAATTAAGAATCAAATAAGTCAAATAAGATTAATCATGTTCTTTTTAAAGAAAAGTTTACTGTTTTTATTTATATTTTTGTAAGAATGAAAATATTTTTATTATAGAATCAAGCATTTTCTCAATTACTATGAACTTCTTGAAAAAGTTAAAGCTAAAACCTTTTACATAAATTTTGTTACTCTCAAGAAAATCATCATTTCTTGCTTGTTATACATGTACATAAATAATGAAAAAAATGGCAACAAAAAGAAAAAAAAAACAAGAAAAAAAAAACAAACCCCCTCCGGAAATCAATGAAAAACAGGATATATCAATTTTGTTCGAAAAATTTATTTTCCAGGAATTGTTGATTTCATTTCTTTGCTCAGTATGTTCATAAAGGTAGCCATCAGCATCCACATAAGGTGCACTATCATTTGTGTTTATATCTCCCATAGGAAAATGAAACACAGACTTAAATTTCAAAGTCATCAAATCTGAAATGAGGAAAAATTAAAACATGCAACATGTTTTTGTTGTATTCCATTTCTAAATTCTATATAGTTGTTTTCTTCACACAAACCAAAGAGAAAGAGAGAGAGAGAGTTTCGAAGAAATTTTATAATTTTATCTAACAATCCAAATATGTAATAAATGTACAGAGTTAAAGTTTGTTTACAACGTACAAAACTACACACCTTGAGAATGAAGATATAAAATGAATAGTACAATCCACATCCTTTCAATGCTGACAATGTAATTACATCACCAATAATTTAAACAAATCTTATTTTCAATGTTTTTACGATATTATTCCAGTTTAAAACAACTTCAAGGTAAAAAAAAAAAAACAAAAACAAAACAAAACAAAAACAAATAAGCACATATTACCTAAGTGATTTAAATACAAATCAAATTGATTAAATGTCAATTGCCACGAGCTTGAATACGGAAAAATAAATTCAGACCATTGCGTATGTGTTATATACCTCATGAGATTTATTTTCCGGTAAATGTTTGAAACACAACTTTCAAGGCCAAATTTGGTGTGTTTATATCGATAATCCAATATGCTCTAATGCAGTTAGCATCTCCAAATAACACTCTCTACTGATAATTGATAACACACCACCAAAGAAAATTAATAATAACCTTTCCCAGATTTGTTAATACTGTATTTGATTGATTGATGGTATGTTGTTTTAGGTCCCGTTCAAGAATTTTTCACGCATATCGGGACGTCACTGTACGAGGGTTGTTAGAAAAGTTTGCGGATACATTAATTTACGGGAAATATATTGTAAACTTTGAAGAATGATGTATGTCTAATTAAATTCTTATTTTTTGTTTATTAGTATGAAAAAGATCAGTTCCATTTACTAAAATTTGGAAAATATATGATGATTTTTACTGCGCGGTCATAGGATTCACGGAGCAATCACTTGACGTTTTATGACGTTAGGTGACGTGACAAGTTATTTCAAGACCCGTGAAGTTCTAAATATCTTTCATTTCTATAGACTTTACATGTTTTTTTCTGACTTAAAAATTGAATAAGTATATCAAGACGTTATATTTTTTTGAAAATGTCTTTTGTAGTGTATCGGATATTAGTGAGATCGTTAAACCAATGTCTATGCAGTTCAGCGATCAGGTATGAGAAACAATGCTAAATCCATAGGCACAACGTCCATTCGATTATCAATATATTGGGGTATCGCAGGAGCTTATAATCAAAATTGTCCATCCTTCCATTCTTACAAAGTTGCTACCACTTGAACACTTTGGTACTAGATGCGTGTAAGCCATTCCCAGCAGCATCTAAAAACATTTTAATCTCTTTCGAGCATTTTCCTCTCTGCACGGATATTTTTTAATAGCTCGTTGCTCCAAGACGTTCAATGACGTTACCATTTTTGGCTTTGTTTCTACGCATTGATCATCTATAATTAGCGATAAAACAGTTATAACTCCTCCAATTTAATTCAAATTTCGCCAAATGACGTTTCATGAACATCTTAGCGAGAGGTGAAATAACATAAATCTTTATGAGCTACAACAGTGCAGTTTTTAATTTCAAAATTATGTCTCTAAAACGTAAAGGTTCGAAAAAGTAACATGCTCCGTGAAGCATGTTTTATCTACATAATTTAGCTGTATATTTTTTTTAAGATCATCGGAAAACACCAAATCTTTGCAGATTAATTGGAAAATACGTATAGTTTTTTATCTACAGAGTATTACTGATTTCATGCAAATAGCGCGCTCACAATAGAACTTGTCCTCGAACTTTTCTATCGATGAAGGGCTTCAAATTTTGACCTTAACTCGCACTCAGGGCCATTGAGCAGTGAGGGATCTTTATCGTGCCAACGCCTGCCGTGACACGGGACCTCGGTTTTTAAGGTCTCACCCGAAGGACCCGCAACTTTCACATCAAATTAAAGTGCAGAGCGCTTGGCGAAGGAATAGTTGCTACCTTTTTTTTATCGACTTAGGTCAGTCGCGCCCGAGATGCGAACTCTCGACCTTCCGATCACGGAGCAAGCGCTCTACCGACTGAGCTACCTTGACGGTAGTATCGTTTAGATGAACTAGAACTGTCCAGAATGGACAAATACCCCCCGCTGGGATTTTCAGAAAAGGTGCCAACTCACTCAACATATTTTTATGGATTTAAGAGGTGTTTACAATTTGTTTAAACATTTAGAGTGAAAATATATTTGCCCATTATATTTTTTGATGGATGATGAACTTGGGCAAAACCTAATAAAACATCAATAATAATAATTACATTGTATTTTTTTAATTAGATTAAAAATATAAATTGCATCTATCTGTCATCCTTAAGAAACATGACACTCTGCTATTTGTTTGTTAAAACAATTAAATATTATCATACGATATCAAATTCATCATGATAATTTATAATTCATTTTAAAAATAAAAGGCTGGTTATCCAGAAACTATTTTAATTAGACAGACTAGAATTTACACTTAGAGAGAGAACAGAGAGCTTTAATTTTTCTGCCCAATTTTCAGGAGATTTTGATAACACCTGCTAGATAAGAGATCCTCTAACAGCTTCCCACATTGAACTCATTAATTAATCTTTAATTGGATGCATGTCCACTCATTACTCACAAGGGACAATTTAAATTGATTTACAATATCTGATACTCTGTAGTACAAGAAAAAATGCATATTTAATTCAGTCTGTTAAAAACAATTTTTATTAAATTTAATAAGTTTTATAAATGATGGGGAAAACATGTTAATATCTTGATGCAGCATTTTTTTTAAATAATGTTACTTCAAGACTCTTAGATTTGCAGGGACTATCTACCAAAAACCCTTTTCTAATACTTGGTGATTTTTTGAGTTTTAATGGGTAGTTTTAAGCTGTAATTCACATTTTTGTACAGATGTTCCAACCGGCAGTTCTAAATTCTGTCTCAAACCTACATGAACCCAAAATGACTAAGTCAATAAAAATGGAGAAAAAAATACCTGTAAAATACAGAAAAATTATCTAATCATGTTTAAAATACCAGGTGCACACCTTCATATGGTGAATTTTTATTAAACAAATCCATGAATAATTTCTGAGAACAGGTCCGGACAAAATCACGTCTACAGACAGGCGGACAGACAGACGGACATGCTGATTTTAATACACGCCCTTAGACTTCGTTTGGGGGTGGAGGGGGGTTATAATAAATTTCTGTTTTCTTTTTTGTACTTTTTTTTATCTTTGCATGGAAAAAAATAAAAATTGCAACACCTCAAATGTTTGATACAGACTTCCGAATATCCTAACACGCAGAATGAGTGGCCGCACCTAAATAAAGCTTGCAAATTATATAGTTTAAGAAATTTGAGAATTGATATATAAAATTACTGGGGGGGGGGGGGGTTTACTATCTATGAATCAAAGTATGTAGTGTGTGTGTGCCAGGGCTTGTCCTAAAAAAATGTGCCGTTCATAACTAAGAGACAAGACATCAATGTTTGTCACTTTAAAATAAAACAGTTGCAATGCCTGTTACAACATATGGTTGAGGACCAGTAATTTCAGCCACCTTAAGAAAGTTTTGCAACATCTTCGTAGTGCTAGGTAATGAAAGTCTTGAGAAGGTCAAATTTTTGGAGAGAAATGACGGATTTCCCGTTATTTCCCGATCATGACAGAGAGCACACGGAGGGTGTGACCGGTTGGCAGGGGATGCTCACACCTCCATGGCACCTGATTCAACCTCTGATGTCTTAGAGGTCCGTGTTTGCTCTGCTCCTATTTTGTAGAATTCAATGGACTTTTGAGCTTGAATACTGTGTGTTATCTCCACATATTTCATGAGTGATGCAATGCTATTAGCATCTATGATTTTCCAATTAGATATATCCAAAAATAAGGACAATTTCATGTGGGGAAATTAATAAGAATTTATTAAGATTTACTAGAATTACTTAGTTATTCCAGTTGTGTTTACAACCCTTAAAATTCCTTGTAATTCAACGAGGTGTACCCTAAACTTAAATAACACCCATTTCAAAGGTTCAAAGGTTGGTAAGCAACCTCCATAATATCTGCATAACTGTTCTTTCAATGTACAACCGAGATCATGGTAATCATGAATTTAACGGCATGCTATAAAACGAATTTTGATGTAGAATCTTGCCATATGGGATCTATTTTAGCAATTACAAATATGTGTTACAATGCTGTTAATAGAATCGCTATGATTATCGACAATTCAAGAAAAAGGTATGAAAGACTGTTAATCAGTATATTCTTCAGGATTTTGTACACTCATAGGATCGTTGAAATTGTGGAAATGGGGATAAGAAAATACCTCTGGAAATCTGTTAGCAGGGAAATTGGTATTAAAATAAGCCTTGATATCCTGAGGATGTTCAGAAGTCTATATATCATTATCATAGATATGAGAGCGGAGGTAATGGATGAGGTTTAAGAATCCTTTATCAAAGCCCGCTTAAGTCACCGATTCAATAGTTACATAACCCATATGTTCATCTTGTAAGGTTCTGTTAAATGGCGATTTATTATTTAAAAGTTAGAACCTGTTCCTCCTAGATGTTGCTATATGACACCTTTTGAAACTGGGTTTTCTGAACGTACTAGCACTGATTCCGCAATTTCCAAATAGGTATTTTCTTCAAGCTATATCAAAATGAAGAATACTTATTCCCCTTCCTGGATAAGAGTACACTTCAAATTCTGTACCTATTGGAGCATATTTTCCCCTTTCTAATTATATATAATTAAAGACATAAAAGATGGCTGTCTAGTGATTTATTGACAGTGGAGTCTTGATTGCTGATGCTTAATCAAAATCAATTTGTCTTTACTTATTATGCTAGGGGATCATTTTTTGAAGGGAAAGAAGGTGCAGATCCACATTCTTTTTTTACCTTTTGGGTCAAGGTTGAACCAAGAAACAGAGGATTATTTATTTTGAGACAACAGTCATATATGACCTGCTTGTTATCGACTCCTCTAATGATCTGACTGGTTTGGATGGTTTAACAATCAACAGTGGTGGGGCATCATCTTTATTCGCTGGCTTAGGTATTACCCACCGGTAGCAACACTGCTGCAGTTTAGCTTGCAGATGCAGATCTTATACAGTTTGTTGGATAAAACTTGTTGCTGAATCAATATTTGTCAATCAAGTTCAGTGTAATCAATAAACATATGATTCATTGACATTAAATTCATGGCATCAGGCACAGCGTTGTTTGGCTTCCTGGGCTATGGATAATATAGCTCTGATCCCTCTAAACTGGGGTTGATAGCATGTGGCAAAATTCCTAATTGGTAAGGATGGTTAGACCCTTATGTCTGTATGTTCACACAGGTTGTCCAGAAGATATCTGCAATGTGCTTTATAATTAAAATTATATGAATATCTTCCAAGTCTAAGGTGTCATTAAAAGGGGACGCTAAACTTTCACAACTGGGTAGCAAATATAGAATTACATCATCAACATCAATGCAACAACATTAAGCAAATAAAGAGTAAACTTCCTAATCTAGAGTGACCCTGTAATTAGCAGACATACATAACAACCATACAAATCCTCATAATTTATGAAAAATTATTAGAGGACTCACATTGGCTAAATTGGAAAAATTCTATTAAAGAAATATCCATAAATCAGAGGTTAGCTATTTATTCCATTCCAAAAGAATAGAATGTCATATGTAAAAGTAACCCACTATTTGGAACATATAATTTTGTTGCAAATAGGGAAACGTCATACATACTCTTATTTAATAGGTACATGCAAAGTGTAATCAAACATGAAACGAAGTTGATACCTCGATGAAAATAAAAGCATATAAACTTTAAACCAAAGCAATAAAAAATATGGATAATTTCTACCCAAATTCACACATAGTAACTCCGTCCCAAAACAATGAACAATATGTGTAAATCTGACCCATAGGTTCATAAAAATCCTAAAACAAATAAAGATGTGCTACATAAGACGCCAATTAATTGTCGTAATGAGCAATAAACAATAGATAACTACGACACATTGGTATATATAAAATCTGAACAAAACAATATACAATATTGGTAACTCCGACCCATTGTACCAAGAAACTCTTTATTAACAATATGCCCAGACACTGGAACTTAGAAAATCTGTACCAAAACAATATGGGTACTCCGACCCAAAGTACCAATAAATTATGTAGTAAAACAATAAAAGATATGGGTAAATCAGATCAGTTGTTACCAATCACCTCTTTACCAAATCAATCAACAATGTGGGTAACTCAGAATCATTGGTACATAGAAATTCTGCATCAAAACAATAAACCACATGGGTGACTGTTCCAAAGGTCCATGTTAACTCCAAAGCAATAAACAAGAAGGTTAACTTTTCATTCATATAGAGACATATTGTTAATTGATAATACGTCGATATATATATATATATATAGAGAGAGAGAGAGAGATAAATAAATAATACATGTATATCTTAATGTCGAGTTGAAGTTCACAACAGGTGTATTCTTCTCCTCATGTAGAAGTTTTTGAATAAATTCTGATTCATATGAATACAAAGATAGGTCTGATAATAAGGGGCAAAATAATAAATAAACAATATGGGTAACTCCGACGCAACATGTACATGTACCAAATCAATAAATAATTTGGGTAACTCTGAACCAATAGGTAGAGATCTACTGTGTACCAAAACAATAATATGGGTAACTCCGACCAGTACATGTTCAATTTTTTTGTGTACCAAATCATAAACAATATAAGACTCTTCAACCCATTCGTACATTTTAACTATGCATCAAAATAGTAAACCAAGTGCACAAACAAAATCTGTACATTAACAATAATAGATAATCCAACAAAATAAGGGTGGAGAAGGGCTTATATATAGGCTATGCCTGCTGCCAATCCATTTATGTTTCAGTACATCATAAAATATGTTCAAATCAATCCAACAAAATACTACAGTACATAATCATATGTTCTATGTACAAACTCAATCTAAAATCTCAATGCAATATGCATAACTGATAGCAACAGGATACTTAAATATGCCCTCTGCCTCTGCCTGGTACACAGTGCACATTGCTCGACAAACCTGACTAACAGAAATAATCGAAAATGCCTAAAATTGGTACCTAGATGCCAATGGGGGAGGGGGCAGGTCTTAACAATACTGTTAGCTATACATGTTAAATGCAAGTACTTTCGAGCATGAAAATTATAATAGATAATTCTTCTTATGTATTGTTAGGCAAACATTGCCATTACTGGCCTTAGAAAATTAAACATAGGTGAATGAAAGCATTCCTTGTGTATGTGTTGCGAAGCAGCACCGGTGTACGCCATCTGGACCAAAACCGTACAAGTCGTTGAAACTCGGGATCCCCTGCTGTGAGGCTACAAAAAAACCCTTCATATATATATATATATATATATATATATATATAAATAGAGGAAAGGAAGCATTTGTGACTCTATTTATAGCAAGTGGAATATGAGCAGATATTGCGGCCGATCGAGCTGTTTTGAACTATGTTTACATTCGAAACGTATCATAAAAATATCTATTCCAGACATGTTTTATCCTTTCCTCTCCACCATTCACTCATAAATAAAAACGCTTCACTCTCTCTCTCTCTCTCTCTCTCTCTCTCCTCTTGGCAGAAAACAAAGAACAAAGGTAGGTTCCAACCCCGGACCACCACCCCCCTTTCTGGATCTCCCAGTGGAATATAAACGCTGTCAATATTTCATGTCAATTATTACTCACACGGCACATCGGACATTAACCTTGTTCATGAATAACGTCTAAAATATGGATTTTGAATTTTTATTTTCTATTTATTATATAATACAGGATTTTTGCATCTCTGTTATGAATACAGACACGTGTCCTAGAACGCCCCGGTTCACAATACTTTATTCAAATTTATCACACCCGTTGCTACGCCTTTCTGGAATATCGGTGTGCTATTCCTTTGAAGAATCTTGGATATCTTTTCAGTTATGATTTTTGTTCATGAATTTTTATTTTAATTTGTTCATGAATTTTTATTTTAATTGCAATTTTGTTTCATTAGGTATTTTATATCATTTAAAAAGTTATGATTATTTTTTTTTCATGCTGTAATGAATGCCAGAAATGATAAAATAATGACAGACAGAAATTTGAAAAATTCACTCCCCGGATCAACCCTCGACCAAACTTTGTAAACAAAATAAAAACATGCATTAAAAAACATATCCCAACTAAAACTATAACAATTCGTCCTAGAGATAAAGCATTCATGAATAATTCTATTAGAAAGCTAATGAGGAAAAGAAATCGTATACACAAGAAAGCAGTCAAAACTCAAAACCCTCATCATTGGGAACACTATCGTAATTTAAGAAACAAAGTCATTGATGAAATTAGAGTTTCTCGAGATAGACTCAACCAAAAACTTTCTGCCCAAATAGATAAATCTATACCCCCTGGAAAATGGTGGAGAATAGTTAAATCTTTGTCCAAACAAAATAATAAAGACAAACCACCACCACCTTTAAAGCCTCTTACCAAACTATACAATTATTCTCTTGCTACTGGTCAACTTCCAGACATTTGGAAAAATGCACAAATTACTCCTATCTATAAGAATAAAGGAAGTGCACATGATGTAAATTAACTATCGACCGATATCAATAACTTCAGTTGTATGTAAAATCTTAGAAAAAGTCATATTCAAGCATTTGTATAATTACTGTCTTGAAAATAATTTAATTAATAAATATCAATCTGGATTTCAACCCGGTGATTCCACAACTAATCAATTGCTAGACATTTATCATACAATAATATCTAGTCTTGATAAAGGTAAAGATATTAGATTTGTCTTCTGTGACATCTCCAAAGCATTTGATAGAGTGTGGCATAAAGGCATCCTTTATAAATTAAAATACTATGGTATTTCTGAACAGATAGTTAATTGGATCGAGAACTACTTGTCTGACAGAACCCAAAAGGTAGTTCTTGATGGCTTTTCATCAACCACTAGAGCTACCAATTCAGATGTCCCTCAAGGGTCAGTCCTTGGTCCCTTTTTATTCTTATTGTATATTAATGACATATCTGAAAAATTATCAAGTCCTGGAAGGCTTTTTGCAGATGACACATCCCTTTATGTCATAGTTGATGATGATATTCTTAACTCTGCAAACTTATTAACTAAGGATCTTGAAAAAATAAAACAGTGGTCTAATACATGGGCAATAGAATTCAATCCTAGTAAAACTGTTAATTTAGATTTTAGCAGGAAAAACTTTTGCCATCCAAAAATTAGATTTGGTGAAGATGGGCCTACTATTCAAAATGTTGAAGCACATACTCATTTAGGGATAAGATTTCAGCAGGATGGTAATTGGAGATCCCACATACTTGATATTCATTCCAAAGCCTGTAATCGATTAAATATCTTAAGCGGGATGCTTTGATAAAAATATATTTTGCTTTTATTCGTCCTGTTCTTGAATACTCAGACATTGTATGGGATAATTGTACTGATAGAGATGCAAAATTACTAGAAGATGTTCAAGTTGCAGCTGCACGAATAATAACAGGCTTAAGGACTAATTCATCAAGATCAAAACTTTATGAATATCTTGGCTGGATTAGCTCCCCAGTATTTGCAAGATTTATTACAACAATGCATTTTACCACATAATTCTTATCCTTTAAGGAATCAGGACAATCTTACATTTCATATTCCTCAAGCCAAAACGACTTCATTTATGAAAAGTTTCCTTCCTTCAACTATAAGACTTTGGAATGATTTACCCTTTAATATTCGAAACCTTTCTACACTTTCATCATTCAAGACTGCCATAAAGAATATATACTGCTTAAAACCTAAGAAATATTACAACTATGGAAGTCGTAAAATGAATATATTACATTGCCAATTGCGAAATAATGCTAGTAATTTAAATGCTGATTTATTTAATCATTTTTTAAGGGAAGATCAAAATTGTGACATGTGCGGATATAGCTCTGAAACATCATTTCACTTTTTCATGAAATGTCCAAAATATTGTGTACAAAGGCAAAACCTTATGCAAAACTTTAATACTTTGCAATTACCAATACCTATATCCTTACAACTTATTTTGAATGGAGACAATAATCTTACTTACAACCAAAATATTGCCGTATTTAAAATTGTTCAAGAATTTATTGCATCTACAAAGAGATTTGCATGATATTTATTCTTCTTCTTTTTTTTATTTTGTCAAACCACAGAACCAACATTTATTTATGTGTTCTTATTAACTTTCACATTTATACTTGTATTATTATAATTATCAGTCATATACGTTAAATGCAAACTTATATAGTATCATCAGCTCATTTATATTTTTTTTTCCTTACTTATTTTGTCTTCTTTATATATGTGAATATGTATATATATATATATATATATATATATATATATATATATATATATATATATATATATATATATATATATATATATATATATATATATATATATATATATATATATATATATATATATATATATATATATATCTTTAGAATATACACATGTATATATTTTTTCAATGTTATGTAATTAATATATACTTGTAACATGTATGACCTGACCTGTATTGTGGAGAGGACTTATATAGGCAGTGCCTGCTGTCCAATCCAGTTATGTTTAATCATAATAAAAATATTGTTTAAATTAGATTAACCCTCGACCAAAATTATATGGAGGGTAATCGTGTTAAAAAATCCAGACCTGTATGTTTGTAAACCTGAACATGCAATCGTATCAGTTTCATAGTCTACACATGTAAGTAGGTAATTCCCATACCTTAGCATGTAAATTCGAACATACAACTGTGTCGACTTAGAGTTTATACTTTGAATGTGTGTATTTTTGATGATGTAAACTTTGCTTCTCTGGCATGGATACTTCAAAATTTACTCCAATTTTGACCCGTTTGATATCATACTTGTACATTTCGTCTGACACTTGAATGTGTTGTTAGTAAATCTACCATCTCTCTACATGTTTTCCGGTATCTATACAGTCGCACTCTGAATGAAACACAAAGACAATTTACAAGTCTACAAATGTACAGTCTGTGGAATTTGTGGAATTTTGAAAATGAGAAACTTGGATGACTATCAGTGCCACAATTCTTTTTTTAATGATTTTATTTACTATTTTTTCCCTAACTTTTTGTTTTTCCAATTTTATATAAATAAATTTATTTCTAACGTCTATTTTATATTTTGCATTTTTTTAAATTAATTTAATTTTATTTTGACAATTTTGCATACTTTCTAAATTTCAATCTATCTCACAATCAAAATTATGTTATACTTTGTCTACCTTAATTCTAATCTTAATGGTACAATATAAACAGAAACAAAAGAGGGAAACTGATACAACTGCATGTTGTGTATTTACAAGCTTACAAGTCTGGATATTTTGGACACGATTGCCCTTAAGGGTGAATTTTAAAAAAAATGAGCAAACGCATATTTATCAACTCACACTAAAAATACAGCCAATGAAAACAGATTTCTATGTTTCAGCATATGTCTTAAGATAGTGTCTAAATACCTGCCAAATATCTCATTGATGTCTCAATTAACAAAAAAGTTATGCCCAAAATAATGCTAAAATTATCAGGAGTGCAACACCTTTTTGTGACATTTTGAAATTTCAATGTTTTTTGGAGATCTGTGAAATAAATAACAATGCTTTATGTTGAAAATAAAGACTTTCCTGATAATATTTAAAGTATTGAGCTTTAAAGAGTGGGGTCTGTCAGCTGTCATCCGCAACTGTACTCGGCAATGCTGGTACCGGACATCCATGACTGTACCTGCACACTAATATCAAACACGGAATGTCAGAGCAAGATTTTCCGGATTGTTCAACTTATTAAACTATGTTGTTAAGTACGGATTGTTTTTTGAATGAAAAATATGAAATGTGTTAAAATGTCTGATTTCAAATAAATCTACTTTATGGAAGGCTGTGATCGCCAAAAGGTAACGATAGCTGGCTTAGTGAAGATATCAAGGAAAAATATATGTTAACTTGACTATGCCTAAATCTATTGTATGGATCGCTATAATATCTAAAAAGTATCATTTACTACAGCGTTTTTCTATGACTGTATACTATACCTGTGCCTGATTAATGTTCAACATCTGCGACTGTAACTGTGCAGTACATATACACTACCACTGACTCAACCCGCACTTGATTAATAACATCCACGACACGAAATTCTGTGGATTTTCTCCGGTATAGATTTAGACTGAATTCAATCAAAGCGCAATTAACGCTAATCTTTATATAACCAATGAGACTGATACCGAATCAAACGATGTAAGCAGTGATTAGGGAAGGATCTAAAACTTTTACAGATTTAAAATTAAAGCTTTAAAACTTTATGTTCAGAGAACAATATCAGTTAGGTCTTTCATTTTTTTTATTGGGGAGGGCATGATTATAATACCCTACGTGCTCAATAATAATGATGAATTTAAAATGAAACATGCTAGTATAATTATAGAAAATAAACGAGTAAACAATTAACAAAGTAAAATAAAAAAGGAAATTATTATAAATGTTGGAATTAATTTGTAATCCATAATTTTATCTTAGAAAGTATAAGTATGTCACAATATTATTAACTTCATTTCATTGACCACGCAAGTAGTGTCAATGAAAAACTCTGGGTTTTTTGTTCATAAATATATGCCTTACGATATATACGGGTGGAATGGGCTGATCCACGTGTTTTCAATGTGTTTTCAAACATCTCGAGTGCATCCCAGGAAGTAGCCCTGAAAAAGAATAGTTCCTGTCAAAAACCTTTATTTATTTATTCATAAAGTACGTAAATTTTACTAGACACAGGTATCAAAGTTCTAAAAATAGACTGGAAGAAAATCAAAAAAAAAAAATTCTCAAAAGAAATAAGAAAAATTTTTTTTATATGCATGGAACTACAAATGACATCTTGACCTGGTCGATTACCGCGGTGTGATACCTGAAATATGCAGGGTATGGTATCAAAATAATTGATCATCTTAAAGGAAATGAATGCTATAATTTTCAATAACATCCGAAGAAAATATTTGTAAAAGTAAATATTTTTTATTCAATTAACAATGGCTATTTCCATTCTTATGTCGATACGATATATCTTGGTGAACTTGAGATAAAAGATACCACAGAGTCTGACACATCTGTTTCATATTTGGATATTTTACTTGAAAAAGACGTTAATGGTAATCTAACAAGCAAGCTTTGTGATAAACGTGATGACTTTAACTTTTCAATCGTCAACTTCCCTTATTTATGCAGCAATATACCTGTACCTTCATCACCTGCATACGGGGTATATATCTCTCAGTTGATTCGATACGCAAAAGCATGTTCTATGTATGTACAATTTCTAAAACGATGTAAATTATTGACAAATAAGTTGATGAAACACGAATATATCAGCTGTCTCGTTTAAAGGCATCATTTCGTAATTTCTATGGTCGTTACAATGACCTTGTCAGCAAATACAATTTATCATTGAGTCAAATGCTGACTGACGTTTTTCATACTAATTGTTAGGCCATTATTTACACACTGAATTGTCGGAGGATTTTTCTGTTATTTCCCAATCATGACAAGGAGCACACGGCGGGTATGACCGGTCGACAGGGGATGCTCACTCCTCCACTGGTACCTGATCCCACCTCTAATGTTTGGAGGTCCGTGTTTGCTCTGCTCCTATTTTGTATTGTTTAATGGACTTTTGAGCTTGAATCCTGTTCGTTATCACCATATATTTCACCCACCTCTATAAGATTCTGCAATCAACTGTCTGGAATCAATCTATAGGGAATATCGGTGAATAGCGTTAATAGCACCTTTATTGAGTTCAGCTCAAAGGAAATCGTAAGGAATTTCTTGGGATGCAACGTCCACAACTGTACCTGTCCTGACAACTCTAGAATTTTACACCATGACTGTACTTGTGCCTTATAAACAACATCCACGACTGCACTTGTCCATTACACACACTTTATTCTACATCTATGACTGTACCTGTGCCTTATAAACAACATCCATGTCTGTACCTGTGCATGTATACACACTTTATTCTACATCCATGATTGTACCTGTGTCTTATAAACAACATCCATGTCTGTACCTGTGCATGTATACACACTTTATTCTACATCCATGATTGTACCTGTGTCTTATAAACAACATCCATGTCTGTACCTGTGCCTGGATACACACTTTGTTCTACATCCATGACTGTACCTGTGCCTTATAAAGAACATCCAGGACTGTACCTGTGCAGTATACACACTTTACTCTACATCCATGACTGTACCTGTGCCTTATAAACAACATCCATGTTTATAAGGCACAGTTACAGTCAGGGATGTAGAATAAAGTGTAAGTACTGGACAGGTACACTCAGGGATGTTGTTTATAAGGCACAGGTACAGTCATTAACTTAAATAGTTAAATTTAGTAAGTTAATCTAAGTTGACCGTACAAAAATCAATGAATAAGTCGCGGAAATCTCGGAACTGAAAGTGACGTCATCAAAACGATTTGTCTATTTTTTTTTTAATGTTCTATGAGACGTAAAAGTTTCATGAAAATACAGCAAGCCATTTCCGAGAACTTGCAGGCACAAAATCGGAAAGAAAAAAAATAATATTCACGGCCGTAGGAATCGGGGTGGGGGCACGGGGATATATGTAGAATACTACAGAAAACATTGTTACTGTATGCTTTTGTCCACTCACTAAAAACGTCTGATGACCTTTTTATTTTTTTTTTATTTTTATTTTTTTATTTATTTATTTAATTTTTTTTTTTTTTGCTTCTCAAGGAATTTTTAGTAGTTGATAGTGCCGCAACTGAATATGTATGGCTGTGCCCCCCCCCCCCCCCCCCCACTCGCAAGCTAAAATTGTGTATGGCTGTGGAAAAGAAACTTTTGAATAATGCTATCCACTGTTTTTTTCCTCTCCATATCGTGCGGACATCACAGTCGCAGTTAACATATATGTTTTATAGATTTGCATAAGAAAGGTTTGTGTGATGCATTAAGTTAAATATTACTTTATTTTTTCTTTTTTTTTCATAGTGAATCATGATACCCAACAACATATTTGTCACATTTTTCAGAACTGCTAAAAAGCAAATATGGTATTATAGAGTTATTACATGCACAAAAATATGTTTCTAAAAATATATGGTCTCAAATGAAAAGAGCAAAACTTTAATTCCCTTTTGTTTGTCTAGGCATAATTATTTAGCTGAACTTAAAGTATTTTAACCACTGCAATACTTCGGGGTAATTTTTACACAGTGTACTTGTTCGCTCATTAGGTCACCTGAGTCACTCAGGTTACCTATTGCTATCCGTTTTTGTCTGTCGCCGTGCGTCGTGTGTTAACATTTGAACATTTTTAGCCTCTTCTCTGCAATCGCTCAACCAATTTCAACCAAATAAGGCTTATAGTAACTATGTGTGAAGGGAAACAAAAATTGTGAATTTCATGGTCGCTGCTCCCCTGGTGCCTGAGGGGTGGGGCTAAAACCACCAAAATTAATGCAATCTTTAAAATTCTTCTTCTTTACTTCTAGACATCAAGCAGTCAATTTGTTGAAATGATTGTTATAAGCATTGAGCCCTCTAAAAAAACTGTGAAATTCATGGCCCTAGGGTCAGGGGTTCTGGTGCTAGGGTGGGGCTATATAGATCACATAGTGAAAGTGCATTATTTCTTTGAAAATCTTCTTCTCTGCTCATGGGTATTAAATAAACTAAGAACATAGTTATGGTAAACATGGCCGCCTTTTCAGAAATTGTGAAATTCATGGCCCAAGGGTCAGGGGTTCAGGTGTTAGGACGGGGCTTTATTGATTATATAGTAAAATTGCATTAATTCTTTGAAAATTTTCTCCTCTGCTTCTGGGTATTAAATAAATTAATTCAGTGCATAGTTATGACGAGCATGGTTGTTTCTTCCAAAATTGTGAATTTCAAGGCCCCAGGGTCAGGGGTTCTGGTGTTATGGCGGGGCTCTATTGATAAGATAGTGAAAATGCATTTATTTTTTGAAAATCTTCTTTTCTGCTCCTGGATATTAAATAAACTAAATACATAGTTATGATGAGCAAGGCTGCTCCTCAGAAATTATGAATTTCATGACCCAAGGGTAAGGGGTTCTGGTGTTAGGGCGGGGCTCTATTGATAATTTAGAGAAAATGCATAATTCTTTCAAAATCTTCTTCTCTGCTCTTGGGTATTATTCAAACAAACAAATTGCATGGTTTTGATAAGGAGAATGCCTCTTCCAAAATTGTGAAATTCATGGCCCCTGGGTCAGGGGTTCTGGTGAAGGAGGGGGGGGGTGAAAATGCATAATTTCCTTCAAAATATTTTTTCTACTACTGGTTATAAAGCAAAGAAACAAGTGTATAGTTATGACAAGCAAGGGTGCTTCTTCCAGAATTGAGTTCATGGCCCCTTGGTCAGATGTTCTGGGGTAAGGGTGTGACTTTATTTATTCAATGATATAGTGGAAAAGCATTTCAAAATCTTCATTGCTTCTGGGCATATTCGAGGCAAACCGAGTAAAAGTTTTAATATGCAAGGGTATTTTTACCAGAATTTTGAACACCTGGACCATTTAGTCAAGTGTTCTGGTCCTGGCCAGGGCTCTATTAATTTGTATTCTGTGAGCAAAGTTATTCCCCTTTGCAAATCACCTTTGATAATTAATCGCTGTAAATAAATGTATTTGAAAGGTTAATTGAATAAGAGAATTATGCAAGAATATTTATTATATAATACAAAAATTACTTTCATAGTTTTAATGATCAGGTAGACTTGGAAATAATAGATAAAAAAAATGTCACAAAATAACTTATCTTTTTAAATGTTCTTCAAACGCCAAGAGAAGCCAATGTGAGAAGTAATAATATGGGGTTAAAAAATAGACATTTTGATAGTCTGTATGGTAATAGTGATAAATGTAGGACAGATAGATACTAGACCAATTATTTTGTTGATGCTAATCATACTATTTTTCTTGCTTTTGGGCAACAAAGCTTCATTTATCAGTATATGGATCCTCTAAATTGTTGTATTGTACTCAGGTGACCGTTATGGCCCTTGGGCCTGTTGTTGATAATCAAGGTTAATCTCTATTTCTTTGCTGACTGTTTAGATTGGTGCCTTTAAAAAATGCACTTCAAAAACATGATAAAACTGTTTTCCCACTGCAAACTTTTCTAATATTCTTACTAAAGTCTCATCATTTCGAGATTTCGAATATAAAAAGACCATAGTAGCCCCTCACCCTACCCCAGCACCCCGCAAATGTTTAAGAAGATACCTGCAGCTGTAGCTTTATATTTAGCATGGAAATTTTCATTAAAAACCACTTGTCTTCCCCACTGTAATATATTCAAACTCTCCACGTTTTTTTTTTTTTCTTCTTCTTCTTTTTGCTGAAAACATGTGAGAAAACACCTCCCACATAATGCATACAATTTTCGATTTTTTAGTTGCTTTTATTTGTCAAACTTTTTTCTATACTGGTCATTTCTTCCTGCATGGTTTGCCCACTTCTTTCAAAAACCATGATATGTGTTTATTCTCAGCACACAAACAAGGGTAAAAAAAAATTCTTTCAACTTAAAGGGGTGTGGGTTGCTTCAATATGCTAAAAACACACTGAGAAATGAAAACGTACAAAAGTATAAGACTACAATTATCTTGAAATATGAATTCTGAACATTCTTTTTCATGATCAATGGATTGATATGAATTTGATGTGTTGTTCTTATGAACAGTATTAAAGAAATTCGGTGAAAAATGTTTAATGAACATTCCTTTATTTACAAATTCAAGAAATTTTTCCTAAAATGCACTTTTTTAACAACATAGTTATGGCTAAAATACCTACCTCCAACATTGAAGATTAAACTAATGAACACATTCAGCATTTTTTTTTTTAAATTGCAACTGCATTTTATTGTATATTCTGTTAAGTAGGTTTGATCCTCAGCTTTTGAGCAGATTTTTGTCTGGACCTTTATTTCTAAATTTCATGGTATTTCTAGTTCAATAAAACTGGTTTCTGTAATGTCAATTTATATTTATATATATATATATATATATATATATATATATATATATATATATATATATATATATATATATATATATATATATATATATATATATATATATATAGAATTAAGAACCCACACTTAAATTTTCATACAGTAAAGCATAATAGAAAAACTTTATTTATGGCGGAAGGGTTTTTAGAAGAAATTTATTGTAACGGGATGGCGCTCAATAACAATATTACTTGGATACAAGGTCATTTTCAATATCCAAAAGTTTACTATTGTTTACTATTGTATTTCACTTAACGTGTGTGGAGTCTCAGACAGACCATTTGTTTGACTAACCTACATGCATAAAGATTTACTACATACAATAATTTAAAAACTGGTCATTTTCAAAATCCACTTGGGTCAACCCTTGCCCTTCAGAGAGAAAAATACCTGCCTATATGTTGGTAAGTTGAATTTCTCATGAAATATTTGCCAAACAAAAATCTCAAGACAGGATTACACGGTGTAAAAAAGAAAATGGAAAATCGTAAACTTGGAATGAAAGTAAACGTCGGAAATTACAGTAAAACGGATTGCACAAGTGTCGGATTATACAGTTCTCACTGTATTACATGTGTTCGTTCTGCTTTCACTTTACATACGATGACATAAAAGGTTATTAGTTTTAGAACAGGTAATAACTTCAGGTAGTAAAGTTAAGATACATTAAATACGATTAGAATACTCAAAGAAAAATATCATTTGAATAAACAGATTTATATGATACGATTTTTATTTTAAACACAAATGTAAGATCGAAACTTCAAACGATTCAACTTTACATTATCAATTTTCTTGTCGCAGTTTGGATTCTTATTTTCCATGCAGGCTGCACATAAAGTTATTTTGTGTCGTGAGATATCTTTTGATGGTTCTGTATTATACAATGATTTATTAATCATGAATTTTATCATCGTTATATGATAGACATACCAAATACATCGTGAAAATTTAGAAAAAATAGCCGTAATTTTAGCTTTAATTTAATATTTTTTTAAACCATCTAAAAAGTTACGTCATAGACCCGAGCTTTTAATTTTCATTTCTGAATACCGAGAAGACAGAAGATCTGTGCTTTTAAAAATTCATGACCTCTAAAAAAAACTTGATATATTTTTAATGCCAGAAAAATGACATTTTGTGAGTGCAAAAAGGTAAAATAAATTGATTATGCGAAGTAATTTGAAATTTTCCTTTGTCACAAATTTCAGTGAAATATATGGAGATAACGAACAGTATTCAAGCTCGAAAGTCCATTAAACAAAACAAAATAGGAGAAGAGCAAACACGGACCTCCACAGCATCAGAGGTGGGATCAGGTGCCATGGAGGAGTGAGCATCCCCTGTCGACCAGTCGAACCCGCCGTGCGCTCCTTGTCATGATCGGGAAATAACAGAAAAATCCGTCGACAATTCAGTGTGTAAATAATGGTCTAACAATTAGTATGAAAAACGTCAGTCAGCATCTGACTCAATGATAAATTGTATTTGCTGACAAAGTTCGACATAATGAATTTAAACGAGACAGCTGATATTCTTGTTTCATCAACTCGTTTGTCAATAATTTACTTCGTTTGAGAAATTGTACATACATAGAGCATGCTCTTGCGTATCGAATCAACTGAGAGATATAAATCCCGTATGCAGGTGATGAAGGTATATTTCTGCAGAAGTAAGGGAAGTTGACGATTGAAAAGTTAAAGTCATAATGTTTATCATAAAGCTTGGTTTTTAGATTACCATTAACGTCTTTTTCAAGTAAAATATCCAAATATGATACAGATGTATCAGACTCTGTGGTATCTCTTATCTCAAGCTCACCAAAATATATCGTATCGACATAAGAATGGAAATAACCATTGTTAATTGACAATACGTCGTCGATATATCTAAATGTCGGACTGTGTCTATTCAAGATAGAATAAGACTGTATTAAGTTCCACAAAGATGCATATTGACCCCTTTGTGTTGATTTTTAATTAAAATATATTTGGAAAAAAATACCTATAACTTTTCGTAGCAGGATACAACCTCCTTAAGTTGTCGTCTGTTTTACAAGATATTTCCCAACTTTAAATTCATAAATTCAATTCACCAAACATCAAGAGACGTGAAAGAACGGTTAAAAAAAACACTCAATTAAGTCAATAGATATTTTAACAGTTTTTTTTTTTTCTAAATTCTTTACAATATCAATATTGTTCTAATGTTTAAATATATCAAACAGAATATCAAGTGTCATCATTTACGCAATTAAACGACAATGGGCAAACAAGGCGTGCATAACTCCTGTAGCTTCAAATGCACTCAAATGCAATTTGTGAACTAAGTATTTAGAGCAAAGCTTTATGTATGAAATGTAAGATAACAAAAATTAAGCTCAAAAGTCTATTAAAACAATAAAATCGAAAGCAGAGCAAACAAGGACTTCTAAAAGCATCATGGGTGGGATCATGTGCCATGGAGGAGTAAGCATCCCAAGTCTACCGGTCACACCCGCTGTGTTCTCCTTGTCATGTTCGTTCAAACGAAAAACAATCTGTAGACAATACATAATCTGGCCTAACAATTTGTATGAAAAACGTGAGTCAGCACTTAATTAATAGATTGTTTTTGCTGACTAGGTCATTGTATCGACCATAGAATTTGCGAAATGTTGACTTTAAATAATACTGTTCATATCCTTGTTTAAACAACTTTTTTGTAAATAGCTTGCCTCGTTTTAGAAATTGACCGTATTAAAAGGATTTAAAAAAACATAGAATTATGACATACAAAATTCTTCTTTGGAAAACTTTTCTCCGCAAAAATTATTCTATGGTTAAAATTTAAAGATTTCTTAGGATTTGAACCCATGTGATAAAAATTCTGAGTTTCCATTGTCTTCTTAGAGATTGACACTCTAGCCACTACAACTCATAACAAGTGATGGCAATTAATCTTGTTTGTGAATTAACCCTTGAAAAGTTGGACTTAAATATTTTTTCCTAAAGATACGAATTGTCTTATAAAGTAGAAACCCACTCAAAGACCCACTTACATAGAAAAGAATATAAAAGTATGAAGAATTACCAATTTTCCCTTTTTGGTGCATGCTAGTTCACAGACGAATGATTCTAACACTTGTGAGATCGTTGCAAATTCTGGAGATTTTACATAAAACACACTTAAATGCAAACTGAATTATGAGGGAAAATCGTGTTCAGATTTTATTTTTACTCTCCCTTTTGTTGAACAATAGGCATTTTCTCGTCTCACCAACTCATTTTCATTACGCCTAAAATCTTTTGTCTTAGTTTGATTGTTGATTTGACAAAACAAGAACATTAGGTTTTAAATGTTGAGGATCATTATTGCATAATCTTTCTTCTGTGAAAAATTTATAGTTGTAATTATTTTAATTATCAATTGTTTCGATGGCCTACATAGATCTTTCTTAGGTTCCACAAACTTATTACTTCGATACAGGCGAAGAAAATATTTCATATTATTGATTGTCAACTGATCTAGGTCAGATTGAAATGATTTTTTTTCTGTCTGGGTAATTATTATTATTAATTGTTATATTTCATTTTCTCCAAGTTTTACATCTATTTTTTTTTTATTTATTCAGGAAATATGTCTTGTATAATCACATATTAACTTTAATTATTGGTGTTTTATTAAAGAAAAATTAAGGACCGGTATCTAAAACAATTCCACATAAAAGTTTCTAAGTAAATATGTGTACCATAGTAAACTTCGATAAACTATAGTAAATCAAAGAAAATTTTTGTTAGGGTTTACTTGTATGTTTGAACAATGTCACATCAAAATGCATTTTTCGTCATAGATATGGTGTTTTGGTTAAATAAATAAAACTTTAATGGTTGAACTTCTTAGACTAGAGAAAGTTAATAAAATAGATAAGGTCAACGCGCGTGCAAAATGGTCTTATTGTTTGTTCACCGATTTGAATGTTGGTCTACAATGCGTATTTAAGGTTAATGTCTACAATGGCAAAATATGTTTGACTTCCCTTTGTAAGGCAATTTTATTAGTCCGAAATATTTAGAGTCTAGAACAAACAAACAAACGAAAAAAAGAATTCTTCATAAAATGATAAATGGAATAGCAAACTGAAGCATTTGATTAACATTGATTAACAGCTTTCAAAAAGGAATTAGTATGATTGGTTTACAAACTCGATTTACCCACTTTTGACCATTTACTAATCATAAAACGTAGTTCAAACATGCTTGATAATAGCGATAATTTAGCTGTATTTAAATATTGAATTGTGATAAATCATCTACCAAGGCGAAAAGCTTTCTCCAATCTGGAGAAAAAAGACGGCATATTTATATTTCACTTTAATTGGACAATATTTTTTAGAAAGATTTGAATTCTATCCTTTTATGTGAGTTTTGGTTAACCGTCGAATTATGACCCAGACTGTTTCGATTTTAGGACAATGAATTTTACAATATTAAAAGATTCTACGTACGATGTACATATTAAGCTTCAACTTATTAAATCTATGAATGCTCTTGCATGTTTAGAAATATAATATAAAAATATTTAAATTTGATTTCATTTCATTCCATTTTCCCCTTATCATATTAATCCATAAATATTGCTTTTATGAAATATAAGATATCGAACATTATTCAAGTTCAGAAGTACATTGAAACAATACAAATTTGGAGCAGAGCAAACACAGACCTCTAAAAACATCCAAGATGGGATCAGGTGCCATGGAGGAGTAAGTATCCCCTGTTGACCGGTCACATCCGCAGTGTATTCCTTGTGATGATCGGGCAAACGGAAAAATCTGTAGACAATTCAGCGTGAAAATAATGGCCTAAAAAGTATGAAGAACGTGAGTCAACATTCGACTTAATGATAGATTGTATTTGCTGACAAGGTCATTGTAGAATTTGCGAAATGTTGACTTAAAAAGAGACTGTTGATATTCTTGTTTCATTAACTTGTTTGTCAAAAGTTTGCCTCGTTTTAGAAATTGTTCGTACGTTGAGCACGCTCTTGCGTTTCTTGGGAAGATGGTGACAGAAAAGTTGATGCCATCATGTTTATCATAGTGGTGTTGCTAGGTTACCATTAACGCTTTTTTCTAGTAAAATATTTCAGTATGAAACAGATGTGTCAGACTCTGTAGTATCTTTTATTTCAGTTCAAAGGTTCAAAGGGAAACACCAATAAACGTAAGAATGAAAATGAATATTGTTATTAAAAACTGTATTTTTCAAATCATATCTGGCAATTAAATGAAAAAAGAGACAGTTTAGGAGCAGATTGACTATAGTACAAATCAAAAGAAAACGTTTTAGAATTAATTTGATCTAACGGTCTAATTAATGGTACTGTATTTTTTTTTATTGATTCAGAAAATAAACTTTTAATAGTTATGATGAAGAGTATATAAGGAAGTTTTTCTGTAGTCAAAAGCCATTCCTAAACCTATTTTTGAATATACTTGTTTACTTAAATATCAAGAATGACATTTCTTGCCAAAGAATCGGCAAGAATATCAAATATATTTTTCCGGTAACCCCGAAAGATAATATGATATTTTAATACACAATATGTTAAAGTTAGTTAAAAATGATATGAGTATTTATTAATTAATAACAAAATTTTATTTTCGCTTCCTTATCACGAAATGATAGAAATATATTTTTCTATAAACCTATGACAACGGAACCTTGCTAAAACCAACATTTCCTTAAATGCCTGAAGTGCCAAGCACAACTCAATGAGCTAGTCAATCGAATGTTGTGAACTTTAAAAGATATACTTATAAACTATCAAACCAATACATTGGTTCAATAAAATTAAGTTCTGAAATATAGGTCTGTGATACTCAAGAATGTTCAAGAACAGTTATATAAACAATATAAAAAATATTTTGTGTCTCCAGCTATTTTGAGAACGAATTTGTTGTTAACATTCTCAAATTACTCTTTGTTAGAAAAATTGGAATATTTTCTCCTTGAGTGGGTTTAGATGATTAGAGTATTTAAATAAAATATGCAGATAACGAACAGTATTCAAGCTCACACTTACATTCAAACAATACAAATCAGTAGCAGAGCAAACACGGACCTCTAAAACATAAGAGGTAGGATCAAGTGCATGAAGGAGTGAGCATCCCCTGCCGACAGGAATTAGTATGAAAACCTCAGTCAGCATTTAACTTAATGATAGATTTTATTTGCTGACAATGTCATTGTATCAACCATAGAACTTGAGAACGATGACTTTAAACGAGACTGTTGATATTCTTGTTTCAACAACTTGTTTGTCAATAGCTTGCCTCGATTTAGAAATTGTTCCTACGTAGAGCATGCTCTTGCGTATCGAATCAACGTTAACAGAAGACATAAACCCCAATATGCAGGTGATAAGGGTATATTGCTACATAAGTAAGTGAAGTTGACGATTGAAAAGTCGAAGTCTTTTATCCCGTTTATCATAAAGCTTTGTTGTTAGGTTACTATAAACTTTTTATTCTAGTAAAATATCCAAATATGAAATAGATGTGACAGACTCTGTAATATCTTTTATTAGCTCACTGGGATATATCGAGTCGACATATGAATTGAGGTAATTATTGTTAATTGAGAATACTTCGTCGATATGTCGATAAATGTCGATTTGAAGGCCACGGCAAGTGTTTAAGAATCCTGAATTTGCCTTGACACTATCTTTGGAGCTATAAATCACCAAGCAGCACTAAGATTTTTGATACGTATATACTAAACGAAAGGTACTTGAACAAAACCTCTTTAGTAAATAAATAATAAACTCATCTGTGCCTTTCTCAATATCATAGATAAGTTGTCCAAAGTCATAACCTAGGTTACCTTACTATTACAGAATTACAGTTATCTTAATTGATCTAATATCTCTGTCATCTAGCTAAAAAATAATCTGCAAATTCTTACGGCTTGAATGTTGCTTAAATGTAATCGATTAAAGAATTCATTGTACCCTTTTGTGTAGAGTATGAAATAATGACCATTCAATTCTAACATAAAAGGTTCATTGTCGAAATTTTCTCAGACATGTGACGTTTACCTTATACGAATAACAATGGTTAAGAATGACGAAAGAACTCTTGGTCCCTACCAATCTCTGTGCCAAGAATGACCTACTTGTCTTCAATACACAGTAGAAAGGCATAGTGTTAAGATTTGTTTTCCATACCAAGACCTTCAGAAGATTATACTTATTACTGCAAACTTGAATCAGTCGAGATAATGTTTGATCAATGCCATGATATATCTAACCCTCAAGACTAAAATTGCATAGATTAAATACCTATATTTTTGTATTGATAAAAATTTTACATTTCAACCTCAGCTAAACTTTGTGCAAATGACAATGATGCAAGATTGTTACAAAACCTTTGTTACGAACAACTTCTGTCTGTATTATAATTGTATAATTTTAATCTTAATGTGATATTTTATACTGTATGAAATTCACGTCGTTCAAATGTCCTTAGCACAACGTCAACATATCTCATATCAAATGCTACCACTGTACCAAGCATAATTCTTTTTGTAATTTCTAAGTTTCAAATGTCCAGACCAGAATTCCTGTCCTCTTTTTCTTAGTCAGATGTTATGTTCAATAATAGTTTTTAAAAAAAACATAGCTTTTATTGACATCAATCTGAAAATACCAGTTCGTAATCGATAAAATGGAAATCAAAGTATCAATGCTTATAAATATGCAGTTTAATCTTAATATGTACATTTGCAATCAAGTTTCAAGTACAAAAATAAAGCAATTTAATGAAACACATTTGGAGGACATAAGTAGAACGAACGTCCTTGATTAAAAAAAAGCGACGTGGCTTCAAATTTCATCGACAAGTTGATATAACGACTTTCTTCTAATATTCTTCAATCCCTGTGCAAGTGCGTCATAGAGAAAGATGTACTGCGCCTATAGTTTTAATTAAAATTAAGAATTAAGAATAACTTGGAAGGAACGCTTATTCATCTATAAATGTTTAATGCCAAAAAACTTTTTTTTAAATGTCATTTTATATATAATGTGTCCTTTGCCGTGTTGGAGACACAATTATTATGATTTCTACACCTTCCATTATACATTTTTCTTTTTAATATTGATAATTAAATTATCTGCAAATCTTACCTTAGTTTGTATGGAATGTGCCCTTTGCTGTCTCAGTTTGGAGACACAGTTGATGATATCCACACTCTCTATTGTAGATCCTTCCTCCAACAAATAATCCAGAGCAATGAAGGTCCCTGTTCTCCCTATACCCGCACTGTAAAGTAAACATTACGTCATAAATTACGTCATAAATGTTTTGCTAAATGTCCTTGTTTAAAGAGGAGAATTTTATTACATACCGCATTTTCAGTATGTGACCAATTTAGCCCCACTCTGGAGCCCAAAGAATATAATTTTTATATTTTTTACTATAGTGCTGATGACTTGTTATTACAATGCATCCAATTGGCTGCTAAATGTCCATGAGTAAAGAAGTTTTTTCCAAAGGTGTAAAGTACTGTATACGGAATAATTTTTTCCCCGTGTTATTTTCGCCCTTTAAAACTTGCAAACAATTTTGCCTTGTTTTAAATTCGCCCAGTCACGGTTCTGTTTAAGAAATTATACCGTCTTGTTTGAATTTGCCCCATCGTGAATTCATGTCGTGTAGGGCGAAAGGGGCAAAAATAAAACGGGGGCGAGAATTTCCCTCTATACAGTATTTTTAATTTTTGATTAATTAAACCTAACCCAACAGACTGGAAACATGTTACTATGGGGAATGAATTTCAAAATTTCAGTAAAAGGTTAAAAACAAAAATTATAATTTGAAAACGGCATCGTAGAAGAGCAAAGAACATACATGTTTGTCACCTGAGTCACGCAGGAGGAGATAATTATATACAGAGCACAATAATCTGTTTACTCTACATAGGATGAGCAATATAAACAATGTAAATTCAATTAAAATATGATTTTGCATTATACACAAAAATCAAATTATTTTCAAGAGCAGAATTACAATGGATTGTTTTAGCACTTATACACCCATTAATAATCTCCTTGCACTTTAATATGGAGGTTGCTTCATAAAAATATCACGTATCATCAATTGATTCTTAATATATATGAAAAGTAATACAAAAACCTGTTTACATTGTCGTAAATTGGTTCAAATATATTTTTCCACAAAATCCATTGTTTTTCAAAGTAAAACAGTATTGATTTCTTAATGGATATACACCTCTCAATATTGTGTTTCATTTTCAGATAGCTTAAAAAACCAGTAAAAAACAAGTATTTTTGATTGTAACAAACATGAAAAGATATATTGTTTTGTATATAGTAATATAAAGTTTTCAATTCTACTTCTTTAGTAAGAGGTATTTCACCTAAAATTATATTATGGACATTAAATCCAAATCTTTTTGAAATGGTTCTGTATATGTGTAAACTCAAATTCCTCCATAGAGATACAATATAGTCACAAAAGACAAACACATTGAGTATAGTTTCAGTGTCCTGAGTACAAAACTTACAAAAGTCAGTATTTTTTTATATTGATTTTCATAAGATAAAAATCTACAGGAAGGATCCTATGGATAATTCGCTATTATAACCACTGCACAGAGGAATCAGATGTAGTTTTAAAACAAACTTTTAAAACATCTTTTATACATATTTTAATCACTACATAGGGAGATAATCTACATTCCACATTGAAATTGCGATAAGAATTAAATCATTTTTGTTTATATAATTAAAAATACTTTTCGTACATTTTTAATTATGAAAAATATTTTCAAATAAAAAGGTAAATTTGGTTGATAATATTTTTTCAAAGATTTCCATCTATGGACTTACTTTTTAAAAACTTTGAAATAGCACAAACAGTGCTATTATTTTGCATGAAGCTTACATATGTAATGTTGAATTTTTCTTGGAAAATAGATTTTGATAGAAATTTGAAATCATCTGACAAAAAAATCTCCAATATTTTTAACTCTCATTTTATACCATGGCCAATTTTCTATAAAAATGTTCTTGTTAACTACTTTTATATTAGAATTATACCATACAGGAATAAAACAAGCCTTGTATTTCATATGTACATCATTATCTACATTTTTCAAAACATGTTGCAATAAAGTAAAAACTCACACCAAAATATATTGTTCTGAGGCATTATGATATCTAAACTCATAAATTAATAATTTTTGCAAATAAACTCCGAAATGGGTGAACCAGAATTCTTATTTACTCCTCGAACAATACACAAGATACAAGATGATGTCCGTAAACTGTATTTAGATTTCACTCGCATAGTAAGTATCGTACATTAAATTATAAGTCTACTTTCATTTTCTATAAACAGCCATGAAATAGCAACAAGAGGCCCAAGGGCCTTAACGGTCACCTGAGTATGATACAATAATTGAAAGGATGCATAGAGTATAATATGAACTGAAAGGTGAAGCTTTGTTGCCCAAAAGAAAAAAAAATAGGGTGATCATGATCAACAAAATAATTGGTCTTAATATTCATTAACAGATAATGAATTAGGTTCTAATCCGTTCCCCATTTATCACTATCACCATATGGTATATTAACAAATTATCAATGCTTCTGTACTACTTTAATCCCTTGTTGA
Organism: Saccostrea echinata; assembly: GCF_033153115.1. Taxonomy (NCBI): domain Eukaryota; kingdom Metazoa; phylum Mollusca; class Bivalvia; order Ostreida; family Ostreidae; genus Saccostrea; species Saccostrea echinata. Next base: position 4,742,427 of record NW_026889768.1, read on the forward strand.
AATCTCTTACATTGGCCTCTCTTGGTCTTTGATGAACATTTAATAAGACAAGTTATTTTTGTCTCAGTTTTATTTATCTACTACTTACAAGTCTATCTGATCATTAAAACAATGAAAGTACTTTTTGTATTATACAATAAAAGATTTTGCATAATTCTCTTATTCTATTTACCTTTCAAGTACATTATTTATAGTGATAAATTATCAAAAGTAAATGGCAAAGGGGAATAACTCCTCTCAGTAGAATACAAACTAATAGAGCCCTGGCCAGGACCAGAACACTTGACCAAATGGTCCAGATGTTTAAATATCTGGTAAAAATCATCTTTCTTATAAAAATTTTTACTCTATTTACCTCAGATATGCCCAGGTGCGGAGAAGATTTTTAAAGAAATAATTCATTTTTACTACAGATTCACTATATTGTCAATAGAGCCCCCCCCCCCCCCCCCCCGCAAAAAAAAAACACCAGAGCTTCATCATAACTAATCACTTTGTTTATCTGCTTAACACTAAAGAGCAAACAGGATGATTTAATAGAATTAATGCATTTTCACTATATTATCAAGAGCCCCACCCTCACACCAGCACATTTGACCCAGGGGTCATAAAATTCACTACTCTACTCTGAAAGAAGCACTCTTGCTCATCATAACTATACACTTAGCTTCTTTGCTTTTTAAACCAGAAGCAGAAAAGAATATTTTCAAAGAAATTTTGCTTTTTCACTTTATAATCAATAGAAGCCCCCCCCCCCCCCCCACCAGAACCCTTACACCTGGGGTCATAAAATTCACAATTTTGGAAGAGGCATACTTGTGTATCATAACAATGTACTTCGTCTGTTTAAACAATACCCAGGGGCAGAGAAGAAGATTTTCAAAGAAATAATTCACCTTGACTATAGAATCTATATAGCCCCGCCCTAACACCAGAACTCCTGTCCCCGGGGCCATGAATTTCACATTTTTGGAAGAGACATCCTTGCTTATCATAACTATGTACTTAGTTTGTTTAAATAATACCCAGGTGCAGAGAAAAAGATTTTTAAAGAATTAAAACATTTTCACTTTATATTCAATAGAGCCCCGCCCTAACACCAGAACCCCTGATCCAGGGGCCACGAATTTCACAATTTTGGAAGAGGCATCCTTGATTATCATAACTATGTATTTAATGTTTTTCAATAATACCCAGGAGTAGAGAAGAAGATTTTCAGAAATAATGTATTTTCACTATATAATCAATAGAGCCCCACCCTAACACCAGAACCCCTGACCCAGGGGCCATGAAATTCATAATTTTGGAAGAGGCACTCTTGCTCATCATAACTATGTACTTAGTTAGTTTATCTAATACCCAGGAGCAGAGGAGAAGATTTTCAATGAATTAATGCATTTTCACTATATAATCAATAGAGCCCCGCCCTAACACCAGAATCCCTGCCCCTTTGGGCCATGAAATTCACAATTTTGAAAGAGGCACTCTTGCTCATCATAACTATGTACTTAATTACTGAATTTAATACCCAGGTGCAGAGAAAAAGATTTTTAAAGAATTAAAACATTTTCACTTTATATTCAATAGAGCCCCGCCCTAACACCAGAACCCCTGATCCAGGGGCCACGAATTTCACAATTTTGGAAGAGGCATCCTTGATTATCATAACTATGTATTTAATGTTTTTCAATAATACCCAGGAGTAGAGAAGAAGATTTTCAGAAATAATGTATTTTCACTATATAATCAATAGAGCCCCACCCTAACACCAGAACCCCTGACCCAGGGGCCATGAAATTCATAATTTTGGAAGAGGCACTCTTGCTCATCATAACTATGTACTTAGTTAGTTTATCTAATACCCAGGAGCAGAGGAGAAGATTTTCAATGAATTAATGCATTTTCACTATATAATCAATAGAGCCCCGCCCTAACACCAGAATCCCTGCCCCTTTGGGCCATGAAATTCACAATTTTGAAAGAGGCACTCTTGCTCATCATAACTATGTACTTAATTACTGAATTTAATACCCAGGAGCAGAGAAGAAGATTTTCAATGAATTAATGCATTTTCACTATATAATCAATAGAGCCCCACCCTAACACCAGAACCCCTGACCCTGGGGCCATGAATTTCACAATTTTCGAAGAGGCACTCTTACTCATCATAACTATATACTTAGTTAGTTTATTTAATACCCAGGAGCAGAGAAGAAGATTTTCAAAGAATTAATGCATTTTCACTATATAATCAATAGAGCCCCGCCCTAACACCAGAATCCCAGACCCTGGGGCCATGAATTTCACAATTTTGGAAGAGACACTCTTATTCATCATAACTATATACTTAGTTTGTTTATTTAATACCCAGGAGCAGAGAAGAAGATTTTCAAAGAAATAATGCACTTTCACTATATGATCTATATAGCCCCGCCCTAGCACCAGAACCCCTGACCCTGGGGCCATGAATTTCACAATTTTGGTAGAGGACTCAATGCTCATTACAATGATGCCAACAGTTTGACTGGTTGATGTCCGGGAGTAAAGAAGAAGATTTTTAAAGATTGCATTAATTTTGGTGGTTTTAGCCCCACCCCTCAGGCCCCAGGGGGACAGAGACCATGAAATTCACAATTTTTGTTCCCCTTCACCCATAGATGCTATATGCCAAATTTGGTTGAAATTGGTTAAGTGGTTTCAGAGAAGAAGCTAAAAATGTTCAAATGTTAACGCACATCGCACGACGCACGACGCACGCCGACGGACAAAAACGGATAGCAATAGGTCACCTGAGTGACTCAGGTGACCTAAAAACGTGAGTACGGTGGCGTTTCAAGTTGGCGGATCTAAGTTACTGACAATTTTTAATGAAACTGACAACAAGCAATCGTTTATTTATTTCATAAAACGTCATAACTGAATTATTCAATCAAAACTTGATTTAAATGATATAAAAGAAATCAGCTATGATAACCGATTAAAAAGGGAAATGTGCAAATTATTTTCATCATTCACAGATCTTAATATTGACGGAAGCATCATATAGCATCGATGTTAAAAAGAAAATCGAGGCGATTATAGCTGCATGAACATAAAAAAAGCGAAACACCCTATACTACCCCCCCCCCCTCCTTTCCCATTTGACCAACTACTGTCAAGTTTTTATTCCGGATTGTTTTTTTTCTTTATTTGATTCCTTCATAAAATGCAATTGAAAGGAAATACTATCCCTCGCGAACAAGGTATTTTAATCTATGTCATTCTAACTCCCATCATCTCTTGTGTTGATTGCATAGAAGTAAATCATGTAAGTGCCCCTAACACCATACCTATAACTTCTAGTAAGGTTTTCTAATCTAATACCAAGTCCGTCCCTCCGTACATGACACGTTTAAATGTCAAAGTAAGCCGCTGAGTGTAAAAATCAGTGCTTCTCGCAACAGTCCAATCATAGGGCGTTAAAAGCTAATTTTTACACAGGTACTTGGGTCTTGGTTTATAAATATGTATGTACCTTATTGGTATGTAAAAATAAGTAATGTACATTTTTACATATCAATAAGGTACATACATATTTATAAACCAAGCCCAAGTACCTGTGAACCCCCCCCCCCCCAAATCAATTTATCAGTAAAATGTGCATATTCATTGCTTTATCCTTGTTATGTTATCCAAACGAAGTTTGGGAACATATTGCTTTTACTCTGTTTCTTCTTATTATTATTAGGGTCTTCCGTCTTCAGCGGAAGACCCTTCTTTTATTCTATTGTTTCTTTTTCACTTTTATTAGGGTCTTCCGTCTCCAACGGAAGACCCTTCTATTATTCTATTGTTTCTTTTTCACTTTTATTATTATTAGGGTCTTCCGTCTTCAGCGGAAGACCCTTCTATTATTCTTCGGTTTCTTTTTTACCTTTATTAGGGTCTTCCGTCTCCAACGGAAGACCCTTCTATTATTGTATTGTTTCTTTTTCACTTTTATTATTATTATTATTATTCCACTTTTTCTTTACAATTTTTGTGCAGAAGATATCTCGCAAACGGTTCGATCGATTTTCATGAAATTTTCAGGGGTAATGCCTTTTGATCTGAAGATGATCCTTTTTTGTTCAAATCCTTAAAATTCACTTCCGGTCGGAAGTTATCGCCCTTTAATCGATTTTCAGATAACCATTTTGTCGACACAAAAACTAAAAAACGGCAAACGCTAGAGCGCTCAAATTTTCAGCGATTATAGACGACATGTTGAAGTTTTGCACCTGGGTTTTCAAATTTTCCGGAAGTACCTAGTATGGAAGCTCGGTAGGGGTCGAAATTTAGGACATGAATCAGGAGTGAATTTTCGAGACATTTTTTATCATATCTCTAAAACTATGGAGATTTTCTAAAAACATATTGAATAGAAATTGTGTAGAATTACAAGATCTTTTATATGATATCAATGAAAAAGGGCTGACTCATCACATTAGGGGCCGATAGGGGCCGAAAGTCTTTAGTCAATAACTCTTTAACGAACAAAATTTTGTAATGCATTACTGAAGCAAAAATGTTTATCTCAACAATTTACAACTATATATTATAATATTCACATCATATGTTACATAATTAGGGGCAATTAGGGGCCAGAATGTAAAATCTTTGACGCTTTATATTTCAAAAGTGTGAAATATTTTGATAAGCAATATTGAACAAAAGATGTTCAAAATAATGATCTAAACAATATGCAACGTTTCATTTTTCTTTAAACGTCACCATTAAGGAGTTAAAGGGCCGGCCCCTAAATACTTCTTTTGCTAATATCTCGGAAACGAAAAAGAATTTCTGAATAGTTGTTGAACAAAAATTGTTCAAAATCATAAGAGCTTCAAAGTGGTATGAAGAAAAAGGGGCTGGCCCCTCAAAATAAGGACCAAGAGGGACCGAAAGTCTTTAATCAATAACTCGTTAACGATCAATATTTTGTAATGCATTACTGAAGCAAAAATGTTAATATTAACGATTTACAACTACATATTATGATATTCACATTATATGTTACATAATTAGGGGTCATAAGGGGCCAAAATGCAAAATCTTTAACGCTATATATCTCAAAAGTGTGAAATATTTTGATATGCAATACTGAACAAAAGATGTTCAAAATAATGTTCTGAACAATACACAACCTTTTATTTTTTGCTTAACGTCCCCAATAAGGAGTTAAAGGGCCGGCCCCTAAATCCTTCTTTTGCAAATATCTGGGAAACAAAAAAGAATTTCTGAATAGTTGTTGAACAAAAAATGTTCAAAATCATAAGAGCTTTAAAATGATATGAAGAAAAAGGGACTGGCCCCTCAAAATAGGGGCTAACAGGGGCCGATAGTCTTTGATGAATAACTCTTTAATGCTCAATATTTTGCAATTCATTATTGAAGCAAACATGTTTATCTCAACAATTTACAACTATATATTATAATATTCACTTCATATGTTACATAATTAGGGGTCACAAGGGGCCAGAATGACAAATCTTTGGCACTCTATATTCCGAAATTGGGAAATATTTTGATAAGCAGTGTTGAATAAAAGATGTTCAAAATAAGGTTTTAAACAGTATGTAACCTTTTCATTTTTGCTAAACGCCCCCATTAAGGAGTTGAAGGGCCGGCCCCTAAATATTTCTTTTGCATATATCTCGGAAGCAAAAAAGAATTTCAGAATAGTTGTTGAACAAAAATGTTCAAAATCATGAGAGCTATATGAAGATACCAAGAAAAAAGGACTGGCCACTCAAAATAGGGGCCAGGACGGGCCGAAAGCCTTTAATCTATAACTCTTTAATGATCAATATTTTAATACACACTACTGAAGCAAAATTTTCGTCTTAAAAATTTATTCTTATAACTATATTTGAACAAAAATCTCAGTCAAATTCTGATCTCATCTTATCAAAAATCGGATGGAAGACCCACTCGTTGCTCGCAACGAGATCGCATCTAGTTATTATTCTTTTTTCTTCTTACAAAATTTGTGCAGACGATTTCTCGGAGATGGCTCGTTCGATTTCATTCAAATTTTCATGGTAGATGCGTTGACATCTGAAGTTAATTCCGGCAATTTCATTAAGTGATATTTACTTCCGGTCGGAAGTTATCGCCCTTTTATCAAAATTTAGAGGACCTCCTTGTCTGCGATGGAACTCAAAAACGGCTTAAGCTAGAGCGCTGAAATTTTCAGTGATGAAAGAGGACATGTTGCCATTTTGCACCTGGGTTTGGATATTTTCCGGAAGTGCCTAGTATGGAAGCTCGGTAGGGGTCGAAATTTAGGACACGAATCATGAGTGAATTTTTGAGACATTTTGTATCATATCTTTTAAAGTATAATTAATTTGTTAAAACATATTGAACAAAATTTGTGCAGAATGACAAGATCTGTAACATGATATCAAGAAAAAAGCGCTGACTCATCACATTAGGGGCCGAAAGGGGCCAAAAGTCTGAAATCGATAACTCTTAAACAAGCATTATTTTGGTATACATTACTGAAGCAAAAATATTTATCTTAACAATTTACAAATATATATTATGATTTTTACCTCGTATGGCACATAATTAGGGGCCACAAGGGGCCAGAATGCTAAATCTTTGACGCTTTATATCTCGAAAAGGGGAAACATTTTGAAAAGCAATATTGAACAAAAGTTGTTTAGAATGATGGTCTCAACAATGTGCACCCTTTGAATTTTTCCTAAACAGTCCCTATAAGGACTTAAAGGGACGGCCCCTTAATATTTCAAGTCCACATATCTCGAAATTGAAATGAAACTTCTGAATAGTTGTTGAACAAAAAGTCTTCGGAATTACAAGACCTTTCATGTGATATCAAGAAAAAGGGGCTGACCCCTCAAATTAGGGGCTCAGAGGGGCCAAATGTCTTTCATCTATAACTCCTTAACGTTAAATATTTTGATATTAGTTATTGAAGCAAAAATGTTCATCTTCACAATCTGCAACTATATATCTTAAAATTTTCCTCAAATATTACGTAATTAGGGGCCACAAGGGGTCCGAATGCTAAATCTTTGATGCTTTATATCTCGAAAAGGGGAAACATTTTGAAAAGCAATATTGAACAAAAGTTGTTTAGAATGATGGTTTCAACAATGTGTATCCTTTGAATTTTTCCTAAACAGCCCCTATAAGAACTTTAAGGGACGGCCCCTAAATATTTCAAGTCCACATATCTCGAAAACGAAACGAAACTTCTGAATAGTTGTTGAACAAAAAGTCTTCAGAATTACAAGACCTTTCATGTGATATCAAGAAAAAGGGGCTGACCCCTCAAATTAGGGGCTCAGAGGGGCCAAATGTCTTTCATCTATAACTCCTTAACGTTAAATATTTTGATATTAGTTATTGAAGCAAAAATGTTCATCTTTACAATCTGCAACTATATATCTGAAAGTTTTCTTCAAATATTACGTAATTAGGGACCATAAGGGGCCAGAATGCTTAATCTTTGATGCTTTATATCTCGAAAGAAGGGAATATTTTGAAAAGCAATGTTGAACAAAAGTTGTTTAGAATGATGTTCTCAACAATGTGCATCCTTTGAATTTTTCCTAAACAGACCCTATAAGGACTTTAAGGGACGGCCCCTAAATATTTCAAGTCCACATATCTCGAAAACGAAACGAAACTTCTGAATAGTTGTTGAACAAAAAGTCTTGAGAATTACAAGACCTTTCATGTAATTTTAAGAGAAAGGAGCTGAACCCTCGAATTAGGGGCTCAGAGGGGCCAAAAGTCTTTTATCTTTAACCCTTTTACAGTAATGTTCATCTTCATGATCTGCTACTGTAAATATTTTAAAATCTACATCAAACATTGCGTTTTTAGGTGTCATAATGATCAAAATTTTGTTAAACATAACTGAAGCAAATTGTACGTTTTCACTATTTATATATTTATGAACGAAAATCTCAGTCAAATTCGTATCTCATCTTATCAAAAATCGGACGGAAGACCCACTCGTTGCTCGCAACGAGATCGCGTCTAGTTATTATTATTATTCTTTTTTTTTTCTTTACAATTTTTGTGCAGAAGATTTCTCGGAGTTGGCTGGGTCGATTTACTTGAAAATTTCAGGGAAGATGTATCTTTGTCTGAACCTTATACATTTTTCTCATTTTTTTGAAATTCACTTCCGGTCGGAAGTTATTGCCCTTTAATCAAAATTCAGAGGACCTCCTTGTCTGCAATGGAACTCAAAAACGATTAAAGCTAGAGTGCTGAAATTTTCAGCGATGATAGAGGACATGTTGCCATTGATCACCTGGGTTTTCAAATCTTCCGGAAGTGCCTAGTATGGAAGCTCGGTAGGGGTCAAAATTTAGGACACGAATCATGAGTGAATTTTAGAGACATTTCTTACGATAACTTTTTAACTATGAGTATTTTGTTAAACCATATTGAACGGAAATTGTGTAGAATTACAAGATCTTTTATTTGATATCGAAGAAAAAGGGCTGACTTATCACATTAGGGGCGGAAAAGGGCCGAAAGTCTTTAATCAATAACTCTTTAACGATCAATATTTTGTAATGCATTACTGAAGCAGAAATGTTTATCTCAACAATGTACGACTATATATTATGATATTCACACCATATGTTACATAATTAGGGGTCATAAGGGGCCAGAATGCTAAATCTTTGACGCTTTATATCTCAAAAGTGGGAAATATTTTGATAAGCATTATTGAACAAAAGATGTCCAAAACAATGTTCTAAACAAGATGCAACCTTTCATTTTTTGCTAAACGTCTCCATTAAGGAGTTGAAGGGCCGGCCCCTAAATACTTCTTTTGCAAATATCTCAGAAACGAAAAAGAATTTCTGACTAGTTGTTGAACAAAAAGTATTCAAAATCATGAAAGCTTTAAATTGATATGAAGAAAAAGGGGCTGGACCCTCACAATAGGGGCTGAGAGGGGCCGAAAGTCTTTGAACAATAACTCTTTAACGTTCAATATTTTGTAATGCATTACTGAAGGAAAAATGTTTATCTCAACAATGTACGACTATATATTATGATATTCACACCATATGTTACATAATTAGGGGCCATAAGGGGCCAGAATGCTAAATCTTTGACGCTTTATATCTCAAAAGTGGGAAATATTTTGATAAGCATTATTGAGCAAAAGATGTCCAAAATAATGTTCTAAACAAGATGCAACCTTTCATTTTTTGCTAAACGTCCCCATTAAGGAGTTGAAGGGCCGGCCCCTAAATATTTTTTTTGCAAATATCTCAGAAACGAAAAAGAATTTCTGACTAGTTGTTGAACAAAAAGTGTTCAAAATCATGAAAGCTTTAAAGTGATATGAAGAAAAAGGGGCTGGACCCTCACAATAGGGGCTGAGAGGGGCCGAAAGTCTTTGAACAATAACTCTTTAACGTTCAATATTTTGTAATGCATTACTGAAGCAAAAATGTGTATCTCAACAATGTACGACTATATATTATGATATTCACATCAAATGTTACATAATTAGGGACCATAAGGGGCCAGAATGCTAAATCTTTGACGCTTTATATCTCAAAAGTGGGAAATATTTTGATAAGCAATATTGAGCAAAAGATGTCCAAAATAATGTTCTAAACAAGATGCATCCTTTCATTTTTTGCTAAACGTCCCCATTAAGGAGTTGAAGGGCCGGCCCCTATATGCTTCTTTTGCGAATATCTCTGAAATGAAAAAGAATTTCTGACTAGTTGTTGAACAAAAAGTGTAAAAAATCGTGAGAGATTTAAGGTGATATCAAGGAAAAGGGTCTGACCCCTTAAATAAGGGGCCGAGAGGCGCCGAAAGTATACAATCAATAACTCTTTAATGATCAATATTTTGTAATATATTACTGAAGCGAAATAGTTCTTCTTCACAAACTTTATCTAAATAACATGATGTTGATATCATATGTTACGAAATAAGGGGTCTTTAGGGGGCCAAATTGCATAATCTTTGGCGCAATATGTCTTGAAAAGGAAGAATATTTTGATAAACAGTATTGAACAAAAGGCGTTCAAA